>NC_133665.1:93490003-94090003 GCF_037893015.1 Macrotis lagotis
TCCAGAGGTTATTACCATCTAAATTACTAAGATTATTCATCTTTTTTAACTTCCTTCCTTTCTATTTTGTTGTTGGATTTATCTAATTGCAGAAAGGCAAAAGTAATAAATGCATATTTCTTCTATCATGATACAATAAAATTTCATGAAATAATATGTAATAGAAATATAAACCAAAAACTTAAATGACAATTTTAAATAATGAATCGATCAATCAACAAACTATAGAAATAAACAGTGATTACATCCAAGAAAATGACAACATTGACACATCATCCCAAAATTTGTGGGATGCAGCCAGGGTAGTTTTGAGAAGAAATTTTATATCTCTAAGTGCTTATATGAATAAAAGAAAAAAAAAAGATCAATGAATTGAGTATGCAATTAAAAGAACAACAGCAAGAACAACTTAAAAATCCCCAATTAAATATCCAATTAGATATTCTGAAAATCAAGGAAGAAATTGTCAAAATTGAAAGCAAAAATTGATATAATAAATAATATGAAGAGTAGAGTTTATGAATAAAATAATAAAATAGGTAAAACTTTGGTTAGTCTGAATTAAAAAAAAAAATGACCAAATTACCAGCATCAAAAATGAAAAGGGTGAACTAACAACTAATGAGAAGGAAATTAAAGAGACAATTTGGAGCTGCTTTGCTAAACTGTATGCCAATAAATTTGATAACTTGAGTGAAATGGAAGAATATTTACAAAAATACAAACTCCCCAGATTAACAGAAGAAGAATTAAAATATTTAAATAGTCCATTTCAGAAAAAAGAAATTAAAGAAACCTTCAATAAACTCCCTAAGTAAAACTTTCCAGGTCCAGATGAATTTAGAAGTGAATTGTACCAAACATATGAGGAGCAATTAATTTTATTCTACATAAACTATTTGAAAACATAGAAGAGGAAGGAGTTCGGCCAAATTCATTTTATGACACCCAATAGAGTGCTGATACCTAACCAAGAAGAAACAAAATGGACAAAGGAAATTACATACCAATCCCTTTAGTGAATATTGATGCAAAAATTCTAAATAAAATTTTATCCAAAAGATTATGTTTTTTACCTACACTCAAGATAGCAAAATCAACAGAAATCATGAAATCATCTCAATAGATGTTGAAAAAGCCTTTGATAAAATACAACATCCATTCCTATTTAAAACACTAGAAAGTTTAGGACTAAATGGAGTTTTCCTTAAAATAATAAACAGTATCTATCTAAACTATAAACAAATTTTTATACGTAATGGAGATTAACTATTTCCCACAAGATCAGCAGTTAAACAAGGATTTCCATTTTCACCATTACTGTTCAATATAGTATTAGAAATGTTAGCTTTAGCAATAAGAGGAGAAAAGAGAAATTGAAGGCATCAGAATTAGGAATAAAGAAGTAAAGCTTTCACTCTTTACAGAGGATTTGATGATATACTTAGAGAATCCAAGAAAATCACCTTAAAAATATACTTGAAACAATTAACAAATTGAGCAAAGAAGCAGAATGTAAAATAAATCCGTATAAATCATCAGCATTTCTATATATTGAACAAAATGCAAGAGCAGGAGATAGAAAGTAAAATTCCATTTAAAGTAATTGTAGAGTTAAATACATGGGGATCTACTATTTGACTTACTTAAATACATCAGCTTCTGGAATAATTCACTATTTGAAAAAAATTGTTGGGAAAAACTGGAAAATTGTATGATAAAAAACGAGGCATAGATCCACATCTCACACCTTAGTGCCAAATTAAAGTCCAAATGAGTACAGGTTTTTGATATAACGTGCCACAGGTATAAGGCATATATAAGACATAAAAATCTTATAATCAAATGCAGAAAAGCAACAGTAATAACCCAGAAACTATATGAACAAAATTACAAAGCACTTCTCACCCAAATAAAGTGAGATCTAAACAACTGGAAAACTGTCATTTGCTCATGGTTAAGTTGAATGAATATATTAAAAATGACAATTTTGCTCAAATTAAATTACTTATTCAGTGTCATGCAAACCAAGCCACCAAATAATTGTTTAGCTGAGCTAGAAAAAATTATTTTTCTGAGCAACAAATGCTCATCAAGGGAATTGATGACAAAAATGCAAAGAAAGATGGCCTGGCTCTACCAGATCTGAAAGTACACCATAAAGTGGCAGTCAACAAAGCTGTCTTGTAATAGATAACAAAAAGATTAAAGGATCAATGCATTAGGATAGGTTCAAAAGAATCTGTAGTAAATGGCTACAGTAATCTACTATTTGACAAACACAGAACTATAAGGGTTCATTCTTTGAAAAAATTGTTGGGAAAACTGGAAAAGAGTATGGTGAAAACTAGTCATAGACTTTCATCTCACACCTTATACCAAATAAATTCAAAATGGATACAGAATTTAGATCTAAAGGATGACATCATAGAGTAAATTATTAAACCAAGAAATATTCTATCAGATCTATGGAAAGGGGAGAAATTTAAGTCCAAACAAGAAATAGAGGTCACCTCTAAATTGCAAAATGAATGATTTTGACTATATTAAATTAAAGAATTTTTGCACTAATGAAATCAATACTGTCAAAATTAAAATGAAAGGATGGAAGCTGGGAAACAATCTTCATAGCCAAGGGTGCTGATAATGCTTTCATACCTAAAATATGTAGAAATTTATATCAAATGTATAATGTTACAAGTCATACCCCAAATGATAAAAGGTCCATGGATATGAACAGTCAATTTTTTAAAATTTATTTTCATTCATATGCACTTGTATATATTTTTAAGTTACAAAATTTTCCTTCCACCTTCCCTTCTCACCCTCCTTCCCTCAGCATGAAGAGGTCAGGTTAGCATTATACATACATAATTTTGGTAAGCATGTTTAAAAGATTATTTAAATTTGGTAAGAGGGATCTAAGACTAAATGAAAGAAGTACAAAAAAGGATAATTTTTTTTTTAAGATTTTTCAAGGCAATGGGGTTAAGTGGGCTTCCCCAAGGCCACTCTGCTAGGTAATTATTAAGTGTCTGAGGTCGGATTAGAACCCAGGTACTCCTGACTCCAAGGCCAGTGCTCTATCCACTGTGCAAGCTAGCCACCATGAAAGGATAATTTTTATAAAGAGTTCATCAGATTCTGAAGGGTTGGTTTGTGTGTACGTGTGTCAGTGTGTGTGTGTGTGTGTGTGTGTGTGTGTGTGTGTGTGTGTGTGTGTGTGTGTGTTTGTGGTTTTATTTTGTTTTGTCTTCCTCTGGATGGGGATAATATTGTCCACAGCTAGTCTAATACAGTTGTCCTAGCACTCTGAACTGCTGAGAGAAGCTGCTTTCATCAAGGTTGTTAATCTCACAGTGTTGTTAATACATTTATTGTTCTCTTGGTTCTAATCTCTTCTTTCAATAGCAGATCCTGTAAGTCATTTCATACTTCTCTGGAATCTGACCATTTATGGCCTCTTATAGAACAATAATATTCCATAGTATTCATGTACCATAATTTGTTTAGCCATTCCCCAATTATTGGACATCCCCTCAGTTTCCAATTCTTTGGCATTACAAAAAGAACTTGCTTATGATTATTTAGGAACATGCACGATTTTTCCAATTTATTTTTATAATTTCTTCTGGATATATATGGAGTTGCTAGGTCAAGGCTGTGAACATTTTATTGCTCTTTAGGCATAGTTCCATATTGCTCTCAAGAAGTTGGATCTGATCACAGCTTCACGAGTAATGCATTAATGTCTCAACCTCCCACAATCTCTCCAACATTGATCATTTTCCCTTTTTTTCATTTTTGCCAACCTGATGTTTGTGAGGTTATACTTAATTGTTGTTTTCATTTGCATTTTTCTAATCAATAATTATTTGGAACTTTTTTCATAAGATTATATATAGATTTAATTTCCTCCTTTAAAAACTATCCATATACTTTGACCACTTATCAATTGGGGAATGACTTGCAATTCTCTATATATTTTAGAAATGAGACCTTTATCAGAATGCCAAGTTGTGAAGATTGTCTCCCAGCTTTCTACTTTCCTCCTTATTTTGGCAGCATTGATTTTATTAGTGCAAAACCTTTTTAATTCATTATAATCAAAATCAATCATTTTGCAGTTTATTATGTAGCTCTAATTCTTTTTTGATCATAAATTTATCCCTTTTCACTAAATATGATAGAGTGTTTTTGGTCCATTAATTTATCTATTGTGTGGCTCTTTATATCAAAAGCCTGTACTCATTTGTACTTTATTTTTGTATAGGGTGTGAAATGTGGATCTATGCCTAATTTTTATCATACTATTTTCCAGTTTTTCCAACAAATTTTGTCAAATAGTGAATTATTATCCCAGAATCTGATATTTTTAAGTGTGTCAAATAGTAGTTTGCTGTAGTCATTTGCTGCAGTTTCCTTTCAACCTATCCTAATCCACTGATCCATTACTCTGTTTCTTAACCACTGCCAGATAGTTGGATGATTGCCACTTTATAGTATAATTTTAGGTCTGGTAGAGCTAGACCACCTTCCTTTACATTTTTTAATCAGTTACCTTGTAATTTTTGATCTTTTGTTGCTCCAAATGAATTTTGTTACTATTTTTTCTAGCTAAGCAAAATAGTTATTTGGTAGTTTGATTTTTATGCTGCTGAACACATAATTTAATTTGGGTGGAATTGTCATTTTGATTTTTTTAGCTTGATGAGAAATTAGTTGACATTTTTTCAATTATTTAGATTATTTGTGTGACAAGTGCTTTATAATAGTGTTTATACAGTTTTTGATTTATCTTTTAAGTAGATTCACAAATATATAATGTTGTCTAATCATTTTAAAGGGAATTCTTTTTCTATCTCTTAGTCTTGGACTTTGTTGTTCATATATAGAAATGCTGATGATTTATGGAGATTTATTTTATATCCTGCAACTTTGCTGAATTTGTTAATTGTTTCAAGGAGTTTTTTAGATGATTCTCTCAGTATACCATCATATCATCTGCAAAGAGTAAAAGTTTTGTTTCCCTTACCAATTCTGCTTCCTTTGATTTCTTTTTCTTCTCATTGTTACAGTTCACATTTTTAATACTATACTGAATAATAACTGCGATAGTGGACATCTTTTCTTCACCCTTGATTTTAATGGAAATGTTCCAAGTTATTCCCATTACATAAAATATTTGTTGATGGTTTTAGACAGATAATTTTTAGTATTTTAAGGAAAATTCCATTTATTCCCAAACATTCTAGTGTTTTTAAAAGGAATGAATATTGTATTTTTATCAAAGCATTTTTATCATCTATTGAGCTAATCATATGATTTCTGTTGGATTTGCTATTGATATCTTTAATTATATTGAGTGTTTTCCTAATGTGAACCACCCCTGCCTACCTAAATCCTACTTGATCATGTTATATTATCCTAATAATAATTTGCTGTATTCTCATTCCTAAAATTTTATTTAGAATTTTTGCATCAATATTTCATAGGGGAATTGTTCTATAATTTTTATTGTCTGTTTTGATTCTTCCTATTTTAGGTATCAACACCATGTTGGTATCATAAAAGTTCTTTGACAGAATTCCTTCCTCTTTTATTTTTTTTTAAATAGTTCATATAGAAAAGGAATCCTTCAATCTTTGGCTGAATTTACTTATAAATTCTTTTGCACTTGGAGACTTTTTCCTTGGGAGTTTATTGATGGTGTCTTCAATATATTTTTTCCCAGAATTGAGTTATTCAAGTAATTTATTTCCTCTTCTGTTAATCTGCGTAGTTTGTATTTTTTTTAAATATTCATCTATATTACTCAGGTTATCCAGTTGATAGGCATATAGTTCTGCAAAATAGCTCCAAAGTATCTCTTCAATTTCTTCCTCATTGGTGGTTAGTTCACCCTTTTCATTTTAGATACTAGTAATTTGGTTAACTTCTTTAAATTAATCAGCGTAACTACAGGTTTGTCTATATTATTAGCTTTTTCATAAAATCAACTCTTAGTTTCATTCATGAAATCAGTGGGTTTTCTTGCTTTCCATTTTACTAATCTCTCTCTTGATTTACAGAATTTCTAATTTGATATTTAATTGGGGATCTATAACTTGTTTTTTCTAATTTTTTAAATTGCATACACAATTCATTGTTCTCCTCTTTCTCAATTTTATTCATATAGTCATTTTGATATATAATGTTTTCCCTCAAAACTGTCTCAACTGGGGGTTGGGGGGTGGGAGGGATACAAAAATAGGAGGAAAAATTGTAAAACTCAATATAAATAAAATATTTCTTTTAAAAAAAAATTGCCTAAGCTACATCCCATATATTTTGGCATGATGCAACATTGCTATCATTTTCTTGGATATAATTATTGTTAATTTCTATTATTTGCTGTTTGATCAACCCATTATTTAAGATAAAGCTATTTAATTTGCAAATAGTTTTGGGTTAATCTTTCCATTAACCTTTATTACATGTAATTTTTATTGTATCATGGTCAGAGAAATATGTATTCATTATTTCTACCTTTTTGCATTTAATTCTAAGGTTTTGAGGCCCTAGTCCCCAGTAAAGTTTGGTATAGGTGCCATGATTCCCTCATTCCCCCTTGCCTTCATCCCCTTCCATATCCTTGAAATAGCTCATTGTAATAAAGAAAAATCTTATATGAAATATAGTATCCTATTCCTTCTCTTCTTTTTCTTTCTCCCATTACATTTCCCTTTTATCTATTGACTCCATTTTTACACCACAATATATATTCACATTCAGCTTTCTTCTGTGCTTCATCTATAAAAGCTCTTTCTACCTGCTCTATTAAATGAGAAGGTTCATATGAGCATTATCAGTATCATTTTTCTATACAGGAATGCATGTAGTTCATCATCATTGAGTCCCTCATATTTTCCCCTCTCCTCCACTCTCTGTGCTTCACCTGAGTCCTGTATCTGAAGATCAAACCTTCTGTTCAGCTTTGTCCATTCAAACAAGAACATTTGAAATTCCCCTGGTTCATTGAAAGTCCATCTTTTTCCCTGGAAGTGGATGTTCAGTTTTGCTGTGTAGTTGATTCTTGGTTGCATTCTAAGCTCTTTTGCCTTCCAGAAAATTATATTCCAAGTCCTACAAGCCCTTAATGTAGTTGTTGTTAAGTCCTGTTTGTTCCTGACTGCAGCTCCATGTTATTTGAATTATATCCTTCTGGCTGCTTGTAATATTTTGTCTTTGATGTGGGAATTCTGGAACTTGGCTATAATATTCCTGGGATTTTTCTTTTTTTGGATCTCTTTCTCAGGGAGATCAGTGGATTCTCTCCATTTCTATTTTTCTCTCTGCTTCTAGGATATTGGGGTCAATTTTCCTGTAGTAAATATTTGAAAAGGATGTCAAGGCTCTTTTCCTGATCATGACTTTGAGGTATTCCAATAAATTTAAATTATATTTCCTAAATCTGTTTTCCATATCAGT
Organism: Macrotis lagotis; assembly: GCF_037893015.1. Taxonomy (NCBI): domain Eukaryota; kingdom Metazoa; phylum Chordata; class Mammalia; order Peramelemorphia; family Peramelidae; genus Macrotis; species Macrotis lagotis. Next base: position 93,497,474 of record NC_133665.1, read on the forward strand.
TGTTTTTTCAATGAGATGTTTCAAATTTTCTTCTAATTTTTCATTCTTTTGGTTTTGAAGTGTTGTGTCCTGATTTCTCATAAAATCACCAACCTCCCTCAGTTCCATTCCACATCTGAAGGATTTGTTTTCCTCAGAGGGCTTCTTTTTCCATCTGACCAATTCTGCTTTTTAAAGCATTCTTCTCCTCACTAATTTTTGAACTGTTTTATCCATTTAACCTATGCTGGTTTTTAGCATGTTATTTTCTTAAGCATTTTTTTGGATTTCCTTGACTAAGGTGCTGACTTCATTTTCATGTTTGTCCTGCATCTCTTTCATTTCTTTTCCCAATTTTTCTTCTATCTCCCTTACTTGATTTTCAAAGTCTTTTTTGAGCCCTGTCATAGCCTGAGCCCAATTTCTGGTTTTCTTGGAGTCTTTAGATTCAGGAGCTTGTATTTCCTCATCTTCAGATTGAGTGTTTTAATCCTTCTTGGGATCACAGGCAAAGTATTTCTTAATGGTGTTCCTCTTTTTTCTCTGCTTACTCATTTCTCTAACCTGTGCCTGGTTTTGGGGTGTTTCCTGAGCTTTTGAGCATGTGAGGCTCTGTCTTCCCTCCTGGTCTGTGAATGACCACAATTGCACCCCTCTGCCACTTGACTGAGGTTTTGGGAAACCTGCTGTTATATGGGGGGCCTTAGAATGCGATCAGGATCTGAATGTGGTCAGAACCCCAGAGTCCTGTTCCAGGGACAGAGGACAGAGCTTGGCAGTCTCTCTCCACTCCCCTCCCTAGCCTCAGCACTCATGCCCTGAGGGCTCCTGCTTACTGGCTCTTCTTGCTTCCTTTTTCTGGATTTGGGCTGCGGAGACCTTGCTGCTAGCTGTGTGCCCTGAGAGCTAAGCTTCATGTGCTCACTCTGGCAGAGGTCCCCCCCACTGATTTCCCAAGTTGTGCTTGATGCTTCCTGGGGTTTAAGTCAGGAAACTGCCCCCACTGCCATGAGCCACAGCTCTCAGAACCCTGGGGCTGCCTCTGGCATGCTGAAGTTACTTTGCTCTGGCAGGTCACCCCTCTGGTGGGCCATCCCTTGGATCCCATGAAACTGAGCCTTTCCACTCTTTTCCAGGTTACCTTGGGTTGGAGAACTGCCTCACTGCATCCCTCTGTGGATTCTGTCTCTTGAAAATTTACTTAGAGTCCTTAGCTTATAAGTTTTGATCTAGAGCACCTAAGAGAAGTTCCTTTCCTGTCACCACCTTGGCTCCACCCCTTTGTCTGAGGTTATTTTGAATGGGATTTCTCTTTTTAGCACTTTCTGATATATATATATATATATATATATATCATATATAGAAATGTTGAGGATTCATGAGGGTTTATTTTATATCCTTCAAGTTTCATAAAGTTGCAAATTATTGCTAGTAGTATTTTAGGTGATTTATTGGGATTCTCTTGGTATATCATCACGTCATCTGCAAAGAGTGAGAGTTTTTGTCTCTTCCTTACAAATTCTAATTCCTTCTATTTCTTTTTCTTTTCTTGTTCCTGAAGCTTACATTTTAATGAAATATTGAATAACAGTTGTGATAATGGGCATACTTGTTTCACCACTGATCTTATCAGGAATGCCTCTAGTCTATGCCCTTTGTATATAATGCTTGTTGATGGTTTCAGATAGATGCTGCTTATTATTCTAATGAACAATCCATTTATTCCTACCCTCTCTCATGGTTTTAGTACGAATGGATGCTGTACTTTGTTCAAAGCTTTTTCAGCATCTATTGATGTAATCATATTATTTTTGATAGGTTTGTTATTGATATAACTAATTATACCAAGAGTTTTCCTAATATTGAGGCAACCCTACTTTCTTGGGATAAATCCTAATTGATCATAATCTATTATTCCAGTGATAAATTGTTGTAATTATTTTGCTGAGATTTTATTTAACATTTTTGTATCTATATTTGTGAAGGAGATAGGTCTATAAATTTTCTTCTCTGTTTTAACTCTTCCTACTTTAGGTATCAGTACCATAATGGTGCCATAGAAAGATTTAGGCAGAGTTTTTCCAAAGAGTTTATATAGAATTGAAACCAATTATTCCTTAAATGTTTGATAGGATTCAATTGTGAGTACATCTGGAGCTGGATATTTTTTCTTAGGGTAGTTCAATAATAGCTTGTTGAATTTCTTTTCCTGAGATAGTGTTTTTTCAAATTTAATTTCCTCTTCATTTTATCTGGACAACTTATATTTTTGTAAATATTTGTTTATTTCACTGTGATTTTCAAATTTATTGGCATAGAGTTGAACAAAATAATTCTGAATTATTACATTAATTTCCTCCTAATCAGTGGTGACATCACCTTTTTCTTTTATGAGACTAGCAATTTGGTTTTCTTCCTTCTTTTTTTAATCAAATTGACCAGAGGTTTAGAATTTTATTGATTTTTCATAAAACCAGCTTTTGTTTTTATTTATTAGTTCAATAGTTTTCTTGCTTTCAATGTTATTAATTTTTCCTTTAATTTTTAGAATTTCTAATTTGGTATTTAATTGGGAGTTTTGAATTTGTTCTTTCTCTGATTTTTAGTTGCATATTTAGTTCATTGATTTCCTCTTTCTCTAATTTATTCATGTAAGCATCAAAGATATAATGTATCCCCTGATAGCTTCTTTGAGGATATCCCATAGATTTTGGTATGTCATTTCATTATTATCATTAACTAGGATGAAATCATTAATTCTTTCTATAATTTGTTGCTTGATACATTCATTCTTTTAAGTGTGGTTATTTAGTTTCCAGTTAGATCTGGGTTTCTATTTCCTTGGTCCTATTTTGTATATTATTTGTATTGCATTGTGACCTGAGAAAGATGTAGTCACTATTTCTGCCTTTCTGCAATTTATGCCCTAGTACATGGTCAATTTTTGTGTAAGTGCCATGTACTGGACATAAAAAGTACATACCTTTCTATCGCCAATCAATTTCCTCCATAAATCTATCATATCTAGGTTTTCTAACAATCTAGTTACCTCTTTAACTTCCTCTTTGCTTATTTTATGATTAGATTAATCTAAATCTGAGAGTAGGATTTTGAAGTCTCCCACCAGTAGAGTTTTGTTGTCTATGTTTTCCTGTAGCTCTTTTAAATTCTCCTCAAAGTATTTGGATGCTATACCATGGAGTGTATACATATTTAGTATTGAAATTACTTTATTTTCTATGGTACCTTTTAGGAAGATATAGTTTCCTTCCTTATTTCTTTTAACCCTATCTATTTTTGCAGCTGCTTTGTATGAAATAAGTATTGCTACTCCTGCTTTTTTTCATTTTGGTTGAAAGAAAATATATTTTTCTCCAACCTTATACTTCTCCAACATTATACTGTATACGTATCTCTCTGCTTCAAATGAGTTTCTTGTAAGCAGCATATTGTAGGATTCCTGTTTTTAATCAACTCTGCTATTCACTTATGTTTTACACAAGAGTTCATCCCATTCACATTCAAAGTTATACTCTTTATTGCCCTCCATGCTATCTTCCCTCTGATTGTATTTTTCCCCTTTTTTCCCTTTATCTATATTCCCATATTATCCATATGCCAGTGTTTTGTTTCTGAATACTGCCACCTTCAGTGTTTTTGCCTTCCTTTATCAAGCCCTTCCCTTTCTTTTCTTTTTCCCTTTACCCCTTCCCCTTCCCTTCTTTCTGTTAGCTCCCCCTTTGTTCCCCCCCCCTCTATCCCTCTCCTCAACCCCCATCCCCTTTTCCCCTTTTAATAGTTGTAAGTTAAGGCAAATTTCTTAACTGAGTGTGTAAAAGTTAACTTTAAGCCAAGTCTGACAAGATGAAGATTCATATGGTTCTCACCTCCTCCCTTCTTCCCTTTTATTACAATAGATCTTTTGTACCTCTTAATGTAATGAGATTTGCCCCATTCAGTCTCCTCTATCCTCCTGTCTCCCTACTGTCCCCCTTCTTAAGTAATTATTGTTTTCAAATCATTCTATCTGAGTCACAGAAAAGTTATGAGTGTCCATAACTTCTGGATAAATATATTCTCTCCAATAAAATTACAATTCTGAGAGTTATTAGAGTCTTTCTCCAGGTAGGGATTTAGACAGTTTCATCTTACTGGATAACAGTCTCACGGATAAGTCATGATTGACCATCACTTCTGGCTAAGTATATTCTCTCAAATAGAGTTACAATTCTCAAGAATTATGATAATTTTTCTCCCAAGTCTCATCTTATAGTATAGCAGGTTTTTTGTGAATAGATTTTTAAACCCAAGTGGGAATACAGCTTATTCCCTCTCTGGCCTAATTTGATTGAATAGAATTTACTCAACATTCACATTTTCCCTTCTTTCCCTCTCAAATTATAAATCTTTGTACCTCTTCCTTCAGTGTTATTTATTGTTCTAGTATTATTAATGAGTTGCCATTAATCCCAGTTTGATAATTTGATTGCTTGATAAACTCATATTATTATAAAGGTATCATTATATATTGCTTGCTTGATTGTTCAGTAAGGAGCATTGTCTTAAATTACATCAACTTATAATTATATTCATTTTTTACCTTACTTTCCTTTCAAGTATTTTTCAAGTACACACTCTTTACCTTCCCCACCTTCTCACCCAAAGTACTTAACCCCTTTTTAAGTGAAGCACTGGTTAAGTCAAACTCTGATCTAATTAACTGCAAGAATCTTAAAGATCTCTTGTACTCCAAGACTCTCAAATTCTTACAGGAGAACTTTACAAATGATTGTAAGTTACAGAGACAATGATTCAGGACCACACAGTTTATGATGTCCTCATTAGATAAGGTGCTAAGCACAGTAGAATTAAAATGGTTGAAACGACAATGAGAAATTTAAGTTTAAAGTTACACAGTTGCTATTCTTCAGCACTTTTTGTCTCATAGTGATGTCAACATGGACCTCTTCAATGGAGAGATCACATTCAACTATAGCCATATCCTTTAAGTCCATTTTCTACAATTATATCCTACCTTTTAATTATCCTAAAAGAAGTAAAATTCTTTTTTGTTTTTAGGTTTTTGCAATGCAAACGGGGTTAAGTGGCTTGCTCAAGGCCACACAACTAGGTAATTATTAAGTGTCTGAGACCTGATTTGATAAAGCACCAAGGCTGGTGCTTTATCCACTATGCAACCTAGCTGCCCCACAAAAAGTAAAGTTCTAAAGAATTAGCACTGATAAATCTTCCCTTTTAGGGTTCTATACAATTTGATGGCCTTTACCAACATTTGCTTTGTTTACTTTCCCTTTTCATTTAGCTTTTTAACTCAATTCTTGAGTCATGTATTTGGCAATTTTATTCTCTGTTCAGTTCTGATCTTCGTGTCATTAAATTATGGAAGTCTTAAGTTTCGCTGAAAATCCATCATTTTCCCTGACAGCATATGCTGACTTTTGCAGGGTAGTACAATTTGGTTATGCTCTAGGTCCTTTGCTCTCTGATATATGATATTCCAAGTCTTACTATCCTTTAATGTTCAGGCCGATAGTTCCTGTGGGTCTAATTATGTTTCCTTTGTATTCGAATTATTTTCTTTTTGCTGCTTACAAAAATTGCTCCTTTATTTGAGATTTCTGTAATTTGGTTATAACAGAACTTGGAGTTATTATCCTGGGGTTCCTTTCTGGAAGGGTGCTGTGTATTCTTTCCGTGGTTATATATTGCTATCTTGTCTAGTAGATTTGGATGATTTCCCCTTATAATTTACTGAATAATGTTTTCCAGGTTATTTTTTGATCTAGGCTTTCTGGTAGTCTGAAGATTTGTAGATTCTCTCCAAGTTTTGCCCCCAGTCTATTCATTTTTCTGTAAAAGGTGCTTTACATTTTCATCCTTTTTTTTCAGCCTTTTTATTGTGTATGATGGAATCTTGTAGTATTGAAGATTCCTTGGTTTGTATTTGTTCAATTATAATTTTTAGGGTTTTATTTTCTTCAATTAGCTTTTGTGTTTCCTTTTCCATTTAGTTATTTTTACTTTTATTGGAATTTATTTCTTTGATCAAATATTCATAATTTTTTCTGCATGACTCCCATTTCTTTTTTTCTATTTTTATCTTCTCTCTTCTTTGGTTTTTAAATTATTTTTTTAAGCTCTTCAATGAGCTTTTGTATTTAAGTCCAATTTCCAAACTCTTTTCATACTTCCCTTCTGAGTAAGTTTTCACTGCTTTCTTCTTCAGACATAACATTGTTATCATATTTGTTTGTAAAGTAGTTTTCTATAGTGAGCCCTTTTTTAGCTTTTCTGCTCATCTTTGCTTTTGTTAACTCTTCTCCTGGGGTTTAGGTAGTATAGATGCAAACATTTTTTGCTGGTTCTGGGTCTGATCCCTGGCTTGTTGATGGTCAACATGTTGCTCATACAGTCCAGGCCTTGCCTTTGTAGAGTTTTTTTCCTCCTTTATGTCCAGGTTTTGATGTTGGGTAGTTTGTTTCTGACCCAGTCCTGTCTTTTACTGCAGTGTTCCCAGTTTCAGACTTTGTTTGAAGTTGGCATCCTCCCTTCTGGCTTGCTATCTAGCTGCTAGACCGGCAGGAAGCATTTTTAAGCTCTGGAAGTGGATTGGTGCTTAATTTTTTTTTTTTTGTTATTAAACTGGCTGGAACTGGATTGCACTGTGGCTAAATCCTCCTGCTGGTTTTCTTGCTCTCTTGCCTCCTGAGCTTTACTTCCCCTTTTTCCCCAAAGAAACCAACTTCACTGAAGATCCGCCATGTATCAAGAGTTGAAAATTTCTTCCAATATTGCCTTTTTCCTTGGTGGAATTTATAGTTTGAATGTCAGATTAGAGACTTCATTGATCTTTGGTGGGGAAAATCTCAGGGAGAATGTTAGCTTCATGCTACCATCTTAGTTCCACCCTAGAAGTTCCCTGATTAGATAATTTTCAAATGAAGATATTAAAGCTATAATCGTATGAAAAATGCTCCAAATAATTATTAATTAGAGAGATTCAAATTAAAACAACTGTGAGGTATCACATCACATCTAACAGTTTGACTAATATCACAAAAAGGGGAAACGATCAGTCTTGTAGAGCTTGTCGGAGGTTTGGGACATTAATCCATTGCTGGTGGAGTTGTGAAGTCATGCAACGATTGTGGAGAGCAATATGGAACTATGTCCAAAGAACAATAAAATTGATCATAACTTTTGACCCAGAAATTATAATACTAGGCCTATATTCAGAAGAAATCATAAAAAATGCAAAAGGTTCTCATTTTCCAAAATATTGATAATAACTCTTTTTGTAATAGCAAAGAATTGGAAATTGTGGGAATGGCCATCATTTGGGGAATGGTTGAACAATGTATGATATATTAATGCTATAGAACACTCTTGTTTTGTGAGAAACATAAATGATTACATTCTAGAGAAGCATGGAATTAATTTCAAGTTCTGATTCTGAGAGAAGGGAGCTTAAAGAACATTCTACACATTAACAACAGCATTGTGAGTTGATCAATCTTGATGGATGCAAGTCAGAGAGCTAGGTGGCAAAATGAATAGATTACCACCTTTGGAGTCAAGAGGACACAAATTTGAAGCTGACCTCAAACACTTGACTCATACTAACTCTGTGACTTTGGGTAAGTCACTTAACTCTGCTTAGGATCAAGGGCCACCTCCAGTATTCCTGATTCATTTCTGGCCACTAGACCCAAAAGGGTCTGGAGGATGTACCACAGCACCCACTCACTGAAATCCAATCCATATGCTTGTCAGGGCATCACCTCTTTTATGTCATGGTCTTCTTTGAGAATGAATGTCACACATTAGCTATGAACAATGCTACCCACATCAAGAAGAAATACAAGAAGAAAAACAAGACAAAACAAATATAAAAATTCAAAAACACCCTTCAGAATCTGATGGAATACTTTCACATTTTTAAAAATTTAGCTTATCCACATCCTTTCCTTAATCCTAATTCCTCATATAGGAAATGACTAATCTGTAGACATGTTGAACCCAAATGTTTATATACAGTCTTCCCCTGACTGTCACTGAGGAAAGGGGTTGGGAAGGGAGAGTGGAAAGAATTTATGAAACTTAAAGATAGATATTTACATATGGATAATTACTGAAAGATGTTCATAACATGTATTTGGAAAAATAAAATATCAATTAGAAAAGAAGAGTAAAACAGTGAAAAATGCCTACCTTTGCAGCTTCAAAGGGAATTATGAATTGGTCTCAAATCCAAAAAGATCTCTTGGAATAGTTCAAAAAGGATTTTAAAAATCAAAGAAAAGAGGAAGTAGAAATTTGAGAAAAGAAATCAGTCATGCAGAAAATTCATGAAAAATTGACTTAAGATGCAGCTAGGTGGCACAGTGGATAAAGCACCAGTCCTGGAGCCAGGAGTACCTGGGTTCAAATCCAGTCTCAGACACTTAATAATTACCTAGATGTGTGGCCTTGGGCAAGCCACTTAACCCCATTTGCCTTGCATAAACCTAAAAAAAATTGACTTAAGAAAACCATACCTTTCATAGTAAAATTGACCAAATAAAAAAAAAAACTCAACTTCTTTAATATATAATTGACCAAATGGAAAAGAAAACACAAAAGTTAACTGAAGAAAATAAAACACTCAAAGTTAGAATTATACAAGGGACACTAATGACTCTGTGACAATTCAAGAATCCATTAACAAAATAAAATAGATGGATAAAAATAGAAAAAATAAGAGTAAAGTATCACTTAAGAAAAATGATCAACCTGAAAAATAGAATAAATAATTTAGAATTATTGGTCTACTGGAAAGTCATGATCAAAAAAAGGGCTTGGACAATACCATGTAAGGAATTATGAGGGAAAACTGTCCTAATAACATTGAAGATAAAACAGTCCTTGAAGGAATGTATCAATCAATCCCAGAAATATACAACAAAATAAAGAAAAGCCAAGTAATATTGTAGCCAAACTTCCCAATTCTCAGATAAAAAAAAATTACTGAAAGCAGGTAAAATTATCAATTTAAATAACAGAGTTACAGTAAAGATTTTGCATAATTTATTAGCTTCATCATTAAAGGATTAGGGTGACTGAAATATTATATGCTGGAGAGCAAAGAAGCTTGGATTACAATTAAGAATCAACTACTCTGTATCAATTGAGAAATTTTTTCCAGTGGAAAAAAAAAGATTTATTTTCAAAGAAACTTACCTGAGAAAAACATAGGAATTGAACAGAAAATTTGATCTTGAAATACAAGACTCAAGAATGTATAAAATAAAATGGAATTAACAAAGCAAACATATTTCATTTGTATCAGGAATTGTTTTTAGGGGGCTGCTAGGTGGAATAGTGTATAGAGCACTGGCTGTGGAGTCAGGAGTACCTCAGTTCAAATCTGGCCTCAGACACTTGATAATTACCTAGCTGTGTGGCCTTGGGCAAGCCACTTAACTCCATTTGCCTTGCAAAATCCTAAAAAAAATGTTTTCAGGACATTTGAAAGTAACATCCATTGGCAGACAGTTTTGGTATACATTGACTGTGATGTGATGATACTTTAAACTCTTGAGAATTGTTTTCTATTAGGACAATTGAAAGGAGTATACTCAGATAATATGAATATAATTTAAGGAATTGTATATCTAATAGGACTTTTGAAATGAGCATACATGGACAGAGGTTTTGAGTACAAATTATTTATGATGTGACATACATATAAATCTTGAGAATTGTATTTATGGTAAGAGCTGAAAAAAGTACACTTGGAGATGTGAGTAAAAGTCAGGTATAAAATAATTAAGTATGGAAAAGAATTATACTGGGAGAAGAAGATAGAGTTATAAGATAATACACAATACCACAAAAAGTTATAGAGGACTGACTATAGGAGAGGGAAAGAAGGCAGCATTGAATATACCTTACTCTCAATGGATTTGACTCAAAGAGAGAATGTTATATATTCCCAATTGAGTTTAGAAATGTAGCTCCCCCTAGAGGAAAATAAAGGGGAAGGAGAGACTGAGAAAAAGGGAGGATAAAACAGAGAAGAAATGTAAAAGAGTTAAAAAGAAAGTAAAAAGGGAACAGGGGCTTATAGAAGGGTAGGGAGATTGACCAAGGTAGCAGTCAGAATCAAATCCCTGGTGAGGAGGAATATGGTGAAATGAAAGAAAGGTATAAATGGGGAAGACAGAATGGAGGGAAATAAAATGGGATGCAGATAGCAAAATGGATCAAAATCCAGAATCCTATCATAGGTTATAAAAAAAGAAATACATTGGAAATACATGGAAACGGTAATTAAAAGCTAACTGAAGAAAATGAATTCTTGAAGAATAAATTTGAGAAAGTAGAAGCTAATTACACTATGGAACATCAAGAATTAGTCAAGTGAATTTTTTTAAATGACAAAAGTGGAAGAATATGCACAGTACCTCATTGGAAAAAGCAACTTCCTTGGATAAAAGATGTGGTAGCACTAAATTTAGAATTTTGTCATAATCAGAAAAAGATCTTGAACAATATCTTTCAACAAATCAAAAGGGACAGCTAGATGGCACAGTGAGCAGCAGCTAGGTGGTGCAGTGAATAAAGAACTGGCCCTGGAATCAGAACAACCTGAGTTCAAATCCAGCATCAGACACTCAATCATCGCCTAACTGTGTGACCTTGGACAAGGCACTTAACCCAATCACCTTGAGCAAAAATTTTAAAAATTAAAAAAAAAAGAAATCATCAAGGAAAACTGCCTTCATATTCTAATCACTTCCTGAAAGTATATCAAAATTAAAATGCCAAGGAATATTATAGTCAAATTCCAGAATTATCAGGTTAAGGAGAAAATATTTCAAGGAGTCAGAAAAAAATTCAAAATCCAAATAGTCAAAATCAAGATTACTCATGATGTGGCAGCAACATCATTAAAGGATTGAAAGGCCTGGAGTAAGGTACTCCAAAGGGCAAAGGAGCTTGGATTGCAACCAAAAATGAGCAATCCAGAACAACGTAGCATAATTATTTCAGGAGGAAAGATGGACATTTAGAAAAGGAGACTTTCAAATTTTCCTGATGAAAAGACCAGAATTGAACAGAAAGTTCAATCTTGACATACACAAAATGGTTAAGGAGAATAGAAAAAAAAATGTTATTCAATAAGATTAAATTGGTTGTAGCCCCATAAGAGAGTGTATTACTCATAACTCTTAAGAACTATATCTTTGTAGAAATAGTATACTTTGACAGAAATTATTTTTGAAAGTTGATTTTGATAAAATAATAAAAAAATTGAAACTTAAAGAGTGATTTTAGAAATTAGAAGCAGAAGTAAATTGCATCACTTGAAGAAGCCAAAGTACCTATTACAATAGAGAGAAATAAGGGAGAAGGTGGGAACTTGAATCTTACTTTCATCAGATTAAGCTCAAAGAGGGGAATAATATATACACTTAGTTGAGGTGAGAAATTTATCTTACTTTACATTGAATTAGAAAGAAAAATTGAGGAAAGGAAAAAGAGGTTGATAGAAAGGAGGGCAGAAGGGTAAAGAGTAAGAAAACGTGGGGCTAATAGAAGAGAGAGCAGATTGAAGGGGTTGATGATCAGAAGCAAAATACCAGTGAGGTGGTATAGGGGAAAAGAAGAAAGAAAAGTAAAACTGGAGGGAATATAGGATAGCAGGTTATACAATGTTGGTAATCATAACTGTATTTGAAAGAGATCAACTCTACCATAAAACTATAATCTATTATGTTGTTTACAAGAAACATAGCTGAAGCAAAAAGATACAATCAGATTAAAGGTAAAAAATCAGGGAACAGAACATATTATGTTTTAGCTGTAGTCAAAAAAAAAAAAAAAACATGTGTAGTAATCCTGATCTTATACAAAGCAAAAGCAAAATGAGATCTCATTAAAAGGAATAAAGAAGTAAACAAGATCATCCTAACAGATACCATAGTCACTGAAGTAATATCAATATTAAGCATATAGTATCAAATGGCATAGCATCCAAATACTAAGATGAAGTAATAGACAAAAAACTATATTAATGAGGTACCTCAACGTCTCTCTCACACACAGAAATAGATGTATCTAAACATAAACAAACAAGAAAGAAGATAAGTGCATAGAACTTTAGAAAACTTAGATATGTTAGACTTCTATTGCGGGGGGGGGGGGGAATCTAATGGAGACAGAAAGGAATATTCATTTTCCTTGCCTGTGCATGCACCTACACAAAAAATTTGACCATGTATTCAGACTTACAAAAATCACAATCAAATGTAAGAAGACAAAAAATATTAAATACATCCTTTTAAAATGATGGTGCAATAAAAATATATAATCCTAATAGCTAACATAGACTAAAAATTAATTGGAAACTACATTACCTAATTTTGAAAATGAGTGGGGAACCTGGGTATTGAAATGGATAAAACACTGGCCCTGGGGTCAGGAGGATCTGAGTTCAAATCCAGCATCAGACCCTGGATACATACTACCTGTGGGACCTTAAATAAGTCACTTTATGTCATTTTCCTACAACCCCCCCCCCCCAAAAAAAAATCACAGTTCTACCAACGGAGGATTAGTGTTGTGGTTTTCACAATCCTCTCCAAAATTGATAATATTTTTGTCATTTTAGTCAGACATTACCTCAAAGTTCTTTTCATTTGTATTCCTCTAATTTGGAGCAATTTTTTTCATGGGATGTAAGGCGAAACTGTATTAAATGATGCAAGGTGAAATGAGTAGAACCAGTAAAACATTGTACATGAGTGATAAATAGTTATGAATAATGCCGTTCTTTTCATCAAGACAATGATACAATCAGGTACAAAGAAAAAATCTGTCCACATTCAGATGAAGAAATGATAGATTTTCAATCCAGATCAAAGTATAATTTTTAAAAAATTTGGAATTCAAAATTTTGTAAAATAAATGATAAAATTGTCTTGATGTACAGTTGGAGCCAGGAAAAAAAGTACAATTTAAAAAAAATTTGGATACATAAAGCATTGTATTTCCTCTGAATTGATTCTTTTGTCTCAAATTCTTTGTTTTCTACCTTCTGGTGGAATATTTGACTTGCAAATCGTCTGCAAACACCAGTGAGCTGGATTTTTGGGTGCAAAATGGAGAGAATACACCAATGGCATGAAAACAGATGGGCAATACCAGAGTCACTAATTATTGTAGAGGTCAGGGATGTAGGTTCTGGGAATAAGTATCTTTCTGAGTTAATATCTTGGTCTTCTCTGCCACCATAGTAACTTTTATGGTCAATATAATTTTGTTGTTATTTACTTATTTTCTAGCCTATTTCTTTACTTTGAATTTTCTATAAAAGTTGAATTCTATCCACCTAGGTATGGGAAGACACTTCCCCAAACTTCACACCTTTTTGCACTGCTTTTTTCAGAGCTACTTCTGAGGGTCTGCAAATTTTCATTGCTTCCAAGGTGTTATGATTTAAGAATAGGTGTGCTTACAGCTCTCTGATATATTCTCTGGTCCTTACCTAGGCATATCCCTTTATCTTTTATAGTAATAAGCTCTAGTGCTCCTCTTCATGCTAGAACTGTAACTAGGTACCTTGCTTTTCCTGTTTGCTTGAAATTGCAACCAGGTTCTCTAATTCCTTGTGACTGATGAAAAGCCATCCTCTCTACCCCAGAATTGTGATCTAGGACAATTTTAGGTAGGCAATAGAATTTTATTTTAAGTAGGTAATATATTTACCAATCACCACAAGCTGCACCCAGTGACAGCTTCTCTCTCTCTCTCTCTCTCTCTCTCTCTCTCTCTCTCTCTCTCTCTCTCTCTCTCTCTCTCTCTCCCTTAACCTCCTTGGGCTATTTTTCTTTCTCTGGATTGGGGATAGCATGTCCATAGCTGATCTAATAGGATGATCTTAGTTCTTTGAACTGCTAGAAGCAACTGCATCCATCAAGTTTGTTCAACTCACAATGTCGGAGTTAATATGTAGAATGTTCTCTTTGTATCTTATAGAATAATAATATTCCATAATAGTCATATACCATAACTTGTTCAACTATTCCCCAATTGATGAGCATCCACTTAATTTCAAATCTTTACAACTACAAAAAGAGATGCTATGAATATTTGGGAGCATGTGAGGTTTTTTCCAATTTTTATGATTTCTTCTGTATATAGGTCTAATATTTGCATTTCTTGTCAAAGGGTATGAATCATTTTATTGTTCTCTAGGTATAGTTACATATTACTCTCCAGAATGCTTGGATCAGTTCACAACTCCACCAGCAAAGCCTTAATGTCCCAAGCTTCCCTCAGCCTCTCCAACATTGATCATTTTCGCTTTTTGCTCTTCTTAGTCAGTCTGATAGGTGTGAGGTGATAGCTCATTGTTGATTTAATTTTCATTTCTCTAATCAATTATGCTGGTGTATTATTTCCATGTTTTCCAAGTCTTCTTTTCTCCTTATCTCAGTTGCCTATTCCAATGATATCCTCATTTTTCCCAAACTCCCAATATCAATTTTGTATATATATATATATATATATATATATATATATATATATATATGTATATATATATATATGTATATAATGCATATACATATGTATTTTCTGTTCTAAACTTCAATTAATCAAAAGTATAATTTTCTCCTACACCCTCCAGTTCATCAAAACATAAAATTATTTTGACTCTATAATGCAGACACAAGTTTGATTAACATATTAATAAAAGTACATGTGGTAAGGCCACTTCAAAAACAATTGTTATTTATCCTAATGTACTATAAAAGATAATAGCTCTAAAAGACTACTGGGAAGTTTAAATTACATTGGAATTTTCTTCAAATTAACACCCATTTATGTCTTCTAATTATTGCTGTCATTAATTTACTCCTAATTGATAAAATGTTAAAAGGCAAAAATACAAAGTTTCATCAAGACTGGCCTAAGAAACATTGAAAGGGTATCCTGGGGCTGTATGTACTTATGTTTCTCAGGTGTTAGCACCTTTACAATTCATTCAATCACATAACCATTCAGTCTCTCAGAACTGTTTTCCTTACTGTTTTGTTTTCCTGGACCCCATAGCAGAGATAGGAATTCAGGAATAAATATGAATGACCTTTTGCATGCATTAATAATACTGATTCCCTGTGTAAAAAACAGCTACAAGTGAAGACTCAAAATGTTAATTGGATCCAAGTCAAAAGGGATTTCTAACTGTATTAAAGGAAGAAATAACACAGAAAGAAGAAAAATTGTGGAACAAAAATAAATGATGTAAGAAAATTATGAAAAACAACAAATATATATATGTGTGTGTGTATATATGTATATATATACCTATATATATATATATATAGGTATATATATATATACCTATATATATATATATATATATATTTAGGGTTTTTTTGTTTTATTTTTTTGCCAGGCAATGAGGTTAAGTGGCTTGCCCAAGGCTACACGGACAGGTAATTATTAAGTGTCTGATGCAGGATTTGAACTCAGGTACTCCTGAATCCAAGGCCAGTGCTCTATCCACTGCACCACCTAGCCACCCCACAAATATATCTTTAAAAAAAGCAAAATTGGTCTAATGGGTAAAATGAACAAAAAAACACTTGCAAATTGTTGGATGGTTCTTATCCTTTGTTATCAAAGAAGACTAAAATGACATCACTATGTTTGAGACAAATCACAGTGTGTCCTACTGTGACTGATCAGACCAATATGAGCTCAGAATGTTCTACCACAGATTGGCTGCCAATGATTCATGTAAAAACCTGGGGTGTTTACTCTAAACTTACATTATCTCACATTTCACTTGACTGCTTAGATTCTGGCTTACTCAGTGCACAGCACCCTCTTTGATGAGGACAAAACATGGTGCATAGTCCTCTGCCAGTATCTCCTATGCTGTACAATCAATTCCAAAGTTCTTAAGAGAGACCTTCAACATTGTTTTTTCTGAACCCCCGTTGTGAGCACTTGCCCTGTGTGAGTTCTCCACAAAATGGTCTTTTTGGCAAGCATATGTTTGACATTCTAGCAACACAACCAGACCAACATAGTTGCACTCTCTGTAGTAATATTGGATTTCTAGGCAGTTTAGCTCAAGAAAGGACCTCAGTGTCTGGTACCTTCTCATGCCAGGTGATCTTCAGAATCTTCCTAAGACAATTTAAATGGAAGTGATTCAGATTCCTGACATGGAAGTGAAAGACTGTGCAGCTTTCACAGACATATAGCAATCAGGTTAGAAAATGGCTCTGTAGACCTTCAGTTTGGTAGTCAGTCTAATACCTTTTCTTCCACAGTTTCTTTAGGAGCCTCCCAAATATTGAGCTAACTCTGACAAGGCAAATGTCAAGCTCAGTGACAATGTGTACCTCATTGAAAAGTACAATGCCAAGGTAATTGAACTTGTCCACAGTACTCAAAACTTCCCCATTTGTTATAACTGATGATTCCACATGTAGATGATGTGGTGCTGGATGGTGGAGCACCTGTGTTTTCTTACTGTGAATTGTTAGAACAAAATTATCACAAAGAGCAGAGAATTGATCCCTACTTTGTTGCATCTCAGTTTCAGAGGCTGCACTGAGTGCACAATCATCTGCAAACCAAAGATCATGCACCAACACCCTTTCCACTGTGGTCTTGCCTTATAGACTTTTCAAGTTAATGAATTTTCCATTAATGTGATAACTGACCTTGAGGACATGTTCATTTTCATTGAAGGTGTTTGATAACATGGCTAACAACATCATGCTAAAAAGGATGGGTGCAAGTACACATTCCATTTGTGACTGGAAAATCTTGAGAGCCACATTCACTATCCAGAACCCGGGTATGCATCCTGTTATGTAACTGTTGTACTCCAGGCAACCAAATGTTGACATAATTTTTCATAAACCCTCATGACTGATGACATCAGCAACCTTGGTCAGATCTGGAAATGTTGCATACATACCTCTTACAAATAAATCCTTCAAACACAAAATAGGTCAAATGGAAACAGAAAAGTTGCAGAAGTTCATTAAAGAAAGTAACTTGAACTGGAAAAGTAAGCTAATAAATCCACAAAAGATCAAGAAATATTTTTTTAATTAAAAAATTGAGGGACAGCTAGGTGGCACATTGGATAGAGCACCAGCCCTGCATTCAGGAGTACCTGAGTTCAAATCCAGCCTCAGACACTTAATAGCCTTGCAAAAAAATAATCCTAAAAAACCCTAAGAAATTAAAAGATTGAGAAATGAAAGAAAATATGAAATATCTCATTGTAAAAACAACTGATCTGGAACAAAGTGGAAAGATAATTTAAGATTTATTTGATTACCTGAATACCATGCTCAAAAAAGCCCATATTTCTAGAAATTATGAAGGAATATTGGTCCAGTATCTTAGATCTCAAAATGTAACTTGGAAATTGAAAGGATTTTATAATCTCTTGCTGAAAGAGATACTAAAGCAAAACCTTCCAAGAATATGAGTTAAATGCCAAAGTTCCCAGATCAAAGAGAAAATACATTAAGCATTTATAAAGAACCAATTCAAACATCATGGAGCAATAATAAGAATTATATAAGATTTTGTTGCATCCACATTAAATGAGCAGAAGACATGGAAAATGATGTTCTGGAAGGCAAAGTAGATGACATTACAACAAAGAAAAAACTGAATATAATCTTACTGAGAAGGAGAAAAGGTATTTATTGAAACAGAATACTTTAAAGCATTCCTGATTAAGATAAATAAGACTGAAAGAAGCATAAAATGACTAAACAGAAAAGAGGAGCAATAAGGATTACAATAAGGTTAAACTGTTTTCATTTCTACAGAAGAAAATCATATTTGTAACTCCTAAAAAATTTCTAATTATTAAGGGAGTTAGGAGTATGCTTAGAGGGTATGGCTGTGAATTGAATATAATAGGAAAGAGGAATACCCTCCTTGGGAAAAGAGAAAAAGAAGAGGTAAGAAGGTCAAGAAACTGGTCCCAAGAATAATAAAGGTGTCTTTTTACTAGCAGTGAAGCAGGACTTTGTTCCTTTACTCATAGCTGGACAAAGGCTACTATTCAAAAACATAACAGACCTTTGTCTGTATAAACAGAGATGGAGAATAAGAAACAAAATAATATCATAGAGGAAAATACAGAAAGTAATCATACTGTGAATTTGAATAAGATAAACTCATAAATAAAGTGGAAGCAGATAATTAAATGGATCAAAAATCACAAATCAACCCTATCACATTTAGAAGAGAAACATAAAACAGAAAGATATATACAAAGTTAAAATAAATATCTGAAATAGAATTAGTTATGCTTCAACTGTAATTAAAAGGGCAGCAGTAGAAACCAAAACCTCAGACACATCTAAAGCAAAAAAATAGCTAATTAAAAGAGTAATCAGGAAAAATGATGTTCTGCTAAAAATTGCCTTAGACAATGAAACAATGTCAAAAAAAATTCACAGAACATTTCTTTGACACAGGTCTCGTTTTCTTTCAAATATGTAGGGAAAGGGAATAAACTTTATTAAAAAAAGAGTCAATTCCCAAGTAAAATATGTTAAAAGGATATTAATAGAAAATTTTCAGAAGATATCAATATTATCTATATTAATGTTACAAAACACTCTAATTTATTATTGATTATAGAAATTCAAATTTAAAACCACTGATATACCTATCAGAAATAACAAATGATGTAAGGGATTGGGTAAAATAGGCATACTAATCAATTATTTCTGCAATTGTGAACTGGTCCAAAAATTTAGGGGCATAAAATTGCATATCTAGTTATAAGAAATGATGATCTGAATGCTCTCAGTAAAACATGGAAGGGCTTGCATGGGTTGAATCAAAGTGATATGAGCAGAACCCAAAGGACATTGCATACACTAACAGTAACATTGTGTGATCCATTGTGAACAATTTAGCTTTTTTTTTTTTTTAGCATTGCAATGTTCCAAGACAATGAGAACTAATAATGCAAAATGTTACTCATCTCTACAAAAAGAACTAATGGAGTCTGAATGCAGATGAAAGCATATCCTTTTTTGTTTTTTCCTTTATATTTTCATTTTCTTTTTTTGGGAGGGTCTGTGTTCCCTTTCATGGCATGACTAATATATAAATATCATATTTTAAATGACTGCACATGAGTAACCTATATAAAATTACTTCTCTTTACAATGACTGGGGGAAGGAAAATGAATAGTTTAAGTTTCTTAAATATAACTATTTGCATCTAATTGGGTTACCTCACATTAAAACTTATAGATCACATATTTAATATTTAGAAACTTACTTCCAAAGGTGGAATTATACAAAACATTAGCTTTTCCTGTTCAATGGCAAACTGATCTACATTGATATATTTACAAAAATCTATATAGGATTGTTCGTTTTTACTAAACTACTTTAGAGAAGAAAAGTTGGGGGGGGATAAGGGAGGACATCTAGGTGGTCTAGTAGACAGAGCCCTAACCCTAGATTCAGATGATTCTGAATTTACATCTGATAAAGAAATTTATTAGTTGTGTGACATCAGGCAAAGAACTTAATTCTGATTGCCTCCAAAAGCAAACTAACAAAACTTTTCAGTGTACCCCTTGCCCCTCACAAAAAATTCTATTCTAGATGCTTCATGCTCATATTGAACTCTGTCCTGAAGTTCTATCGTCACAACTTCCCTCCATCCTTAAGCATAATCATCCACTGGAACGCTATTAGCCATGCTGAGATATGCGACAGCTTGTAAGATCTGGGATACCATGAAAGAAGTATACCTGGAGGTGGAGAGGAAAATGGTCGCTAGGAGAGAGAGGCTATTTTCGTGATTCATTCAAGAATGGAAATGCCTCTGTTGCAGGTACTGAAAGGGAAGGCTGCTGAATCACTGAAGTTGACATGGAAATAAGGCATCATTTGCAAGAAAGACATTTCACAGAAAACTCAAAAAAGAACATCTGGAATACCTGAAATCAAAGGTGATTAGTCCAGATTAGAGTGAAATAGGTTGATGACAGCTCATGAAGAATAAATGAAATAAAACCTTGATAATTTAAAAAAAATTACTTCTTCATAAGCAAAAAATATGAATCTCAAATTTCCATGAGGATGTTGTAACCCATATATTATTTTCTTGAAATATGGTTTAGAAATAATGAGAAAACAGGTTTTTTTTTTGTTTTTCTGATTTGAAGGTCTTTTGTCTTTGTTCCAACTCCATAATTCTTTCTCTGGAACCAGATGATATTCTCCATTGCAAATATCCCAATATTGTCTCTGGTTGTTGCTCTGGTGGAATGAGCAAGTCCATCAAGGTTGATCATCACCCCAGTGCTGTTAGGGGGTACAGTGTTTTTATGGTTCTGTTCATCTTGCTGAGCATCAGTTCACGCAAATCACTTCAGGCCTTCCTGAATTCCCATCTTTCTTGGTTTCTAATAGAACTATAGTGTTCCATGACATACATATATCACAGTTTGTTAAGCCATTTCCCTAATTGAAGGACATTCACTTAATTTCCATTTTTTTTTTTGCCACCAGGAATAGGGCTGTTATAAATATTTTTGTACGAATGATGTTTTTATGTTTTTTCATCATCTCTTCAGGGTATAGACCCAGTAGTGGTATTGCTGGGTCAAAGGGTATGCACATTTTTGTTGCACTTTGGGCATAATTCCAAATTGCTCACCAGAAAGTGTGGATGAGTTCACAGGTACACCAACAATGTATTAGTGTCCCGGATTCCCCCCATCCCTTCTAACATTTATCGTTGCCCTTTCTCGTCATATTGGCCAGTATGATAGGTGTGAGGTGGTATCTCAGAGATGCTTAAATTAGCATTTCTCTAATAAGTAATAATATGACTATGGATTGCTTTGACTTCCTCAGCTGTAAATTGCCTTTGCATATCACTTGACCATTTGTCAATTGGGGAATGGCTTGTTTCGAAAATTTGACTCAGTTCTCTGTATGTTTTAGAAATGAGTCCTCTGTCAAAAATACAAATTGCAAAATTTGTCTCCCAATTTACTACATTTCTTTTGATCTTGCTTACAGTGGTTTGTCTGTACAAAAGCTTTTTAATTTAATGTAATCAAAATTATCTGGTTTGTTTTTAATGATGTTCTCCATCTCTTTCTTGGTCATGACCTGCTTCCCTTTCCAAAGATCTGACAGGTAAACTACTCCTTGATCTTCTAGTTTGTATATAATATTGTTTTATGTCTAAATGCTGTATCCATTTGGATCTTATCATGGTATTATAGGATGTGAGGTGTTGGTCTATTCTAAGTTTCTTCCATACTAACTTCCAATTTCCCCCAACAGTTTTTATTGAAGAGAGAGGTTTATTTCCCCAATAGCTGGACTCTGGGTTTATCAAACAGAACATTACTATAATCATTTCCTGCTATTGCAGCTAGACTATTCCACTGATCCACCACTCTGTTTCTTGTTTTTAAAGTTTTTGCAGGACAGTGGGGTTAAGTGACTTGCCCAAGGCCACACAACGAGGTAATTATTAAGTGTCTGAGGCTGGATGTGAAATCTGGTACTTCTGACTCCAGGGCTTGTGCTCTATTCACCGTGGCACCTAGCTGCCCCTTACCACTCTGTTTCTTAGCCAATACAAGACAGTTTTGAGGACTGAATGCTTTATCATTATTGAACTGGAAAGGCTGAGCCACCTTGCTTTCTACTTTTTTTTTTCATTGGATCCCAGAAATTCTTGACTTTTTATTTCATTATATGAATTTACTTACAACTTTTTCTAACTCATTAAAGTATTTTTTTTTTGGAATTTTGATTGTTAGGGCACTAAACAAGTATTATAGTTTTGGTAGAATTGTCATTTTTATTATATTAGCTCAACTTATCCATGAAGAGTTGATATTTACCCAAGTATTGAAATGTGATTTTATTTGTGTGAGAAGTGTTTTGTAATTGTTTTCAAGAAGTTTTTGAATCTGCCTTAGCAGGAGGACTCCCAGTTAATTTATTTTGTCTGAGGTTACTTGAATAGGATTTCTCTTTTTAGCTCTTTTGGCTGTATCTTGATAGCCATATATAGAAATGTTGAGGATTTATGAGGGTTTATTATTTATCCTGCTTCTTTGCTAAAGTCGCTAATTATTTCTAGTAGCTTTTTACATGACATTTTGGGATTTTCAAGGTATAACATCATGTCATCTGCAAAGAGTGAGAATTTTGTCTCCTTCCCTATTCTAATTCCTTCAATTTAATTTTCTTCTCTTATTGCTGAGGCTAAAATTTCTAAAACAATGTTGAATAGTAGTGGTGATAATGTGCATCCTTGTTTCACCCCTAATCTTATTGGGAATGCCTCAAGTCTATCCCCATTGCATATAATGCTTGTTAATGATTTCAGGTAGATACTGCTTATTATTCTAAGGAACAAACCATTTATTCCTACAATCTCTAGTGATTTTAGTACGAATGGGTGCTTATTTTTTGTCAAAAGTTTTTTCAGCATGTATTACTATGATCATATGATTTCTTATAGGTATGTTATTAATATAATTAATTATACCAATTATACCAATAGTTTTCCTAATATTGAATCAACCCTGCATTCCTGGGATAAATCGTATTTGATAATAATGTATTATCTTAGTGTTAAACTGTTGTAATCATTTTGTTAATATTTAATTTATGATTTTTCAATCTATATTCATCAGAGAGATAGGTCTATAATTTTCTTTCTCTGTTTTAAATATTACTGGTTTAAGTGTCAGCACCATATTGGTGTCAAAGAAAGAATTAGGTAGAGTTCTGTCTTCACCTCTTTTTTCCAAAGTTTATATAATTGGAACCAGTTGTTCCTTAAATGTTTGATAGAATTCCCTTGTAAATCCATCTGGCCCTGGAGATTTTTTCTTGGGAAATTCAATAATTGCTTGTTGAATTTCTTTTTCTGAGAGAGCTTTATTTAGGTTTTTAATTTCCTCCTCATTTTATCTGGGCAACTTATATTTTTGTGAATATTCATCAATTTCTCTTAGTTGTTAAATTTATTGCCATGTAGTTGGGCTAAATAATTCTGAAATATTACTTTAATTTACTCCTCGTTAGTGGTGAGTTAACCTTTTTCTTTTATGATACTAGCAATTTGGTTTTTTCTTTCATTTTTTTAAATCAAATTGACCAGAGGTTTATCAATTTTATAGTTTTTTCATAAAACTCAAGCTTGATTTTATTTATTATTATTATTATTATTATTATTATTATTCACAGGTTTCTTGCTTTCAATTTTATTAATTTCTCCTTTAATTTTTAGAATTTCTAATTTGGTACTTAATTGGTATTTTTATTTTGTTCTTTATTTTTAGATGCATATTTAGTTCATTGATTTCTTCTTTCTCTAATTTATTAATGTAAGCATTTGAATATATAATATATCCCATTACAGTCCCCTTGAGTGTGTCCCACAGCTTTTGGTATGTTGTTTCATTATTGTCATTATTTAGGATGAAATAATTAATTCTTTCTATAATTTGTTGCTTTATCCACTCATTTAAAATGAAGTTATTTCATTTCCAATTTGTTCTTGGTCTATATCTTCCTGGCCCAGTTTTGCCTATTTTTTTTATTGTATTATGATCTAAGAAAGAAATATTCACTAATTCTGCCATTCTGCAATTGATCATTACTCTTTTATGAACTAGAACATGGCCAATTTTTGTGTAAGTGATATGCACTACAGGAAAAAAAGTATATTCCTTTCTATTCCCATTCAGTTTCCTCCATAGGTCTATCATATCTAGGTTTTCTAACAATCTAATTACCTCCTTTACTTCCTTCTTGTTTATTTTATGATTAGATTATCTAAATTTGAGAGTAGCAGGCTGAAGTCTCCCACTAGTAGAAGTTTGCTGTCTATGTCTTACTGTAGCACTTTCAACTTCTCCTCTAAGAATTTGGATGCTGTGCCATTGGGTGCATACATATTTAGTACTGAAATTACTTTATTGTCTATCATGATCTCTTTTTTCAGCTGCTTTGTCTGAGATAAGTATTGCTACCCCTGCTTTTTTCACTTGAGCTGAAGCTATATCTTTTACCTTTACTCTATATGTATCTCTCTGCTTCAAATGAGTTTCTTGTATGCAGCATATTGTAGGATTCTGGTTATTAATCCACTCTGCTATCCACTTACATTTTAAGGGAGAGTTCATCTCATTCACATTCAAAATTATAATTATTAATTCTTTATTGCCCTCCATGCTATCTTCCTTCTGTTTGTATTTTTCCCTATTTCTTTCTTATCCATATTCCCCAGTTTTTTGTTTCTGAATACTGCCACCTTCAGTGTGTTTGCCCTCCTATATCAACCCACTCCCCTTTCCCCCCCTTTCCCCTTTCACTTTTATTCCCTTCCTTCTCTTAGTTCCCCTTTTTCTCCCCCTAACCATCCCCCTCCCATTTTCCCCTTTTAATGCTTGAAAGGTAAGATAAGTTTATTAATTTAACTATTTGTGCCTGTTAACTCTAAGCCAAGTGTGATGAAATGAAGATTCAAGTGGTTCTCAACTCCTCCCTTCTTCCTCTCACTTATAACAGCTCTTCTGTACATCTTGATGTAATGAGATTTACCCCATTCAATCTAATCCATGCTCCCTTCTCCTTACTGTCCCCCCTTTTAAAGAAGGTATTGTTTTTAAATAATTCCATCTGAGTCACAGAAAAGTTATGAGTGTCTGTCACTTCTGGCTATGTATGTTCTCTCTAATAGAGTACTATTCTCATGAGTTATAAGACACTTTCTCCCAAGTGGGTGTATAGCCAATTTAATTTTATTAGATAGCAGTTCTGTTTATTTTAACCTTTTCCTGTGTCTCTTGAGCCTTTTGTTTAATGTCCAAATTTTCTATTTAACACTGGTCTTTTCATCACGTAATCTTGGAAGTCTCCCATTTCATTAAATGTCCATCTTTTCCCCTGGAAGAGAAGGCTAGGCTTCATCAAGTACTGGATTCCTGACTGCATTTCAAGCTCCCTTGCTCTTCAGAATATCTCATTCCAGGACCTTCAATCCTTTAATGTTGTTGCAGCCAGGTCCTGTATAATCCTTACTGTGGCTCCTTGGTATTTAACATTTTTTTTCTTTCTTGCTGCTTGCAGGAATTTTTCTTTTATCTAATAATTCTGGAATTTGGCCATAACATTCCTTGTTGTTTTCATTTCAGGAACTCTTTCCAAAGGGAATTGATATATTCTTTCAATAACTATTTTACCCTCCATGATATCAGGTTAATTTTCCAACACTAAATCCTGTAATATTAAGTCCAGCCTTTTTTTTGTCTTCAATGTTTTCAGGAAGGCTGATAATTCACAGCACAGTTTCTTCCATTTTTGATCTGTTCTTGAGGTCAGTGATTTTGATGATGAGGTATTTTACTTTTTTTTATTTTTTTGACCTTTTGGTTTTGTTTAAAGCAACCTTGTTTTTTCATGAAGTCATTAGTTTCCCCCGATTCTATCCTTTTTTTAAGAGAAGAATTTTCTTCATTTATCTTTTGCTACTCCTTTCCAAGTTGGTCAATTCTATTTTTGAAGGAAGTTTTCATTTGCCCAAATGTGGTTTTGAGAAAATCATTTTCTTTTTGCATTTGCCCAATTGAACATCTGAGAGACTTATTCTCATTATTTATTTGTCCAGGTGTATTTTCCAAAGATTTGTTTTCTTGTTGCATGATGTTAATTTTCTATTGCAGTGTGTTAATTTTTTCTTGAGTTTCTTTTCACAATTTTTACAACTGATTTTTAAATTCCTTCCTGATTTCTTCAAGGAAGTCTTTCTAGGCCGGAGACCAATTCATATTCTCCTCAGATATGCTAGATCTCTCTGCATTAAAATCTGTCCCTTCTAAGTATCCATGGGCCCCCCTTTTCTCTGACATTTTTTCATCTTTCTGGGGTGGGGGGGGGAAGCTGACTTTCAGAGATTGGCTTTTGCAGATTCTAGGGTCTTTGTTCACTTGGCTTGGTAATTACAAGGGCCAGCCAGTAGGGTGTATTTGTTGCTTTCTTTGGAGTATTTGAGGTCCTCAGCAGCAGGGTCTGACTTGATCTTGAACACTGGGCTGGGCCCTGGGGGAAAGAGTTAATCTCTTTCTGTAGAGTTAACTCTATTGCCCTGAGGTGGGGTGGGGGTGGTATAAATTGTCCATTGTTTGTTCTGGGCAAAGGGTTCAGCTGAAAGTATGGAGCTCAGGTCCCTGGCCTAGTGGGCTACTCTCCTAGGTGTGCCCTGAAACTCTATGCCAGAACTCAAGTCCTGTAGCTCTCCCCCAGGCCAAAGTCTCCACAGCCAAAGCTAGATCTAGCACCCACCACTCACCTAAGTCTCTATGAATGAGGCTGGTACTCTGGCTTCCCCCAGCTGCTGACCTCTTGCTGATCTTCTGCTCTCATCCCCTGGTCCACCCACAGTCCCCTGAGACATACCTTTTTGGTAGGTGTTCTTCTCATAGCTTCTCTTTCTGGGTTTTATTAATTGAATGTCTGTTAAAAGGTTTGTCTCAGGTTGTTTTTGAGGGGAAAGAGGAGCACTTAATCATAGTGCCTGTCTTCTCTCTACCATCTTGGCCAGAATTCTGTGGTTTAGAAATAGAGAAATGTTAACAAATGCAGCTAACTACTTTGAATTACAAGTAATACAATAACTGTCTGTTGGGGTATCTAGGTGATATTGTGGATAAAGCATGGAGTCAGGAGGACTCCAGTTGAAATTTGGTCTCAGACACTTAATACTTATTTAACTGTGGGACTTTGACCAAGTCACTTTACCCTACTGATTTTCAAAAAAACCCCAAAACAAATAAAAATTGGCTGTTCATTTTTGTCATCTACATAACACCAAGCCTTGGACAAACTTGAAATGATGCCATATGGAACTTTATTCAATTGTTTTTAACCTTGATTCATGTAGTTATTGTTTTTAAAACTTGTCATTTAGGTTGTTTCAAATAAAATGTATTTAACTCTCCCTCCAAGGGAAAAAAAAAAAACTAAGAATTTGGAACTCAAATTTTTAAAGTGAGTGTCACAATTTGATTTTACATGTCATTGGTAAATTTTAAATTAATTAAATTTCTAAATTGCTTAAATATTTTTTAAAATAAGCTCTACATTCTTAATGATATTATCAACATTTATTAAATGGCTTCTATTTGCCTAATTACCTTCAAATCTGAATCATTGTAGAATGTGATATGGTTTTTTTTTTGCCTTCTGCTTACATACCCTATTCCCCTATGGCTTCCATGATATTTTCACCCTTATTTTTCACCTAAATTATTCTTGATTCTGCCTTCTCTTTTTTTGGATATTTGTTTATATTTGACAACTCCTTAATGATTTCTCTAATGCTTCTCCCTTCCTCCATCTCTGTCTGCCTGTTTATCTCTGCCCTCCTTGATAATTTCACTGACTGAAGAGTACAGCTGTCGCTGTTATGATTTCCTATTCCTCCCTAACTTATTCCCTCTCTCACTTTTTTTTCAAGTAAGTCATTCCAAAGATATATTCTGTCCTCAAGTACCTCATATCCCTTCTTTCCCCAATTGTTTTCTACCTGATGACTTTGCCTAATACTTCACTGAAAAAAATCATACTATTCAACATGAGTTCCTTTATCTCTCATTCACTTAATCTCACAATCCTTTAAAATCCTTTCCCATCCGCTTCTCTCGTTTCCTCATATTTAATAAAGCAGTGGCCCTTCTCCTTGCCAAGACCAATCACCCTACAATTGAACTTGACTCTCTCTCCTCCACTTCCATCAGCTTCCGTGAATTTTATTTTCCCCTAATTTTCAAATTTCTTAAATCTTCTGCTTTTACTCAACTAATTCCTTTAGTTAATTTTTCAGACATGATCAAATCTTCAAATATGCTTTATCCTTATAATAATTCATTAGAAATACTGACCCCTCAAGTTTTCATCTTCTGAACTTCTGTCCTTTTTCTTCCAAATTTGTGAAAAAAATTAAATTTGCTGTCTCTAGTTCTTCTCTTCTCATTCACTGCTCAACTATTTGCAATCCAGTTTCCATTATGATCACTATTCTTAGGGTGAACTCCTCAAATCTACTAAAATGTTTAATCATATGTCAAGATTTTTCCTGTCTGGATCACTTATAACGTCATTATTTGATACTGTTGACCACTCTCTCATGCTAGTCCCTATTCTCTGAGATTTTATAACTATTTTCTCAGTTTGCATTCTATCTATTTCTTCTCAGTCTCTTTCCCTGACTTGTCACCCCTATCTCTCTATGCTTGACCTTAATCTCTCATTTCAGAAGATTCTACCTCACATCCTATACTCTTCTCTTTCCAATTCTTCCATACTCTATTTTCTTCTTCTTCTTTCTATCTCCATCTTTTGTTTCTCTGTCTCACTTTCTTTATGCCCATCTCTATTTCTGTCTCCGCCTCTCCATATTCACTTCTGTCTCTGAATCTGTCTTTGTCTCTGTCTCTATTTCTCTGTGTCTCTGTCTCTGTCTCTCCTCCCTTCCATCATAAACTATCATAAGTTTCTTAAAAACTAGGGATTCTTTATCAAAAAGATAGCTCCCTATCTATTATACTACATTTTCTCTTGTCTGTGGTTAAGTAGCACAGCAGATAGAGTGAGAGACTGGGAATCAGGAAAACATCTTTATAGGTTCAAATCTCATATCAGACACTTAGTAGCTGTGTGAACCTGGGCAAGGCATTATAATCTGTTTGCTGGACTTTGCTCATCTGTAAAATGAATTGTAAAAGAAGGTGGCAAATAAATCTAGTACCTTTGCCAAGAAAGCCTTAAAAGGGGTTAGGAAGAGACATACAGAAGAGAAAAAAACTGAAAAACAGCATCTTATAATCAATGAAATTAAAACAAGAAAAGTTCCTGAAACAACTTTATGGATTAAAAGTAAACCCAGGCAAAAAGACCAAAGAAAATTTTAGGAATAGTACTCGGTTAAGAAGGGAGTTGTTAACTGGAAAGGGAAAGAAAGCTTAAAAATAATGCATCTAGTCTAACAAGCACAGTTAATATAACAATGAATGTCATTCCTTTGCTCTATGATACATAGGGACTTTGGCACTTGCTTGATTATATTTAGGGTTGAAAGTGTGAACTGTCATTCAATACCTTATTCAAAAGCTATTGGTCCTGGTATCCTAGAGGAAGGTAAAGAAAATAAACTGAGGATAGATCAGCACAGATAAACCTACAGCTATCTTCCAGTTAAAGAATTACATATTTTACTTCACAACTTTTGCCAAGGGTAGCCCTTACAAATTGCTTTCTCCAGATCAATTTTTCAGATATTTTCAATAAGGTAAAGATCCTGAGACAATAAAAGTAGGAAAGGTTACAGTATATTAAATAAGAGTAGATTAAATCAGTTCGACTATCTTAATGTTAATAAGGACTCCATTTCAATGATAATACTTGCCAAATCTTCTTTATGAAATTTCACTATTGTTTCAGGGCTAAAATATTTGTGGTTTTGAATTAGACATGCTCTTCAACCATTTTGTACTGATTAAATAAAGTACATGATGCCACTTTAATGATTTAGGGAAAAGAAGGAAATTAGTTGACTTAGTTTTACTTTTTAAGTTTGTGATCTGTGATATTGATGCTATTGATATGTTATTTTAATGGTTTTATTTTCTAACCTCTTCTTTTTAATCAAATTGGCTAAAAGTTGATCATTTTATTATATTGCCAAAGAGTCAGAAGATATTATATATATGTGAGTATGTCTGTATTTTTCCAATTTATTTCTCCTCTATTATTTAAAAATATGTCCCTTTTTAGGGACAGTTAGGTGGCATAGTGAATAGAGTACCAGCCCTGAAGTCAGGAGGACCTGAGTTCAAATCTAGCCTCAGTCACTTAATAATAGCCTAGCTGTGTGACCTTGGCAAATCACTTAAACCCATTCCCTTAAATAAAATTTTTAAAAATTTCCCTTTTTTAGCACTTATTTTAAATTCCTACATATTTGCAATTCTTATTTTCTAAATGAATATTCAGTTCATTAATTCTTTCCTTTCCTATTCATAAATATGTCTAATAAAATTTTCCTTTAATGACTGTTGTTAAATGCAATAAATCATACAGGTTTACCTTTACTTCACTGACCTCATAGTTAAAGCAGATCTTGTGATTTTTCTGGAGATTTCTTGCACCTGGAACCCTTTGGTATAACCAGCTGTCAATCACTCCACAGTGATTTGACTATTTTACAAAACAACTTAACTTGTCCCTGTTGCTACCCATCCCAAGCACTCATTCACATGGAAATATATTTTAATATATTCAAACATATTTATGTTCTTCAAGAACCTGGTGCTAGATGATGTCTATAATTGTAATTTCCTTGCCCAGGTTTAAGACTCTTCTTGTTGCTACTTTGGAAGTCCTCTTTATTTCAGGTTGACAGTATTTTAGATATATCTCAGAAATACTGACATATTGTATTATCATTATTATTTTATTGAATTAGCATTTCACAGTCATTATTTAGTATAACATCATTAAGAATCCATTTATGTATATGTCTTTTATTTGTATTCCCTGTACTGATTATTCTTTTAATATGTTATAATTTATATAGCATATGTTTATTATTTTTACCTGATTGCATTTCTTTGCAATATACAAGAGTCATAATTTATGATAACTTCTTGTACAAGTCCCATGTGGTGCTAAGAAATTTATGTATTCTTAGTTGTCATTTGGGTGACACAGTGGATAGAGCACTGGTCTTGGAGTCAGGAATACCAGATTTTGAATTCAGTCTCAGATATTTACTAGCTTTTTAACCTTGGCAAGTCATTTAGGCCTGATTTCCAGGACCATTTTCCAATCGTTCTGATTCATATCTGGTTACTGGGCTCAGATGATTCCAGAGGAGAAAATGAAGACTATTACAGCACCCCTTCACTCAAATCCAGTTCACTTACTTGTCATGGCATCACCTCCTGTGATATTTTGGTCTTCTTCGATAATGGAGGACAAACATAATCATCATATTCTTAGTAGTCCAAATGAGAAAATGGAATGAATATTTTAACTTTAACTTTACAGTATTTTTTAATTTTTATTTTTCTTTCTGTTAGACTTTTTCTAAAACAAAGGACATAAATGAGTCTTACCATGATTATACTGCTACCTCTTTTATTCTTGTAGTTTAATTAATGTTGCCTTTATAAATTTACATATTCAGATATTTGAAATAAATAAATTTGGTAATGATGCTGAATTATTGTTTAAGGTTCCTGATTATTAACTTTTTATATTTTAAATTTTTATTTTTCTTAGTCCTAGCATGACTTCATCTCTGATTATTTCCCCCTTCATTTTCTCATTTTCATTCTGTGTATGTCTTTGGCAAATATATTTTTTGATAATTAAATTTTGAGTTACATTTAATATTTGATCAATTTTTCTCAATTTTTTTCCTAAACTGTTTTTCCTCCCTGAACCTGAAATCAGAAGTCTTCAGTAAATTTGGTTTAATCTACTTTAGGGAAACTCAATTCTTAGTGAAAAATCTTCCCCTGAACTTCAAATCACCTTCCTTTTTGTAATCTCCTACCAAGTTGTAAATTTTATTATTTTTTGCTTTTTTCTTTCTTGTTTTATCTAATTATTGAATTTCACTTGCCAACAGCACATTAAAGTTCTTCTATTTTCTTCATCTTTCTATTAATTAGTTAATTTTAAAAATTCCTTTTCTTTAATTTTTTCCTGAAAATAATTTCCTTAATTCTTCTCCTAGTTTATTTTTCCTTTTGACCTATTCTACATAGCTCTAATTTCTGCCTCATCATTCTTTATTCTGTATTCCTTAAGGAAATTAAGCTTCTAAGGTGTCTATTTTGGATTCCCTCTTCAAAAGAGTTCTGATGATATCACTTCATAGATTTTGCTCCTTTACTGTCTTTTTTACTTTGTAACTTGCTGTTACAAATGCCAAGATTTGCAGGTAACAGAGAGAAAATTGCTTAGTAGTAGGAATTTTCTGATATCCCTGATTTTATAGGGAATTAATAATCTGTTCTGCCCATTTATTTTGAAATTTCTTTTCTTGGTCTATGCCTACTCAAAATTTTATATGCCAATTGTCCCAGGGAATTTATATTCCCTTTATACTGATATAGAACGAATACTCCCTCAATGTACCAAACCCCTTTAGATTATATTGGTTTTAAGCATTGGTTTCTCTCTTTATAGAAAGTCTATTTTCATCCATAAGAGCATTGATCATTGATGAAACATCATACTACTGAATCAGAAATCCCCCCTTCTTTCAGTCTTGTGCATTCCCTCCCTTTTCTACTTCATCCATTTTGCTTTAGGCTGTTTTCTTTCTGAGAGACAACAGTTGTTATTTTCCATTCTTTATTAGGTTTTGACTTATTAATGAAAATTACACAATAGTTCTCTTTTCCCTCATTCCCTTATAAATTTGGTCTCACAAAAAAGGAATTGAAGAGAGAGAGAGAAGGAAGGAAAGAAAGAAAGAAAGAAAGAAAGAAAGAAAGAAAGAAAGAAAGAAAGAAAGACAGACAGACAAAAAGAAATAAAGAGAAAGAAATGATTCACTTGAAGGCAAGGTTTTAGGAAATTTGTTCTATGATGTTGCAAGTCTATTTCTCCTTCATTACCTCTTTTTGCCTTCTCCTTTCAATATTGTTTTTTTGTGTCCATTTAGAAAGAAACATTTTATTAGTTTCTATTGTTGCTGTTTTGATTACTGTATTTTCTTACTTTTCTTTATATCCTTGTACAAAATATCCTAAAAACAAGTAATTTATTCAGGTTTTGCTTTCTTTTGGGGGGGGAATACTTGGGCTACCTCTTTCACATTCATTGCCCATCTTTTCTCATTAACAATTATCCTCAGTTATGTTGGGAATGTCGACTGGAGTTGTATTCTGATCTCCTCTGCTCTTTGGAAACAATTTTTTCTCTATTCCTTCCTCAGTTTTTAGTTGGGACAGAATACTATTTAATTATTCAGAATTTTTTATTATCATTAGATTTTAAGTTTTTCTTGTAATTTCTTTAGAACATGCTGTTGATGATCAGTGAAACTATTAAATCTAACCAGTATGAATTTTATAGTTTGAACCATATAGTTTTGTTTCATTTTGTCTTTGTTTCAGTAGTTTGTATCATTGATGAAAATTGGCCCTACAGTTTCAAGGTTGTTTTTTTCCTACTCTGTCAAGAACATTTGTTGTACAAAATTAAGTTTGCTTTTACTCAACCTTTTAAACCACTTAGGCAGATTTTATAATACTTCCATATTCTTTGGGAATTCACAGGTCCATCTACCTCCATGGTTTATTTTCTTCAGCATTTTTTCATTGATATCTAATCTTTTTACTGATCTGGGGAGTATTTCCCTTTTTAAATTTCCCTGTCAATTCATCCATTTATGGTTCAATGTCTTTGAGTTTTTTCTTCTTCCTGATACTTTTAATAATTTCAATATTTGCACATAAACCCATTTTCTACTTTTGCTCATTATGTAATTCTGTAGTTTCCTAGGGATGGGCCTAAATCGTTCTTGCTTTCTTCACATAGAGTAATTCCTGCTTCATCAATAATTTCTCAAATGACTTCTTTGAAAACAGAATGAGGTTCAGATAGTAGATGCCCCCCCAACTTAGTGGAGATCACAAAACTTCTTTTGCTGCTTTTTTTTTTTTCTGTTACTAGGAAGGAATTCTACCAGGTAGAATTGAGTATTACTGCATAGATACTAAAGATCGACTTATGTATAACTCTCCAAGTAGTGGAACAAGGAAGAAAGACAGCTGTTTGTTATTAGCTTTCTCTGTGATTTATACACAGAATAGTTACCTAATTATGGTCTGTTAGAGCAATTTTATTGTTGTCTTCAATTATGGGGAGACAACAGAAACTGCTCTATCTCTTGTTTATAGTTTCTATTCAAGAGTGGAAATTATAAGATCAGATAAAATGTCTAACTTTCCATATTTTCAGTATGATTGCTACTATTCTTCTGTCAGAAATAAATATTTCCCCTTCTGAGATTCCCAATCCCATCTCTTCTGTTTAGACTTCTACCTGTTTTTCAAGCTTTGGAGCAGATACTACCTATTCTAGGGTATCATGACACACCATTCTTTCCTAAATACAAATGTGCAGACCTGCCTTTGATCTATGTTATCTTATTTCTCTCATGCATGTTTTCCCCTAGGTATATCAATAAATTTCTTAAATCCTATTCATTCTCTATCCATAGAAGTGCGGTACAAATTTCTGAGGGCACAAACCTTATTTCTGTATTCCAAATTGCCATGTAAATAATAGGTACTTAATAAAAATAACATGGAAAATAATCCTTCCACCTGTGAAGTTACTTTGAAGTCATATTTTTTTCATGAATTACTATGACTAGGAATACCATATATATTGGTATCTATGCTGATATTTTAACCTGCCATGTAAGAGAAATAGAGGTTTGGAAATATATATTTGACTACCAGGTAATATCCATATTTATATATATCACCTAAGGATAAAAATTAAAATGATAAATTTATTTCACAAAGTAAGGTTGGTACTTACCTGTTACATGTAAATTTGACATTGTCAGCTCTGTATTCAATGCATTTCTTGATTCAAAAAACTCATGTTAAAGTATGTATCCTCAAGTTCAGAATTTGAGAAAGCCAAGATGCTCATATAGCATTTTGAGACATCAAATGAGCGCTTTAGTGGATGAGTAGGTGGCTAATCAACATTTATTGAAAGAATGCTCAGAGATATGCCTACTGCTTTGCAATTAGATACTTTTGTTATAGCTGACTGCACCAATCATATAAGACTCTGAATAAGATGTTTCTAAGGGCTGAGCTCGTATAAGTGATTATGAGAACCAATGATGAAATGGGCCCTTAGATTTATTGCGTACTAGAAAAAACTTTTGAGTTTTAACAAAATCTTCACCAGTTAATTTCTTTAAAACTCCTGGTTTTTTTCATACTATTTTCATAAAAGATATCTTCCTGATTTTTGAATTTTTAAATATTTATTATTAGACAGATTTTACATTTTCTTACAATAATCTTCAAACTGAAAAATAATATTGTGTTAGGAAAATGGTATTATTCCATAATTAAGTCAAGGAGAGTTGGATGGCACAGCAAATGAAGTCCAGGGTCTGAAGTCAGGAACTTAAATCTTCATGATGTCAAATCTGGCCTCATTCACTTACTAACTATGTGATCTTGGGTAATTCACTTAACCCTATTTGCTTCAGTAAAATGTACTGCAAAAGGAAATTGTAGACCACTCCAGAATCTTTGCCAAGAAAGCTCCAAAGAGTGCCACAAAGACTGAGACACAACTGAAAAATGACTAAACAACAAACTCAGTACTTTATAGGAAATATTAGCTAATTGATCAAGCTCCTCCAAATTGTCACCCTTGCCTTCAAAGTGCCAATCCAGATTAATAATATACTCATATATACATATGCATTCTTATATATCTGTATATACATATATATGTAAAATGGTATCAGTAAGAATTGAATAAAACTAGACTAAGTGTTGTAATTTAATAAATTGCTAGATTAAGTGTTACAGTCAATGATCATAACAGAGTTTTTAAGATTTATTGCATTACTATGGACCTGACACTTTGAAAATGCCACTATTTTTCATTTTAGACCTTTCAATATGCTGCTTAATGATGACATTTTAGAAAGTTTTTTTTACATAGTGTTATCATGTATCTAATATGTAATACTTTAAACCATAAAACAAAATTTTCCATAGATAATAACAAAGCACAATAAATAGTTTTGTCATTAAAGTGAAATAAGGGGTATATTATTCTCTTGATAATCAATTATTTATTGACTACTGAAAGGAGGTAGGAGAGATGGAATGACCACTAAGTTATAGACACTGTACTCAAGAAATTTACAATAGACCCAAGTAAGCATAGAATGTTAGAAAAACCTAATATAAAGAATATTAAAAACAACCTAATATAAAGAACTATGAAATTTTAGAATATTCAAAATTTGAATAGTAGCTCAGTTCTCTGTTTTGGTGGATGCCTCAGATTTATAACTGGAAATACTGAACAATTGTTGACATTTAGCAGTGCTTCATGGAAACATATAAGCATAATATCAGTTAGAAGGTTAGAAAAACCCAATATAAAGAAATATGCAAATTTGGAATTTTCAAAATTTGAATAATAGCTCAGTTCCCTGTTTTGATGGATGTCTCGTATTTATAATTGGCAAAAATTATTAATTGTTGCTAACATTTAGTAGTGTTTTACTATTACTCAGCTCTTCATTTACTTTGTCAAAGTGCATGTTCATATCAACCTTAAAATTCAGATTATTTTAGTCAGTTAAATATAGAGCATTTAGTAAATTTACTGAGAGAATATGTTCCATTTTTGTACAATAGTTGAATTTTGTTCAAAGAGTTAGAAGAAGGTTTGAGAAAACAATTGTTCCAACTCCTCCTCCATTCAGGCAATGAGTAACTCCATCAAGAATGGATGAAAATCTTGGGAAACTGAAGAACTGTTTTAAGCATGCGTGTCTTTCAGTTCATTCTCAGAAAGGAATAATGGAAATACTGCTCTAAAATTATATATTTTACTTGTACTATTTCAAGTTAAAATTGGCTAACTTCATACCTAGAGACAGATTTGCAGTGATTTATGCCAAAACATAATTTTCCTATTTTTAGTGTGTTTCTTTTTTCATCACATAGCAATCTTTCCTCTCCCCAGTGCAGACTTACCCTTACTCTTCATTGGAATGAAAAATGTGCTTTAGTAAGTCTAATGACTAATTATATATAGAGTGAGGGGAGGTCAAAATTTCAAATCTGGAATGATTAACTATATAGGCCTAAATGTAGTTATATTTTACTCAGAAGTGTTCTTATTCCCAAGTTTATTTCTTTGCTACAGTTTAGGTTTTTAGTCTACCCAAGGTTGATATAGTAAGGTTCTACAAACAATGAATTCAGATTTCCCAAAGGAAGTCACACAAGGTTAAGGCTTTGAATTTGTA
This sequence comes from Macrotis lagotis, assembly GCF_037893015.1. NCBI lineage: Eukaryota > Metazoa > Chordata > Mammalia > Peramelemorphia > Peramelidae > Macrotis > Macrotis lagotis. The sequence goes on from NC_133665.1 coordinate 93,534,627, forward strand.
TATGACAAATATGTGCAACAGTAGCAAGTAACAGATTTGAAAGGAGATGTTGTGGTTTGACAGATCAGTAAACTGAGAGCAATACCTGGATTCAATTTCTGGTTTATTTTTCCTAAATGTCAATGGAATCACATAATCTTTCATCTCTTATTATCCCTTCCAACTTTGAAATTATTGGAATTCTGTTTTTATAAGGACTTTAAAATGTGCAATGCTAGCTCCTTTCATAAAATAAAATATAAAGAAAAAATAATAGATTTGAAATTATCTCTAGTCACTATGGACTGTAAAAGAAAATAATGGAATGAATCAGACATAGAGTAATTATAGTTGATTGCATAAGAGAGCAAGAGAACACTCAAAAGGTTAATTCCTTAAGAATAGCAGAGTTTAAAAGTATTCATTTATTACCCCCCCAATCAACCTCCAGGGTAGTCTCCAAAGGATTTAAATTAATATTCAAAGGGTAAAGGATGGCAAATAATGGGTCTGAGAAAATATAATAAATGTACAACTTCAAATAACAATCCTTATAGCAAATGCTATCAAGTCACAAAGTGCGAATGGTTGATAATTGGTAAGCGATCAGTTCATATGCTTTACTGCTAACCTTATAGAGACAAGAGAAAATGAAGAAAGTGTAATATTCCATACTGGATGTATACTGTGGCATACAATTTAGTAGAAAACATTCCTATAAGTCACCATAAAATGGACTAGTGTAGATCCAATGTAGGCAACTTTGTTGGAGGCCACAAGGAAACCCTCTTTCCTTCAAATTGCAGGGAATTGCCCAAGGGACATATCTTTTCTCCATTCTTTCAGCAGAATGTTCCATGTCAGTATAGCAGGTTACTGATATCCTTGCTTTTTTTCTGCCACGTTAATAGGATTTATTGAAAATTAAAGACAGCAACAATTTTTGAACCAACCAGAGATCTTTATTTTTTTTACACTTGCCAATTATACTTAGTTTTCAAATGCATTTCAAGTTTTAACTTCCATTCTTTCTGTGATGAACTCATTTACTTTGTTCATTTACACTTCCCTGAATGGATTCCACCACTTTATGAAGTAACTGGAAGCAGTTTACAAGGATCAAATGATGTGGATTATAACATACATATCTAAAAGTGCTATGGAAATTGTTCAACTGAATTTTCCTGATGAGAAATCTAGCACAGTCCTCTGTATTTACTCCTAAATATGAAGGGATAAATTGTTTAGTTGTTTGATTGCTTCAAATCTAAGATTCATATGCATATCTGATCAATAGGGTTTCCTCAATATATAATATTGTTTAGACTTTGCCTTTTTAGGAGTACAAGCAAAGTAGCTCAATCCCCAAACTTAAGAATTATAATTGGGAATAATGATTAATTATGGGTCAGAAACTCTTCTGTCACTTAGTTCTCTGCATGCATTATCAAAGATCATCTTTATTAAAACCATGAAAAGTAAATATTGAAAATATTCTTGTAATCATTTTTAAACATAAGGAAATGCATTCTCAGAATGGAAAAAGTAGATTGCTCAAGTCTTCAGTTAATACAGATGAGAGCAAGGACTTTATTCCATTTCTCAGTGTTCCAAGTCTACTTTGCCTTGAAACTACATGATTTTTGCCTCTATTCATATAATTGATTCCCTATTTTCTCATCTTCCCAACAAGGTGATTATGCTTTTTGATTAGAGAAATGTAAATTGAAGCAACTCTGAGGTACCAACTTGCACCTATAAGATTGGCTAAAATGACGAAAAAGAAAAATATTGGAGGGAAAAAAGTTGTTTGAGGGAATGTGGAAAACTGGGAAACTAATACAGAGTTGGTGGAGATGTGGATACATCCATCCATTCTGGAGAACAATATGGAACTATGCCCAATGGGCAATTACACTGTTAATACCCTCTGATCTCAAAGAGATCATAAAAAGGGGGAAAGACCCACATGTATGAAAATATTTATAGTAGTTCTTTTTTAGTGTCAATGAATTAGAAAATGAGGGAATAACCATCATTTGGGAATGGCTGAACAAGCTATGGTATATGAATGTGATGCAGTATTATTGTTCTATAAGAAATCATAAACTTCCAGATCTCAGAATAACCTTGAAAGACTTGTATGAACTAATGCTGGGGGAAGTCAGAAGAACAAGAACATCATAAATAGCAGAATTATTGTGCCATGATCAAAAATTACTAAGTTTCTCTCAGCAGTTCAGTATTCATGGACAATTTGTAATTGAAAATACCATCCACATCCATAGGAAAAAATGTGGAGCCTCGATGCATGCCAGAGTATGCATCAGTTTTTAAAAACCATCGGTTTTTAAAACTTGTTTTATGGTTTTCTTCTTTTCCTCATATTTTCCCCTTCTGGTTCTATTCTTCTTCTACATCATGATTAATGTGGAAAAATATTAAACATGATTGTACATGTATGCCCTATATCAGATTATTCATTGTCATGGGGAGAGGGAAGAAATGGAGGGAGGTAGAAAATTGTGAAATTCAAAAACTTACTTTCAGGTAATTGAAAAAAAGTAAAATAAATTATACACAAATGTGATTATGAATATTTAAGGAATTTTTCCTTAATTCTTTTGTAATCAGATCATAAAAGGAGAAATCTACTGTTTATGTTAATAAATTCTACTTCGTTTTCTGACTTGACTAACCATTTCTACCACTAGCATCTACTCAGTCTACCATGTCTATATCCAACTTTGGTTTGCATTTACCTCTTCAGTTGCCTTCTATTCTACTTCTATTTTTATCTATATAGGATATACCCTGATTGGAATTCATTTGGAATATTGTAATAAATTTCAGAAGGTTCCCATGCTGCTTCTCTCTTCAATCTTCCCCTTTTATAATTACAAACTGTCTCTCATATATAGTAATGCACTGATGTCTCAGTAATCTTCAGAGGCTGCCCATTATCTAATGGATAAAGTTTAAACTCTTCTGCCAGACACTGAAAATGTTTGTCCATCTATATCATCTAATATAAAAACTGAAAGAGTTGAATTTCTAATGGTGGTGAGAAAGAACTACTATTAATAGGAATCACTAGGGCTGGCTAGGTGGGGCAGTGAATAGAGCACCAGACTTGGAGTCAGGAGTACCTGGGTTCAAATCCGGCCTCAGACACTTAATAATTACATAGCCATGTGGCCTTGGGCAAGCTACTTAAACCCATTGCCTTGAAAAAGTCTAAAAAAAAAAGAAGGAATCACTAAACTGTGGATGATAGCAAATTGACTTGTCTTTCTCCTTCCCCAAGTTCCCTTGGTCAGAAAATGGACTTATGAGTTTTAAAGAGTCTAGAGGATTTGTACTTCATATTTTCTCATCAACATCCGAACAGCATCCTTGGAATAGTCGGTGGTGGAATCTGAACTTGGAGTCACAGAGACAAGGAGTCATATTCAAGCTCGTACATACATAGATTCATACTCTAGTTTGAAAAATCAGAAAAGTTGTTCCCATAGCCAAGGAGTACATTGAAAGGTTTAGCCAAAGACATTAAGAAACTATATGCCCCCTCTGCCATATGAAGTTTTTTTTAAAAACTTGGTATACCATCATATCATCTTCAAAGAATGAAAGTTTTCTTTTCTCTTTGTCTCTTCTAATATCTTTAATTTGTTTTTCTTCCATTTTCAATAAAGTTAATATTTCTGACATAATATTGAATAATAGTGTTGATAACAGATAGCTTTGCTTCATTCCTGATTTTATTGGGAAGGTTTCTAGCTTATTGTCATTGCTTAAGAGGTTTGCTCATGATTTTCCATAAATATTGCATATCTTTTTAAGGAAAACTCAATTTATGATCTCTAGTGCTTTTATTTGGAATGGATGCTGTATTTTTTCAAAAGCTTTTTAAGCACCTATTAAGATAATTGTATGATTTCTGTTAGTTTTGTTATCAATTTGAGAATTATATTGATAGTTGTCTTAATATTGAACCAGACCTACATTCCTGGTATAAATCCCCATCTGATCATAGTTTATTATCCTGGTGATAACTTGTAATCTCTTTGGTAGCAATTTATTTCATCTTTTTTTCATCAATTTTTATCAGGAAATTGGTATATAGTTCTCTTTTTCAATTTTGGATCTTCTTTGGTTTAGGTATCAGCATCATATTGGTTTCATAAAAGAAATTTGGTAGGACCTTCACTAATTTCCCCCTAATCTTTATATAGTATTGTAATTATTTTATAAAATATTTGCTAGAATTCTGGCCCTGGAGATTTATTCTTAGGGTGTTTATTGATAGTTTCTTTAATTTGTATTTTTGAAAATATTCATTCATTTCTCTTAAATTGTCAAATTTATTGACATACACTTGGGCAAAAGAACTATACATTATTGCTTTAATTTACTTATCATTAGGGATAAATTCATTTTTTTCATTATACAGATAATTTGGTTTTTCTTCTTTCTTTTTTTAATCAAATTAAACAAATGTGCATATTTTTTGATATTTTTCATATAACAAGTTCAGATTTATTTACTAGATTAATAGTTTTCTGTCAATTTCATGCCAATTTCACTAATTATTGATTTTCAGGATTTTTATTTGGGATTTAATTTGGGATTGTTAATTTCTCTTTTTCTGACTATTTTAGTTGCATGCTCAATTCATTGATATCTTCTTTCTCTAATTTATTCGTGTATGCATTTAAACATATAACATTTCCCCATAAGAACTGTTTTGACTGTCTCCCATAAGTTTTGGCATACTGTCTCACTGTTATCATTTTCTTGGATGAAATTGTTAATTATTCCTATGAATTGTTGCTTGAACCACTCATACTTTATAATTAGATCTTTTATTTTTCACTTAAAATTTTACTCTATATTTCATGGCCCTTTATTGCATGAGATTTTTACTGCATTTGATCAGATCTAAAATAAATATCTAAAAGGAGAATATTTCTGTCATTCTGCATTTAATTATGAAATATTTATGTGCTAATACCATCAATGTTTATATATGGGCCACATGTACTTCTAGGGGGAAAATGGTATATTCTTTTCTACCCCCATTTAATTTTGGGACTGAAGTGACTCAGTTGCTGCTGTGTGCCTCCTGTTAGCTCTTATTCTATTCAGCTTCTTAATTTCTTTCTTGTTTATTTTGTAGTCAGTTTTATCTAATTCTGAGAGTGGGAGGTAGAAGTCAAATACTAATATATCTTTTTTGTCTAATTCTTCTTGTAATTCACTTAAAATTTCCCCTAAGAATTTGAAGGCTATATTCCTTGGTGCATGCATGTTTGTTTTTGACATTACTTTTAGCAAGATATAGTTTACTTTCTTGTACCTTTTAATTAGGTCTATTTTTTTTGTCTGAAATCAGTATTACCACTCCTCTTTTTATTGTTATTATTGCTTTATTTTGACTGAAACATAATATATTCTGCTTCAAGTATCGATCTTTATTCTGTGCATATTCACTGCTTCAAATGTGTTTCTTTTAAACATAATATTGAAGGGTTCTGATTTTTACTTGACTCTGCTATCTCCTTCCATTTTATGGCAGAGTTCATCCCATTAACATTGACAGTTATTACTACTTATTTCTCTCCACCCCATCACCAACATTTCTTATACTTTTTTTCATTCCTTTCACCTTATCCTTACTGAACATTGTTTTGCTGTTAACCACTACTTATTAGACCCACTTTTTCTTTCTCCTATAATCTTGCTACTTCTTTCCTCCCCTCCTATTTCTGTGTAGGCTAACAAAAATTTCTTTACTCAATTCACTGTGTTTATTATTCCTTCTTTGAGTCAAATCCCATGGAAGTATCATTGAAACAATGTTCATCTCCTCCATTCTTTCCCTCCACTATAGCATGTCCTTGGCATCTTTTCAAATGACTTAATTTACCCTATTTATCCCCTTTCTTTTTTCTTCTCCTAGTAGAATATTTTTTACATGATTGGTGTGTATGTATATATATCTATATATCTATATATCTATATATCTATATATCTATATATCTATATATATCTATACATCTATATCTATATCTATATCTAATCTATATCTATATCTATATCTATACCTATACCTATACCTATACTTATACCTATACCTTTATCTCTATCACTATCTCTATCTCTATCTCTATCTATCTCTATCTCTATCTCTATCTCTATCTCTATCTCTATCTCTATCTCTATCTCTATCTATATCATCTATATTTATCTCTATCTCTATATCATCTATATGATATGCATAATGAAATCAGAGATGTCCAAAATGTGAGCCGCATGGGCCACAAACAGACCTCAGTGTGATTTTATGCAGCTTCTGTGGGTTTGCTACATACTTTAGTAAATGAAGCCAGGTTACTACAGTTCTCACTAAAATGGCAAATCAAAATATATTGTCTATGGTTTCAATAAACATTTTTAAAAGAATGGTTGGACAGCCTTGGTATATATCATCACATCACAATCAAATTTCCCCCACAAACTCTCTATGCTATACTTGTGATTACCCTAATAGTGCAAATATTTTGCTTGTACAGATGTAAATAATTGAATGTTAATTGAAAACATATATTTTTTCTTTCCTTTTTTATGCATCTCCTTTTTACTTTTTGTTATCTTTTTAATGAATCCCTTAAGTCATATTTGAAGCCTGAATTTTCTATTCAGTTCTGTTTTTTTAATCAGGCAACTTTAAAAATTGCTTATTTCATTGAATGTCAATTTTTCCTTTGAAAGTGTATCCTCAATTTTCTGGGTAGTTGATTCTTGTTTTTAATCCAGCCTCCTGTGACTTCTTGAACATCATATTCTATTCCCTCCTATCCTGCTAAGTTCTGTGCAATCCTGACTGTGACTTCTTGAATTTCAGTTGTTTCTTTCTATCAATCTGCAATATTTTTTCTCTTTGACTTGATAACTCTATAATGTAGTTATATCTGTCCTTGGAGTTTTTATGTTGAGATCTCTTTCAGGAGGTGAATATTGAATTTTTTTCAATTGTTTACCTTCTGATTCTAGAATATGAAGTCAACTTTATTTAATTATTTCTAGGAAGATGCTGTCCAAGCTCTTTGTATTTTTTGATAATGGATTTCAGTTATTCCAATAATTCTCAAAATATTCCTGTGAGTTGTTTTTTCAATGGAATATTTTATGCTTTTATTTTTTCATTCTTTTGATTTCATTTGAATGATTCTTAATGTTTCATAGAGTCATTAGCTTCTACTTACTGAATTTCAAATTTTTAGGAATTGTTTTCTTCAGTTAAGTTTTTATCTTATTTTCCATTTGGTCAATTCTACTGTTAAAGGAGTTGCTTTCTTCAGGGAATTTTTATACTTAATTGCTTTTATTTTTTAAGGAGTGGTCTTCTTTAGTTTATTTTTGTGCTTTTTCCTCAAACCCATCGACATTTCCCCCAAAATTATCCTGCATGTCTCTCATTTCTCTTCCCAATTTTGCCCCTACTTCACTTAGTCGATTTTTAAAAGCCTTCTTTATTTCTTCCAAGAGGACTTTTTGAGCTTGAAACCAATTCATATCCTCCCTTAACTTTCACATATAAGCATTTTGTCAACGCTTTCTTCATCTAAGTTCTCATTTTTATATTCCCTGTCACCACAGTAGCTTTCTATGTTTAGGTCTATTTTTGTTTCTGTTTCTGGTTTTCTTCTTTTTTTTTAAAGTTGAACTCTGTTTGTGGATCACAATGGACACTGTTCTAACCTTCTTGTGCAGGAGCTCAAGGGTATAGTCATTGATTTTTCACAGAGGGACCTGAAGTTAAGTGCTCTGGAGTTGCCTGGTTCAGTTGTGCCTCTTGATCCAGTGTTCTAGGGCTTAGAATATGCCTAATTACATTGAGGCTGGAGCCTCCCAGTTGACCTGCTGTTTCTCCAGCTAGCTGAGATGGGATTGAGGTGGCTCAATTGCTGATGTATGCTCTGGCTAAAAGTCTCTTGCTAACTTGCACACACACTTGCTGGGCTGCACTGTGTGCCCTCTCCATCCAACTCAGACAGACATTTCCTGAAATCATTCCAAGATATCTTAAACTGACAAATTGCTCCAATCTTCCTTTTTGTAGGTTGTTGTCACTCCAGAATCCATTTAGAGGCTTGATTTAATGTTCTTTCTGAGGGGAAACTAGAGAGAGTTCAAGCAGCTTCCTGGCTTCTCATTACCATCATGACACTGCCAAAATAGAGGACTATCAAGAATTCTCAAGAAAAAATAACAGAGTTGAATAGAAAATTTCACTTTCAAATACTGGATTTAAGAGAATCATAGATAAATAAGAAAATGAAATTATAAGGCACTTAATATTAACTATTTACATTTCTACTTAAATAGTTAAATAACTATTTACATTCCATCAGGAAAAGATGATACTGGTAACTATTAAGAACTATAACATCATTGGGGTAATGAGAGAGAGAGAGAGAGAGAGAGAGGGAGAGAGAGAGATGAGACAATTGTAAGTTGAATCGAAGAGATGATATATAAAAATAAAATTAAGAAGTTGGAAAAGTATGTACTAGAAGAAAGTGAAAGTGAAAGGGAGAAGTAAAATACAGTAAATTATTTCCCATAAAAGAGGTAAGAAAAAGTTTTTATAGCGGATTGGTAATGGGGGGGGGGGATGAGAAAGAGAATAACATTCACACTCAGTCATGCATAGAAATCTATCTTACCCTAAAGAAAATTAGGCGGTAAAGGAGATAACAGTAGATGTGGGGAAGTGATTGAAAGGAAGGCATATTGGGAAAGGGCCCTAGTAAAAGGCAAAATCCTTTACAGGAGACACAGGTTGAAAAGAGAGTGCAAAGTATAGACTTTGTAGTAGAATAGAATTAATATTAGCAAATGTGAAAAAATATTGAAGAAAGTTTCTCTGATTAAGGACTAATTTTTCAAATATAAAAAGATCCATTTTTCAATTTCAAAATATATGAACAGTTTCAGGTGAAGTAATCAACGTTATGTATATCCAAATGAAATAAAGCTATAACTCATTATTGATTGGATAAATTAAAGCAATTCTAAGCTACTCTTTCATACCTATTAGATTGGATGATAGCAAAAAAAAGTAAATGGCAAATGTTGATTGTCATGTGGAAAAAGGAGACATTAATGCATTGTTAGTGGAGTTTCGAAATGATATAATTGTTCTGTAAATCATTAACTATGAAATTATGCTTATCCTTCTTTGTGCAAGGCAATGGGGTTAAGTGGCTTGCCCAAGGCCACACAGCTAGGTAATTATTAAGTGTCTGAGACCGAATTTGAACTCAGGTACTCCTGATCTCCTGATTCCAGGGCTGGTGCTCTATCCACTGCACCACCTAGCAGCCCCCTATGCTTCTCCTTTGACCTGGCAATGCCACTACTTGGTCTGTAATCCAAAATAAAAAAAAAAGGAAAATTAATATATATATATATATATATGCATATATATATATATATATATATATATATATATATATATATATATACACACAAAATGTTTATTGTAGCTCTTTTTTTCAGGAAGTTGGAAATTCAAGGGATGAACATCATTTGGGCAATGACTGTACAAATTGTTGCATGTGATTGTAATAGAATACAATTCTACTATAAGATGATGAGATGGATAATCTCAGAAAGAAAAAAAAAACTGGAAAGACTTACATGAGATGTTGCAAACTGAAATGTTTTGTGTACAAAATGACACCAATACTGTAAGATGATCCATTCTGAATGACTTGACTATTCTGAGAAATACAACTCTACAAGATAATTGATAGGGATTTCTGATGAAACATAATATCCATCCACATAAAGAGAACTGATGAAACCACAAGACAGGATGAAGATAAAAAGATGCTTGTTCTCTCAAGGAAAAAAATGTAGAAAAAGGGAGAATAAGAATTTGAAATTCATATGTACAAAGGGCAACAAAAAATGTGCATACCCTTTGATCTAGCAATACCACTACTGGGTCTATACCTTGAGGAGATTATGAAAAAAAAAGATAAAAACATCACTTGCACAAAAATATTCATAGCAACCCTGTTTGTAGTGGCAAAGGATGGGAAATTGAGTGAATGTCCTTCAATTAGGGGAATGGTGTAACAAGCACTGGTATATGCATGTCATGGAACACTATTTTTTTATTAGAAAGCAGGAGGGATGGGGATTCAGGGAAGCCTGGAAGGATTTGCATGAACTGATGCTCAGTGAGATGCGCAGAACCAGAAGAACAGTGCAAATCCTACCAATAACATGAATCTGATGTTCAACCTTGATGGACTTGCTCATTCCATCAGTGAAATAACCAGGGACAATTTGGGGCTATCTGCAATGGAGAATACCATCTGTATCCAGAGAAAGAATTGCGGAGTTTGAACAAAGATCAAAGATTACTATCTTCAATTTAGACAAAATATTATCTCATTATGTAATTTTTCTATCTCTTATACTTTATTGTTTCTTCCTTAAGGATATGACTTCTCTCTCCTCACATTCAGCTGAGATCAATGTATACTATGAAAATAATGTAAAGACTAAAAGAATGTCTTCTGTGAGGCATGGGGGAGGGAAGCAAGAAAGGGGGGAGAAAATTGTAAAACTCAAAATAAATAAAATTTTCTAAGAAAAATGAATTTGAAATTCATTTTTTATAAAGAAAGAATGCTAAAATAACTTTGTTTACCTGTAACTGAGTTTTATAAAAATTTTTTCCCTTTGTTTCAAATATATTTATATTCATGTGTATCATCCATCCATCATATATACATATAATATATATATATATATATATATATATATATATATATATACATATATATACTTCCCTGAGAACCCTGACTTTTCTATAATATAAAGATGAGTTGTTCTTTGAATTTCAACACTTCTCCTTGTCATTTTTTGGACCAGTCTGTTATTATTCCTGATGTTCTATTTCCCTCTTTGCAAATTATGCATTTTGATTATATATGATCCTTTAAAGTTACAAACAATACTTAGACAATATGTAATAGGGGGAAAAATACAACATACTTGCTCAAATCTATTGTAATCAAAAGGCAAAGTGAAAATAAATTGGATATACTAATCACTTCTTGAAAGAAATTCAAAAATAAAAATAGTAAAGAATGGTGTAGTCAAAATTCATACTGAACATTAAAAAATGCTACAGTACACAAAGGGAAGAGAATAAGTACACACCTATAGTGTTCTAACACTGCTCTGGCTCTTAGAGTTATAGGGCAACAAACAATCAATTCCATATAAACCATTTATCTCCTTTTAAAATATTGCAGAAAGTTTTAGGCATTTTTATGAATTTCTGTCTTCAAGAGGAAACTTGGTCATAGCTTTCATGTAGTTTTCCCTTACCCCTTTGCCACTCTTTAGCCTTCACTTAAACCCTGGATAAAATGATATTTCCCTTCAAATATCCAGTGACATTAAATTTGATTCTTCTTTATCTAGCATGTTCAGTCTGAAACAAACTTATTTATCTATGTATTATAAGCTCCCTTCCCCTTGACAATTTATAAACTTCTTGTTTACTAGGAATGTCATTTTTCATTATTATATATTCCTTGAGTCTCGCACATAGTAAGTGTTCAATGTTTAATGAACTGATTTGTAGAAGATAAAATTGTAAGTAGAAAGTCTAAGGAAAAATGATTTTTAAAATAAATAAGCTTAAGAAGTCACTGGTTTTTTTTTCTTTTCTTAAGAAGTAATTGAGATTAAATGAGTTGCCCAGGGTCACATTACTAATAAATGTCAAAATGTCTGAGACCAGATTTGAACTCATTCTCTTGACTGAAGGACTAGTGCTCTGTTCTTAGGGTCACTTAGCCTACCTCTTTTTTATTATTTCAATGTTACTTTTTGAGGTTTCAATATATATTTGCCAGTCTGAAACATATTGAAACTCCTTTTTCTCATAACATCCAAAATTCCATATTTTTCAATCTTTTTTGTATACTAGAGTAAGGAAAGATACTTTACATATTTTGTTAGTCTCATCTCTTTTGTGCTGTATTTTCTTTAAATAAAGAAATGTCTAAATTTGGCACTAAAATGGAACAATTTTGCATTATTATCATCATTACTTTCTTTCTCTATGCAATTTGTAAAATCTTATTGTAGAATGTCTCCCATGATGGAATATGATTTCTGGAAGCGTGGATAGCATTTCACTAACCTAGCTTTTCATCAGTAGATATTCTTTCAGCATTTTAATCTCCTCTATTCTTCTTGATGACTGTAGGCTGATCTCAAGACAACTGGATTTAGAAATGACTGGATGTAGAAAATATCTGTGCTCATTATCAAGGTTACTGCCTTACATTCTGTCAATAGTTTGTCTCTTTTCAGATCAACGTCATATGGATGTCATTCTTCAGAACCAATGTTTGTAATGCTCTCTTTGTGTTGGTAAAAAAAGAATTCCATATCAATACCAGTTAGAAATACAAAGCATCATCAGATCAGATATTTGGATTTAGAATTAAAGATCACATAGAGATCACCAAGTGCATGAGATGCATATGTATATGTCTCTGTGTGTATATGAGAGAGAGAGAGAGAGAGAGAGAGAGAGAGAGAGAGAGAGAGAGAGAGAGAGAGAGAGAGAGAGATGGAGCTAATAAATTACTGTAATTCATGGATACTTAAGTATGCAGAATATATTTAAAGGCATGAAATAAAAAGGAGAAAAATAATGCAATTTTTGCAATAAACTGATCAAAATATGTCCTCAATAATATTTAAAAACTTTGATCTTGTCTAAATTCTTTATTTTATAAATAATAAAGCTAGGATTAAGAAAGCATAAGTGAGACACCCAATGTAATAAAGCTGTTAAATGGCAGTCTGGATATGAAGTCAAGTTCTTTTATTAAAATTACTGTACCCTCAAATCTATGAGTTGATTTTCCCCAGTTACTATGATAATATTCTGTTTTTAATATAGGATGTAATTTCAGTAATAATAACATAGCCATATATGATCTCTTAAAGGGGAAAATATGATGGATTTGGATTTACTGGACCTGGTTGTTTATCTAATATCTCTACAAATCATTCAACATCTCAGGGCCTCAAAATTTTATTTCTAGCATATTTCATTTTGTAGAGATGCAAAATGGAGAATTATTTAACCCAAGCAGATGGCAATTTTATATCATGGTGGCTATGTTCTTTCAGACCATTGTATCCAAGGAATCTAACAGATGTTCCTGAAAACATATTTTAGCTATCATATATTTTATTAGAGGGATTTATATTCACCATATGAGACATTGTTTATCTTTGGTAACTGAACATTCTCACAGTAATGTTTTTTTTTTTTTCTGTGACTCATCTTTGTTCCAAAATAATTATGGACTTACATATATCCAGGAACATATCCTAGGACTTATCATTATTAAATCACCTCTTTACATTGTTTATCCTATTTCAGATGAATTGAAATAGCAATCTCAAATCTTCTGGAATTAACAATATTTAGCAACAAACATGATTGGCCTAAAAGAGGTTTGAAATCATATTTATTTGACAGAAAGTAACATTCTGGTTATTATCTTTTTCTCCTTTATACCTCCCAACACAGACTTTTGAGGCTCTATAAAACAATATTTTCAATTAGAAAGTCTTTGGAACACTTTTTTTCTACAATCAGAAAGTGATGGTTTAAACATAGATAACTCTGGCAATCCCCGATTGAAAGTTGCTTCTTTTTGGCCTAGAGCTTTTCCATAGCAATTACATCTGGCTAAGGACTTACACTTTATTTTTGTTGATCTTCTTGAATACCTAGGATGATGCTTAATTTCCTGTCATGGCCCAGCTCCTTCCGAGAGATTGCTCTGTGATTCATATATCTCATATGAAATAGAAGCCTTATTTGACTCCACTGAGCTCTTCCATTATGGACTCCAGCATGCTGATAGATGTAGTTATTTTTCTGTCATTTATCCATGTTTTACAAGTGTCATATAGCACAAATAGATTTTCTATCCAAGAGCAAGTACCATGTATTATTATAATCTTCAATTTGTTATAAATTCCTGTGCCCAGAGTTCCTTAAAAATGTTGTACTGAAAGGCACTGAATTAATGTTACTGTTATGATGTCTATTTTCTATTTATATTATAGATGATTTTTTCTTTTTTTGTTGATATTTTATTTTTCCAAATACATGATATGAAAGTTTTTCAATATTCTTCCATATACATATGTATATTTTCAAGTAACAAAATTTCCTTCCAGACTCCCTTCCCACCCCCTTCCCCACAGCAGCAAACAGTTTTACACATTTGTGTTAGAAATGTTTACAGATTAGGTGTTTTCATTATGAGGAATTAAGATTAAGGGAAATAAATTCATAAGGGATATATTTTTAAATTGTAACTATTTAAGACAATGGGGTTAAGTGGCTTTCCCAAGGTCACACAGTTTGACAATTATTAAATGTGTGAGACTGGATTTGAACTCAGGCCCTCCTGTCTCTAGGGCTGGTGCTCTGCCCACTGGGTCACCTAGCTTCCCTAAGATATTGTATTTAAAAAGTGAATGTAGTGTTCATCAGATTCTGAAGGATTTTTGTTTTGTTTTGTATTGTTTTGTTTTGTTTTTTCTTCCTCTGGATGGGGTTAGCATTATCCATAGCCAGTCTAATAGGGTAATTCTAGCTCTCTGAACTGCTGAGAACAGGTTCATCCCATCCATCAGGTTTATCATCACAATGTTGTTGTTAATGAGAGTGCATTGTTCTCTTGGTACTGCTCCCTTCATTCAGCATCTAATCCTATAAGTCATTCCATGATTTTCTAAAGTCTGACTATTTATGGTTTCTTATAGACCAATAGTATTCTATAGCATTCATGTACCATAACTTGTTCAATCATCCCCCAGTTGATGGGCATCCCCTCAATTTCCAATTCTTTGTCATTAAAAAAAAATAGCTGCTATGAATATTTTGAAACATGTAGAACTTTTCCCATTTTTTATGATTTATTTTGGATATAGACCTAGAATTAGAATTGCTGAGTCTAAGTATATGAACAGTTTTATTGCTCTTTGGGCGATGATTTTTCTTTTGATTAATATGCTCAAGGAGATATTGTGGTCTCCTTCAGTAAAATAATATTCAAAACAAAGGTATTTGAACTATTAAAATATGTCTTCTTATGCTTGAAAATAATTCATTTTCACAAAAAATGAAGAAAAATTATACATTGAGACCTCCTTTGAAAGGAAGTCCATTACATACTAAAGCATTCCAATGTACATTTAAGCAACTGTCATTTTCTTTTTTGAATATTTTCTCCATATCAAATACTAAAATAAAACTATTTTTCATCTTATTAATAATGTGGCATGGTTTCCAGTTCCTTCCCTGTCTTGATTTACTTCTCATACTATATTCTTGAACCAGAAAGTCAGTCAATAGGCAATTATTATGGGTAGGGTAGTGTAATAAGTACCAAGCATATAAAGAAAGTCAAAAGACATCCCTTACCATCAAGCAACTTACAAGTAAATGGGGAGAACTTTATGGAATCTGATGCTGAGAGAAGGGAGTAGAAGCAAGACAACAATGTATGCATTAATAACAACATTATGAGATAAACAACCTTGATGGAAACATTTCCTGTTGGCAATCCAGAGAGCTAGGACAATTATATCTGATTAGTTATGAAGTCTATTATCCTCACCCAGAGGAAGAAAAAGAAAACAAAAACACAGAACAAAAAAACCCTACCAAATGTGAACACTTCATAAAAATTATCTCTTATGTATCTCGTTCCCTTAATCCTAACTCCACATGACAAAAACTACTAATTTGTAAACATGTTTAACAAAATATGTATGCAAAATGCTAACCTGACTGTTCCCTACTGAGGGGAGGGGCATGCAAAGGGAGGGTGGAGGGAAATTTTTTTAACTTGGAAATATGCATGTATATATGGATGAAAATAAATAAATAAATTCTAAAATACAAGCCAAAGGGAGATAAATATACACAATGGTTAGTATTACCAGGAAATAATTAACAGACAAGTACTAGAATTAAGAAGGATGGAAATTAGTTGGGACTTGAAGTAAGTTAAGGAAGAAAAAAGGTTGAAATGCAATTGTAGAACATTCCAGACCTGGGGGACAACCAGAGAAAATACCCAAAGGCAAAATTTTGAGCCAAGACAAAGAAAATATACTACTTATGGAATAGCAAAGAGCAAAGAAGCAATTATTAAAAATATATGATGAATATTAGGTGAAAAAGGACTGACAAGATGTTTCTTGTGTGTTTTGTGTATTTATGTGTGTGTGTGTGTGTGTGTGTGTGTGTGTGTGTGTGTGTGTGTGTGTGACTTTGAATAGCTTTGAATACCAAAATTTGAACTTTCTCTTTCAGGCCCTAATTGTTCATCTATAACAGTATCTTTATCTACAAATGCTTTCTTAACATATTATTTTTTTATTTCAGTACTTCACAGTTATTAGAGAATTCTTTCTATGTTTCTATTAGAAGTGCAATATATTGTCCTGTTCATTACCAGAAATTTGTCATGGTTGCCAGGTTTGATAAATTCCTAAGAACTTCTTTGTCACACACCCTGGGAAGATAACAAACTTGCTTTTGTCATATCCAAAGTAGCTGTCTCAGTAGCCATTAAATGCAGCAGCTAATATATTTTACCTCTGACCTATTATAAACTATTAGTATTATAATGTCGTCTATGGAGTAACTGTGATTTTTTAGCATAAAAGAAGATTACATTTTTTTTTCTTCCAAGAGATTACAGTTTCTTGGCCTTTGGCTATTTCCTCTTATATATTGGTTATCTCCAGTTTTTGATTATTTTTATTGTCTTTGTAACAAATTTTTATAAACATTTGACACAGGGCAGGATTTCCCTTTATATATATAATTTTAAATTTCTTTCCACCTCATTTTCCTGAGTTATATAAAGTAAACATGTAAAAGAAATGACTTATGGATCAAATGAAGCTCCTCATACTCCTGAATGCAGGTCATATCATATTAAAGGGAAATTGGAACATATTTTGTAAAATAAATTGAAGGACAATAAAACATAGGTTATAATAAATTTAAATGTTAAGTCAGTATTCAGGCAAAAGGATTCTTATGTATTATTCCTGCTTGTTTTTTTTAAGTTTTACACTATTCATCTAGAGAATTGGGAAGTGTTACCCTAGGCTTTTGACCATTTTCATCATGAGAGAAACTAATCTCTATGACATAATACATGAATGTTACTTGACTGAGGCAAAAGTACATATAGTTCACTAAAAACTTCCCTTGTCATAAGAAATAAGATCCTCAATCCTCTGTTATTTTTGGTGATAGTTATTGATGCCGACTTTAAACTACAGATTGTCTCTTAATTAAGAAGTTCCTGAACTCATGGGAGAAGAGGGAAATAGAGGGAGGAAGAAAAATGTGGAACTTAAAAGCTTATAAAATGAATATAAATGAATGTTGAATGCTATCTTTGCTTGTAATTGGAAAAATATAAAGTAAAATAACAAAATATTCCAAAGAAAAGCCTAAGCAAAGTTTTATTTATTTTCATTTGATCTTTTCTTATCTTTTCTCTTGAGATACTACTAGCTTGTCCAAATTCCTATGATTGACAATGAGCAGCTTTCTACAGAATTCTACATTTACTGTCTGAGTGGAATATCTCAAGAAGAATCCAACAATCATCCAATTCACATTTCCTTTGTTCTTCTATCCTCCCCAACTGATCATATTTTATTTTATTTTGCATGGCAATTAGGGATAAGTGACTTGTCCACATAGCCAGTAAGTATCTAGTGTTTGAAATTAGGTCCAATTGATCCAGGATTGGTGCTCTATCTAGTAACACCTAGTTGTCCCTGATCATATTTTACAAACATCCTTTATTCTCTGGGAAACATTTTTTTAGTTTTTTTTTTTTTTGCAAGGGTTAAGTGGCTTGCCCAAGGCCACATAATTAGGTAATTATTAATTGTCTGAGGTCGGATTTGAACTCAGGTACTCCTGATTCCAGGTCCGGTGCTCTAGTCCCTGGCCACCTTGCTGCCCCCTGAAAAGCCTTCTTACATTTGTTTGGTTTTAGCTCCTTTTGGAGCTAAAAGCTAATGATGATAATCAATATTGAGAAATCTTTGAACTCACTACATTATGTCCTGGATCCACACTCTTATAAAAGGGCATATTCCACTGATGTACAAGTCAGGCTTATATCAATTAACAGAGGGTATGATATAGTTAACTTTCAGTTTTAGTGATTATCTCTTGTTCCTCCAAATTGTATTAAATGTCCTCTTTCTTCCTGATATATTCTAATTTTAACCATCATTTATTGGAATAAAATAAGAGACTTTCTTCTATAGTTTCTTTTTCTTCTTGTAGAGAAATAACATGCTATAGTATTAATAAGTGTTACTAAGTGTTACTTAGACATATCTGAGACCCAGTGTCCTTCTACATCAAATGAGGGACCTATACTGTACTATAAATTGATTAGACCCTCCATCTCTAAATCCTTTAAAGGGACTAGTGTATATTTGGTGAACACATAGCTAGTTAATAAATTCCTTTATGATCTCCCAAAAATACTGCTTCTTTTAGAAAACTTTTTTTTTGATTTCCCACAGTTTCCTTTTAAGGAGGAAATGGTATTCTTCCTTAAATTATTATTTTATACTAACCTATTTATATGTTTTAGACTTTATATGTGATCCTTAAGAGTAATTTCATTTTGTTTTGTTTTTGTTATTCTATCTCTAGGATCTTGAATTTAGGAAATACTTTTAAAATGTGCAGTGATTTGAATTGGATTAATAGAAACAATCAATGAATATAAGTCAAAAACCTCTATACTTTCTGGAACTGAAATCCTTAGTTTTACATTATTGTTGGTCTTCACTGCTAATTTTCATGGATTCTTATTTCCATTTCCCATTATTTGAAAGGAGATTCTCTAGATAGGGATAATAGAATACAGTTTTATTTACAGCTGGCTTTTATGGGCTTTTTTTCCTCTTTCTCCAACTTTACATATAAAAGAACTTAGGATCTTGAAGGCTTTTTGTCTAGAGGACATCTAGAACAAATCCATCATTATGTGCCTATAAACATATATGCAAGGATAATAGCAACTATGCTGCGAAATGGGAATGCAAAGACAGAGAGGGTGTGTATGTGTGTCTGTGTGTTTGTGAAAGACAGAGAGAGTGAGAGAGAGAGTGAGAGAGAGAGATTTTTTCTGCAGTTACTTGTCCTTTGTTTTTTTTTTAATTCTGATTAGTATTTTACTCTTACAGTTTATATGTGCAAAAAAGCCCATTTTTCCTCAGTTGTTGTGAGATTTTACACAGAAACATTACTTGGCAATAACTTTTCACCTCATTCCTCCAACTACAGATAACCCTTTCAAAAAAACATTAGAGTCCTCTATTATCAGAATCTGATTTTATTTTCACAGAAACCTTGAGAGAAAAGAGTGCAGTTTCTGATTTTGTTAGAGGGCAGATTTGAACTCAGATTCTCCTAACTCAAGGACTAGTGCTCTATATACAGTCCCTAGCCGTCCTTAGTGTAACTGTTATTGACTGCCTACTACCAGTAAAGAAACTGAGACTTAGTATGGTGAAGTAACCAAAGTTTTATCATAGGTAGATGGAAAATCTGGAATTCACACTCAGTTCTTATTTCAAAGGAAAAAAAATGACAGAAAAAAAATCAATAAATGCCCTGACAAAGGCATGTGTGCCCACTAAGGTTGATTTCATGTATGTGATAATGATTCTCTTGGAAATATATATGTTTGTGTGTGTGTTCATTGTCAAAGGTTTTAGAGAATTTGTGTAATATATTGGTGATGCATTGGGAAGTTTTAATTTGTAGATTACTAGTATATCACTCTTCTTGTCTGTGCATTTAGTGATTTAATACTATTCAAAGAGATCACTTGCTACACAGGATAAATCTAATTGAATCCCCATCCTCTTCTTGTCAAGCCCATTCTATATATTATGTTGTCATACGTTCCCTGTTCTTTACAGTATAGAATTCTGATATCCCATACAGATTTTTGTAAAAACATAAAGGAGATGCAGGATTTTCATTGTTGTATATACTGATTCCTTGGTTTTTTATCATTGATTGGACTCAGTAGCAGATTTTTTATGACTTCTCTTTGTCAAGATAGTATGTAACTATCAAAGCTAGGTATGTATTAAAGCTTAATAAAAGAAAACAAAATCAGAAAAAAATGAGTTAGACAGAAAGAAATGAAAACCCAGTGGAATTTATTCTTTTTACATGCCAAATCAATGGAAGAGAAAATAGTCATATGATGTGATATAAGTGATATAAGTACTTATTGACAGAAAATCTGGGAAACTCGGAAGATGAATTGTGTACCCATTTATGATCTGATATCTGAATAATGAGGTGATTCCTAATTAACTTCTTCACCCCAACATAGTCCATATTCATTGTTTCCTGCTGTTTAATTTAATAATGCCTATTTCTTTACATAGGAAAATGTCACTTAATTGTATTATTTTTAATATAAGTTCATTGTATGATTTTTCCAAAGTGAGGGAAATTTAAATTTTAACTGTTGTTATATATGAGAATGATATGACTACCCCAGACTTATAAAATTAATATACTCTGAAAAATTCAAACAGTTTTTATTTACTAACCTGGTATCTATTCCACAACTATGGGATAACTGTGATATTTACATCACCAAGAAACAGTTCATAATAAATAAAGCTGCCTTTCTTTTGGAGGGGATGGGAATGATGTGATTGTAGTCACAATCTGTTTATATATTGATATAAGAACCTCTCACGGCAGAAATTTTCTCTGAGGATTTGTATTGAAACTTCTACAATATGAGTCTTGGTGTATTTTATATCTAGAGACACTGAAAGTTTAAAGGACCTACCTTTGATCCTACAGCTAATTAGCTGTCAGAGATAAGATTTGATCCCAAGACATGGAAACATCAAATCTAATCCATTAGTCATGGCAGTACGTTTCTTATCCTTATACTTAATGGAGACATCAACTGACAATATGGTTTTGTGGGAGAATAAGAAGTCAGACCTTCCATATCATTGTGCTTAGGTAACATGCATTTTTTCATACCATAATTTTCAGACAAAGATATTTTCCCACCTCCAAACTTTTGAGATATATTTAATCAATACTATTATTATAGAAATATTGATAGACATGTATATGGTATATATAAGGAAACAGTGACTCAAGGAGTTTAATCACTTTCCCTGGGTTAAGGTGCATACTGAGCTTGTCAAGAGGCCAGAATTTGAATACTTCTTACCAAGATTGGTTTGCTTCAGTAAAGTGAGTGCTTTTTTTTTTTTTAGAATTTTGCAAGGCAAATGAGGTCAGTTGGTTTGCCCAAGGCCACACAACTAGGTACTTATTAATTGTCTGAGTCTGGATTTGAACCCAGGTGATTCCTGACTCCAGGGCTAGTACTCTATCCACTACACCACCTAGCCTCCCCTAAAGTGAGTATTTTGACCATTGAACTTAGTCATCACTTTAATTCTCATTCATTCTTAACAGCACAAAATATTGCAAGGATATTTGCCCTGGGCTGCTGAATATCAATATTTACTACCCCAGGAAAGATTTTGGGGGACAGAAAGTCTCATGTAAGTTTGACACGTTGAAATTGTCTGCCCATTATCATGGTGCTATGATATGGGAAGGTCATTGGACTCAGAGATCCTGTGGTCATGTATCTACAGTGAGTCATGATATTAGCACTTGTCTTCCAAGACTCATCCAAACAATTTCATCAAGTGTGATTACTTCAGCATGGAATGAATTCTTATTCTCAAGATGTTCCTATTTATTTCTACATCATTACATATCTATTCATTTCCACAATCCTGAGATACTGTTACTGTACAGCAGTCTTGACTTTGATCTCAGTGTATAGGTCAATTCTTATATAAGCAGACACATCATTTATCACAAAGTAAAAGACCTTCCACTGAAGATCATCTGTTCTCTTACTTATCTCAGAGGTGACCCTGGATTTTTCAAAGCTATGTCAGAAGAGCTATAACTTCTGCAGATATATCTATAATATAAAGGCTTTGAATACCACCATCAAAATGAGCATTGGGTAATATGAGACTCTGCTTAGATAAATATGCAAAACTTCATTCCATCTTAAGAGAAAGCTCCAGAAACATAACAATTTGGGGGATAATGCATATTTACTGAGGGAAAGCAGAGGTTTTAATATGCTTAAGAGAAGTATTTATGCCAATGAATCCTTGAGTTTTTTGATAATTTGGAAATATTATCAAATGAAAATTATCAAAAATATTCATACTTTTTTCAAGCTCATTTCTTTTCTTATATAAGGCAAAAAAATCTACCAAATTATAATCTATTTTGGATTTTCAAAGAAATAATTTTATGACCTCTTTAAAATAACTCTCTAGTATCTTTAATCAACCAAATAGCTGCTCATGGATGCTAGTGCTGTGTGACATATCAGTGTTAAATTCATTGAAAAATACTCAAAAACCATTTTATTGTAAATCGCTTAGGAAAAAAATGTTAGTAGCATCTGAAATCTCCTCATTGCTAACTAGACTTAAATAATTACTATTTATCTACACCTAGAAAATTGCTATATGTATATATATGCATATAATTTATGTATATGTAGATTAAAATTCATGAACTATATATGTGTATTATATTTTACACCTATAGCTATCTATGTGTATATATTTCTTAACATTCATTTATATGATATATATACACATACACAGACATAGATAGATAGATAGATGATAGATTTATATATATGCACATCTATAGGCATATGAATCTATTTAGAGTGTTTCTCTTAAGACCACATTTTTTCATACCCAAGTTCTCTCTTCTAATGCATCCTTTTCAAAGGCCTCTACATCCTTCTCTGCCCAGTATCTCAGTTAATAATTAGTTGAGGCTTCTTTTGTTGCCAATTTGCTAGTCACCTGGAATGTAATGCTCTTCTGAATACCATTATCATTGTGCTTTCTCTTTTTCTCCCTGGCCTCCCAATCAATCATCAATTCTTGTTTACCCTCTTTCAAAGTATCTCAGGGCATCTAGTATCAAGTTTCTGTTGTAGTTGTTTCCTCTAGGAAAGCCAGGTTTCTTTTTATTATACTTTTGTTTCTTTCTTGGTCATTGTTAGGATTCCCTCTAGAGTCATGTCACACATCACAGATTCCAAACCATATGTATTGAGGCTTGTTTTACTGTTGAGTGTTTTATTAAATCTGCTACTCTTTTTGCATGCTCCCTCTTAGTGGGAATACCCAATCTTTACTTCCCATTTTCCTATGTGCTGATAGTTTACTTTAAAATGTTCATCCCTATCAATTCTGGTGCCATCTGGAGTATGGGAAATATGTACTTCAGAGTGTAAAATAGCTTTTCATGCACAGCAGTACCAACTGTTGAAGAGTTTATGAGCATGTGTCTATGTTTGCCTCCACCATTTAAACAATTTCACTGTATTGATGAGTAGGTGTTAATGAATAAACAGAGGAACAATTTCTGTGTTTCTTATTTAACCATTCTGCTCAAGAGAATAAAGTTTTGTTTTCATAGTACACAACACTGAATTCTGAAGAAAAAATTCTAAGATATTTTTATGGAACTAAAAAAAGTTTATAAATCTATACTTAGAATGTCTACTTCAGAACATACTTTCTGTAACTTAACTCTGCAACATACTACTATCTTTTAGTAGAATTTCCACTGGAATGTTGCAATATGAAATGGAAATGATCTTAGTACTCAAGGACTATGCCAATTGAAGTATGACTGTTCTTAACAAACTTGAAAGTACAAACTCAACAACAGATTGCATTTCTATTGTCTCAGTATTAGCCTTAGGAACTACACCAGAAGCTTAGCTACTTGGTATGTGTTACTTTTTGTTTGTTTGTTTTGTTTTGTTTTGTTTTCCCCTAGAATGACAAGTAGGGTATGAAACCATATTATTCTCCTTTCCATAATCTCAATTCCAGTTAGAATTTTACTTCCCTCCTCTGCACTATTGCACAGGTTGTCTAACATGTCTTGAATTCATCCTAATTGAATTCATCTAACTTTTAAGGATAGAGTTAGGTTCTGTGTGTGTGTGTGTGTCTATGTGTGTGTGACTCACTCTTTTGTCTTTGTCTCTGATATGAATTATATTTATTTTTCTGTATTCATACTATGTCATCTCCAGCACAATGTAAACCCCTTGGGGACAGGGTCAGTTCTACTTTAGCTATGTATCCTCACCACCAAGTCTGGTGTCTTGCGCAATGTGGACAAAATTTGTTAAACTTATTTGAAATAACCTAAAACAAGCTAAAGATTGAAGTGTCAAACTAGTCTTCCTAAAGTGTAGATCTGATCCATGTCACCTCATCCTATTCAATAAAATCTGGTGATTCCAAGGACAAATAAAAATCTTTAGTTCAGTGTTCAAAACTTCTTTCAGTCTGGCCACTTTGAAGACTCCAGTCTTCTTACGTCTTATTCCCAACCAGAAATTTTGCAGATGAGTAATATATGTCTCCTTATGGTTTCTTAAACAAAACTCTCTATTAGCAAACTCTGTTTCCTTTCACTGACTCTACCCTAGGTTTGTAATACTTTGCTCATATCTAGCTGCTGATTTCCTTTGAGTCAGCAAAATTCCACCTCATATAAAGAGCTTTTCCAAATCTATCAACGCTACTGCCTTCACCCCTGTTAATCATCTCCAATTTATGCTCTATATTACTTGGTTGCACACTTATTAACAAACTGACCTCAGTAAACTTTGAGTATTACAGACTATCCTTCACTCTTCTTCGAAGCTCCCTTGTACAGCATCTGACAAATGGTATATGCATAATAAATTGACTGACTTATTTCTAGCTCTAAATCTATGATCCTCTGAGTTAATGTTCACAAATGTTGACAAAATACTAATATTAATTATAGTAAAGTCAATTTTATAAATATGATTCTTATTTCTATCAATACTAAGATGTATTATTTTTTCTAACTACATTTTTAGTGTTTTGAATACTATATCTGCTTCAGTGCACATTTGAGTGGCGGGAATAAGGAAATTTGTACTGATTCTCACAAATATTCTTGGTTATGGTTGTTATTTTTTTATTTGAAATGAATATTCTTAGATTTGATTTTTGTTATTCTTTATTTGAAATTGCTAAGACTTATGTAATTTAAGCCAAAATTTTGACAAGTATAATTTATTAATATATATATATATATATTTCACTTTTGTGCTACTTATATCTGTTATTTACTTCTGAATTCATTTTTATCTTGTTTCATATTATTCCCACTCTGTGACCTAATATATTCTTTTTATCCTTTTAGTGCGTTTCATATTATTATTTTGTTTTACTGTTATTTATGCATGTACCACATCATTTTATTAGATTATAAACTCTTTCGGGGAAAAGGATTTGTTTGTTATCATTGTAGTGTATTTTATTGCAGGTTTCATTTTCCTTAGTACAGGGAATGACAGTTTCATTGCTGTGTGTATTATCTTTGTATGCTGACAACTCTAAAGAATTATTGTGGTCAAAACATTCCCATACTGAAGTCAATTTGCTGAAGAACCTTTCTGAATAAATCTAGACTGGTCCTGAGATGAAAGCTGTTATATCCATGACTGAGTCTATCCCTGAAGTCATTTATGCTCTTTTTGAATAGCCTTTGTGAAACTTTAGTCACCTCTAAGAAATAAGAAAGAATTGGAGGAAGACTATAGAAGACAGCTCAAGAAGAAAGGAGAGTGATTATTTATAGATGCCTTGAATGAGTAACCTATTTAATAGACTAGAAGGTTTATCTGACTCAGTCAAAATTCTTATTTTTCCTTTTTTCATTGATAAATGTATATTTTAGCACAAATTTCCATTTTAAAAATTCTTTTTCATACATTTTAAAACTATCTTGGACAGGTAAGGATTTTCAAATAAACAAGGACAAAAGAAAGAAAATTAAAAATAAAAGATGCAACAAATGAAAGAAAGCATCAGCTATAAAGTTGATTGGTGTATCTGAAGACTTAAATTAATTATTAATTACTTAATTTAATTATTATTTATATCATATTAATTATACAATTCTATAATATATAATTATATTATGCATGTATATTTATTTTATATATTTCCTATATGTATATTATATCATATATTACAATATTTATTATATATTTATATTAGTATATTACATGATTATATTATATAATAATATTAAATTATATAATTTATAATTTAATAATTAATTTAATTATTAATTAATCCCCAAACATAAATCTCTTCTTTAATATAATTGTACCCATATTGTCCCCGTATTTGTGCTTATTTATTTTTTAATTCTTCTGTATTTAAATCAATTTCTATCTAATTGCTATTTAATTATCTCTATTTAGTTTACATCACCATGCTTGCTATTCATTTTGTTCTGTTTTCTTCACTAAACATCAATTCATATAATTTCATCATTTCTCCTTATTCTTCATACTTAATAACTTAATATTTTTATCATATTGCATGCATTCATATATATATTCCCCTCAGGCATTTGGATTCATAGCTTTTTTTCAACTTTTAAATTTGTCAATCACACATATTGTGTCCAGGAAGATTTTTGTCCATCATATGGGCTATCCACATCTCCCACTTTTATCAGTAGCATACATGAAATATATTATAAGTTGTCTGAATACTACTCAAATGACATACACATTTTTACAACTCATACAATTTTATCTTTCTTTTGTTAATTTTTGGAATTCCTCTCCAAGATTTTCTTACCAAGTCTGATTAAACACATACATATCCATTTGGTGTTTTACCACCTTTTTATTACAATTATCAGTATTGATGGATTTCAGGTAATATTTATTTTAATTTCAATTTCTATGATGATTACAACTATCATAAAGACTATTCATGTATTTGTAATAATTCTATTTTTTTCTTCTGGAATAATGTGTTAAATACTTGAATTAATTATCTTCTTGGGAAATATTATCTAATATATTTATGTGAACTAGGAATAGTATACTTTCATGGAAGTTGATTTCTGCAATGATTTTTTACTGTTTTGCTCCTTATTCTGAATTATTGTTGCTTGTGCAAAATCCTTTCTTACCATTAAATCAATTTCTTTCTATAAGGTCAATTGGGATGCTTTTTGTGTCATGGAGTGGTCCATATTCTGAACATCTAGGAAGAGCTAAATTATTTCTGTCGAATTATACTGGAAATATTTTGAGTGCGATGGGGCAACACAATAGATGTGAACTTTACCTTCCTTCATACCAATGATTCAAAATTTCCACCCTTCCTTATAGTATAGTTTCTTACCACAGAGTCACCAGACCCTTGAAATCCTTGAGAAATCTTTTTTTTTTCTCTTTAGGTTTCATTTAGGTTTATTCAGATTACTGTTTCCTAGAAAAAGTTTGTGAAACAAAGAGATTATTGGAAGATTTTCTACTTTCAAATATCTTATGGAATGTGAAATCATCACTATGTAACTAGAGTGAATTTTATTTTACTTGGAAGAAATAATCTTTTGATTTCTCATGTAATTGGAGATTTGATAAAAAAAACCCATTAAAGTACAGAATCATTTCCTTATTATAAAATATAAAATGTTTGCACTTTTGCAAGTGTTTATTTTATAATAACTATTGAAATGATATGTGAATTAGCTAATTTCATTGAAACAATATCAATTTAGTATTAAAATAAGAATAAAATAGAGTTCAATTAAAATATTACTAACCTTCAGTGAATCTATTATTATGCCCCACCTCACAAACTTATAACAAAGATAGATGACAAAGTTGTCCAAGACAGAGTAAATGATATAAATGATTCAACACAATAATGAGATCAAAGGATCCTAGAAACTGACAAAACTTAGCCCCTTCCCCTTAAAAATAAAGGTGTAACCAGTAAAGGAAATACTATTAATTAACTTCTTTGTACTACTTTACAAAATTATATAGTAATACTCTCTCAAAACTAAGTTGGTTATATCTCCCTCTTAAGGTTGTAGAGTTTACATGAGAGGTTAGAAGATGCCTTTTTCTAATGCAATTGTATATTTAAATGGGATTGTGTGCATTTATATATGTGTACATATGAATGTAGACAGAGTTATGTATGTCTGAAGGTATGTATGTGTATATACAAATATAAATGAATATATCCACTATTAAAATCTAATTGTTCTGCCCACTGCTAGCTAGCAGTGATTAGCAGACCATTAGTGATTAGCAGTCCCATTTAACAAATTAAAATTGATCAACTATACAAAGGTATATTTACAATGAAAGTCTAATAAAAAGTTTCAAACATTTCCTTACCAATCCTCAGGGCAAACTCTCTCTCTCTACTCTTGGGAAGACCAGCTTATGATTTCCCACAGATTCTCCATAGCCTTTGCCATTTTATGTTCATTTGCAGATACAACATGTTTGACTGGTGGTTCAGACTTCTGCTACTGTTAGAATAAGTCAATCAGGTTACTGACTCTTAGTGTTTGACTTTTGGTAAATGCTTCCTTGGACTTCATCTCCTAGACTTCTCATGACTCAAGTTTCTAACCTCTCAAGACTATAAGATCATCAAAGTTGTCTCTCATTGTTTTTATGTAAAAATATGAAAGACTAGATACAATAATGAAAGCAGTAATGCCAAATGCTCACATCATGCTAAAGGGCACCAAAGACCTTCCCTACCTGAAAGGCTGATAACAATTTAAACTTCTTCTTCAATTCCCGTCTGACTAGACATATCCAGAACCAGCAAACAAACACTCATTGGTTACTGCCTTCTGAATGCACAAGGTTTCTGATTCAACAGACAATCATAAAGATTCTTCTTCAATAAGTATTAAGAATATTATAATTAATTTCAAACTGTCTGCATGTTTCAAACTCCATGTAAGCACAACATGAGCATATTGTTCATGTTGAAAAACTGAGATTGGGGCAGCTAGGTGGCACAGTGGATAGAGCACCAATCCTGGAGTCAGGAGTACCTGAGTTCAAATCTAGCCTCAGACACTTAATCTTACCTAGCTGTGTGGCCTTGAACAAGCCACTTAACCCCATTGCCTTGTGAAAACCTAAACAAAAAGAAAGGAAGAAAAAACTGGGATCTTTGGCTAGTGCACCAATATAGTTGGATGGTGGAAGGCTACATATGGGATAGGATCTTTTTGTTTGTTTGTTTCTTTTTGCTTTGGGGTGGGGTAATGGGGTTAAATGACTTATCCAAAGTCACATAGAAATGAATTATCAAATAACTGGGATCGAATTTGAACTCAGGTCCTCCTGATTCCCTGAATGAGTTTTTTTTTTACAATGTGTCCCTTAAGTGCTCCATAGAAAGTATCTTAAAACATTAAGAAGTGGTTAATGGAAAATCAAGTTTATAGAATGACTATCTAGAAATCCAATTAAGTCACATAACACTTGAGATGACTTTAAGAAAGAAAATTTTATTTTTCTTTCTTTCTCTCTCTCTTTCTTTTTTTCTTTCCTTCCTTCCTTCTTTCCTTCTGTCTTCTTCCCTCCTGCCTCCCTTGTTTTTTAAAGGTAATGGGTTACATGACTTGTCCAAGGTCCCACAACTATTATCAAGTGTCTGGGACTGGATTTGAACTCAACACCTCCTGACTCTACTATCAATTATGTTTCCTAACTGTTCTGAGAAAGAAAATATTTTCCGAGGAAAACAAAGAAAAGAATAAAACAGAAGACTTGTTAACATTATAGCAATTTGGGGAAGCTAGGTGCTGCAGTGGATAGAGCACTGGCCCTGGAGTTTAAATTTGGCCTCAGACACTTAATAATTGCTAGTTGTGTGACCTTCAGCAAGTAACTTTATCCCATTGCCTTAAATAAAATTTAAAACAGATTATAGCAATCTATTCCTTCAATGAAAATGGAACTGCTATGTTTGATCTTTGATATCATATTCCCCCAACTCTGGAAATAAAAATGACTCTAAAGAAAATGTAATAATAAATAGAGTTTCCTTTGGACTATACCAAATAAACAAGAGCAACACAATGATAGGTGTAGCAAAATTGTAAGGCTATATGTAACTAAATTCTCATAATATGAAAGGGAAAAAAGACTAAATACTTAAAAATGATATAAGAAATAATCCTATAAAAACAAATCTAGAAAAGTTCAATAACCTCTGATTTATAAGCCTCCTTTCCCAGGTGTACAAAATATATGAAAAATATTTCCATGTGTATAAATAGCATATTTGAGCAAGGTAAGAGGTTGTAGTCGGCTAGGTTTTGCAAACACATCATTTCATCTATATAATTGACTGAAATAACTGGCTGTTGTTTTTTTTTTCCAATTTATAATGGCAGTTACTTTACTAGAGCCAAATTATATATTATGGGCTTTATTCAAATCAGAAACCACTCATACCTAGGACATATAAGATTACATAAAACATACAAAAAACTTGTCTTTTAATTCTCTGTTAATAATACCAAGGAGAAATATACTCACCAATTTCTATGACACTCTCATTAAAGATATGGTGAAAGTCATCATGTTTGGATGAAAAAGCAATGGCTTTAAAATCATAAGACTGAACACCAAATTCTACCTCTGACACTTAATGTCTGTGACCACGGACAAGTAATTTAAACCTTCTTTTGACACATCTTTAAAATATAATTATTGTAGAATTCTAGTCAAGATCATCAAAAGAAGGTCTTGTGTGTTTTCCTCAGAAATGACAGTAAAACTTCTAAATGTATTTTGGAGTCACAAAACACTCAAAAGAACATCTTCCAGTAAGGATTGTCATGGATGGGGAGCCTGAGTATACTCAGGGCAGAAAACATATACTACCAGCAGGCCAAGGCAAGGATTAAATTGTGGTTCTCAACTGGTGATGAGATCTCCAGTGGAGGGGATCAATTGTTCAGTAACTGTGCAGTAGTTCCAATGCAGGTGCCCCAAACCCATTCAGCTAACTTGGTTTGACTAGACACCCTGATCCAGAAGACAGTTCCAGGTATTTCCACCATTCTCAATGTTTCAGAGAATGGACAACTGGTGCCCCCAACAAATATAGTGCAGTGAGCAACTTCTGGGAGCTCGTTCATCCAATGGTCCCTAGCTAGTTAAGTGAGCCTCTAGCGTTCACAACCCTGAAATTCTGTGCATGAGTCCCTCTCCCAACACAAAGACTTCCCAGTAACAAGTCATAAAATGAATCAGAAAGATCACAGAAAATATCATTTGAAGATTACTTCATAGAGTAGGATGGGTAAAACATTATCTCAGAAAAGGATGAATGTAGGAGTACTACATGTGAAGCCCAGAAGATCAACTGCTCTCCAGCCCAGAAAGACTTCCTGGAAGAATTCAAAAAATATTTTAGGCATCAAATGGAAAAACTGGGAAAAGAAATTCATGAGACATTTAGCATATTGCAAGAAAAATGTGACATAAGGAAAGGTATCCTGTAAAAATACAATTGGGCAAATGAATAGCAAAATGATCAAATAGAAGAGGAGATGCTAAAGCTAACTGAAGAAAATAGCTCCCTGAAAAAGACTAGGGTTAATGGAAGCTAATGATTCCAAAAGACACCATGAAATAGTTATAAAATTAAAAAAGAAGAAAAAAATGTAAAATGCCTCATTGGAAAAACAACAGATTTGGAAAACTGATCCAGGAGAAATAATTTAGGAATTCTTGAACTGGGGGTGGAGCCAAGATGGCAGAAGGAGAAGAGCCTCTCTGAAGTGATCTCACCAAAATGTTGCAAAAACCTTAAAATTATGACTCTAACTAAATTTTTGAGAGAGAGAACCCACAGAAAGATCCAGTGAGGCAATTCTCCAGCCCAAGGTAAGCTGGAAAATAGTTGGAAAACTGTTATCCAGAGGGTTGGAAGAGCAGCAGTTCAATGTCTGAACAGAGGAACTTCAGCCTCCTGGGAACAGCCCCAGGGTGGCCGGGAGCATCAGCTCCTGGCAGCAGTAGCAATTTCCTGACCTGCACCACAGGGAGCATCAAGATCAACTTTGAATATTAGCAGGGAGATCTCTGCCAGAGAATGCACACAGCCCAGGCCCTCAGTGCAGTCATGGCACTCAATGAAGCCATGGCAGACCAAATCCCAGGAAGCAGAAGTAGTCCCATGGAGCTTACCAGAAGGAGCCTCCTGGCAACTGTGCCCTGAGTGCTCAGCCCATTCAAGGTAAGGGAGTGGAGGGAGAGAGTCCGACGTCCGTCCTCTGTCCCTGGAACAGGACTCTGTGGTACTGACTACATTCAGACCATGGTCATAGTCTAGAACACCAATAGAGCAGGGCCCTCTACCCCCCCACACACACAGTTCCTGGGTACAGGGGTGCCCTTGTGGTTATTCACAGACCAGGAGAGTAGTCAGAGCCTAACACACTGAGGTCTTTGTGGGGGTATCCCAATAATACTCAAAAGCTCAGGAAGAACCCCCAAATCCAGGCACAGGCTGAGGAAACGAGTAAACAGAAAAAAGTACCCTGACTGTAAACAATTACTTTGATCACATGGAGGATCAAAATATGCATTTGAAGATGAGAAAGTTCAGGTTTCTGCATCTAATGAATCCAAGAAGTCAACAAGATGGGCTCAGGCTATGACATAGCTCAAAAATATTTCGAAAATCAAGTAAGGGAGATAGAAGAAAAATTGGGAAAAGAAATAAGAGAGTGCAGGAAAAACATGAAAACAAAGTCAGCCGCATAGTCAAGGACATCCAAAAAATTCTGAACAAAATAAAATATTAAAAACAAGTTTAGGTCAAGTGGATAAAACAGTTCAAAAAGTTATTGAGGAGAAGAATGCTTTAAAAAGCAGAGTTGGCCAGATGGAAAAGTAGATAAGAAAACTCTGAGGAAAACAAATTCTTCAGATGTGGAATGGAGGTAAAGAAAGCTGATGACTGTGTGAGAAATCAAAACACAATAGGTGAACAACAAAAGAATGAAAAATTACAAGAAAATGTGAAATATCTCATTGAAAAAACAACTGATCTGCAAAACAGATCCAGGAAAGATAATTTAAAAATTATTGGGATACCTTAAAGTCATGATCTTGAAAAGAGCCTTGACCTCATTTTTAAAGAATTTCTACAGGAAAATTTCCCTGATAATCTAGAATAAGAGTGTAAAATAGAAATTGAGAGAATCCACCAATCTCCTCCAGAAAAAGATTGAAGAAAACCCCAGGAATATAATAGCCATGTTCCAGAACTCCCAAGTCAAAGAGAAAATATTACAAGCAGCCAGAGGGACAAAATTCAAATATCATGGAGCTGCAGTCAGGATCATGCAGGACTTAGCAGCAACTACATTAAAGGCTCATAGAGCTTAGAATATAATATTCTAGAAGGCAAAAGAGCTTGGTATGCAACTGAGAATCAACTACCCAGCAAAACTGATCATCTTCCAGGGGAAACGAACTTTCAGGGAAACAGGGGAATTTCAAATGTTCCTGTTGAAATGACCAGAGTTGAACAGAAAGTTTGACCCTCAAGTACAGGACTCAGGTGAAGCATAGATAGCATGGATGAGAAGGGTAAATTATCAGGAGCTTAATGATGATGAAGTAGGTCTATTGCTGCATAGAAAGATGGTACTGATAATACTCATATGAACTTTCCCATTTAATAGAGCAGTCAGAAAGAACTTTTTTAGCTGAGGCACATGAGAGGAACTGAATTTGGAGATATAATAATAATGTAAAAATGGAGTTAATGGGTGAAAGGGAAATGTACTGGGAGAAAGAGAAAGGAGAGGGAGAATAGGCTATGATATTTCATATAAAAGATATTACATGTAGCTTTTGAAATGGTATGGAAGGTGGGAAGGCAAGGGGGAATTAGGGAACCTTTATTCTCATCTGAAATGGCTCAGAGAGGAAACAGCATACACACTCAATAGGGTCCAGACATCTAGAAGAAAAAGGAGAGAAGAACAGGGAGGGGAGGGGGATGTGGGTGATAGAGGAAAGGGTAGATAACAGGTGATAATAGTCAGATATAACACATTTTATTTTTTAAATTTTTACAAGATGCTGGAATTGGGTGATCTGTCCAGGCCATGGGGCTACGTAGTTGCTGGGTCTCTGGGATGTGATGTGGCCTTGGGAACTTCTGGCCACTTGGCTGCCCCCACAGCACATTTTGAAGAGGGATAGACTGAAAGGAGAGATAAAATATAATAGATACTACTGGGGGAGGAATGGATGGAAAGAATTACAATCAGCAACAGCAACTGTGGAAAAATATGGAAAAAATTATTATGATGGACTCATGATAATGTTATCCACCTGAAACAAAGCTGATGGTACCAAAACACAGACTGAAACACATTTTTTCCTCTTTCTTTTATTTTATTTCTCCTGAGGTTTCATACTTTTGTAGGGGAGGGGGTATTATGTTTACTCTTAAACAAGAATATTTTAGTAGTGTGTAAATAAATTAAAGAAAAATTTAAAAAATTAAATTAAAAATTCTTGACCCACCTGACTATTATGGAGAAAAAATTCTGGATAGCATTTTTAGACACATTGTCAAGGAAAACTACCTTGATATCCAGGAAACAGGTGGCAAAATAGACATTGAAAGAATACATTGATCTCTTCCTGAAAGGAATCCCAAAATGAAAATGCCAATCTGTAGTCAAATTTCATGAATTATCAGATCAAGAAGGAACTTCAGCAGATGGCCAGAAAGAAGCAATTTAAATACCAAGGAGGAACAGTCAGAATTACATAGGACTTGGCATCATCAACATTAAAGAACTGAAGGGCCTGGAATATGATAACCTGGAGGGCAATGAAATTGGAACTATAATCATGAAATAACAGCAAAAATGAAAATGTTTTCACTGTTTTTTGGTTTATTTATTTTATATTATTACAATAATCTTGTTGTGAAAATAAGCATAAAACCCCCTATCCTCCCCAAAGATGAGAAAATTCAAGAATAGTGAGAGAGAAAAAAAAGTGTAATTCAGTCTTTGTTCAAGCTCCAATGGTTCTGTCTCTGGGAGGAGTTGCCTTCTTTATCCCAAGTCTACCAGAGAAGTTGTTTCAATATTTTTCCCACAATTGCTATTACTAGCTGTACTTCCCTCTACTCCCCACTCTTATTTGTTCTGTTCTTTCTCTTCTTTAATCCTGTGTCTGTTCAGAAGTGTGTTGTATCTGAGTACCCTCTCCTGCAGTCTTCACTCTCTTTGATCACCTACTGCCCCCCCTTCCCCCCCCCCCCCATGGAAAGCAATATGTCAGTCTTTACTCTGTTTCCAGGTTGTAACTTGATCCAAATTGGGTGTGATGAGAGAGAAATCATATCCTTAGAGAAGAGACAAGAATTATAAGAGGTAACAAGATCAGACAATAAGATATCTTTTTCCTAAATTAAAGGGAATAATCTTTGAAATTTGTTCAAGCTCCACAGCTCCTTAACTGGAGACAGATGGCACTCTCCTTTGCAGATAGCCAAAAATTGCTCCCTATTGTTGCACTGATGGATCATCACTCCCATGTTACTGTTAGGGTATACAGTGTTTTTCTGGTTCTGTTCATCTCACTCAGCATCAGTTCATGCAAATCCCTCCAGGCTTCCCTGAATTCCCATCCCTCCTGGTTTCTAATAGTACAATAGTGTTCCATGACATACATATACCACAATTTGCTAAGCCATTCCTCAATTGAAGGACATTTATTTGATTCCCAATTCTTTGCCACCACAAACAGGGCTGCTATAAATATGTTTGTACAAGTAATCTTTTTCCCCTTTTTCTTCATCTCTTCAGGATATAGACCCAGTAGTGGTATTGCTGGGTCAAAGTGTATGCACATATTTGTTGCCCTGACTGATAAAAAACAAAAGAAAAGGGATAGGGTTAAAGTAGGAGGAAAAGTACAAATTGAGTAGAAATAGAATGGAGAGAAATAGAGTTAGTAATTATAATTCTGAATGTGAACCTGATGAAGTCTCCTACAAAATGGAAGTGTTTAGCAGATTAGATTAAAAAAGCAGGATCTTGCAATATGTTGTGTAAAAGAAATACATTTGAAACAGAGACATACATACAGAGCAAAAGTATAACATATAGCAAAACAGTTTATTCTTCTGCAGAAGTGAAAAAAAGCAGTAGTAATCCTTATATCAGAGAAGGCAATTGCAAAAACAGATCTCATTAAAAGAAATAAAGAAACTACATCTACCTAAAAGATCCCATAGACAATGAATTAATTTTAATATTAAACATGTATACACCAAGTGTTATAGCAATCACATTCTTAGAGGAGAAGCTAAATGAATTACAGTAAGACTTAGGCATCAAAACTATAATGGTGGGGCACCTCAACCTCCCTCTGAGAATGAGATAAACACAACCATAAAATAAACAAAAAAAATTAAAGAAGTGAAGAAATTTTAGAAAGCTTTGATATGATAGACCTGTGGCGAAAACTGAATGGGTATAGAAATAAATTTAAATTTTTTGTCTGTGAATCATAGTACCTATACAAAAATTGTCCATGTAGTAGGTTGTAAAAATCTCACAATATAATGCAAAAAGGCAGATTCTTTTCAGATCATGATGCAATAAAATGCACATGAAATAGAGGGCCATGGATAAATAGATCTAAAATTAATTGAAAACTAAATAACCTAATTTTAAAGAATGAGTGTTTCAAACAAGAAATAAGAAATCCATCCAAGACAATGACATTAAGGAGACAACATATCAAAACTTGTGTGATAATGCCAAAGTAGTCGTTAGGGAAATTTTTATTTCTACATGCTTACATGAATAAATTAGTGAAAATGGAGATCACTAAATTAGATATACAACTAAAAAGTGAGAGTATGCAGAAATTAAAAATCCCTTATTACCAGCTGAGAAATTATGAAAATCAAAGGAGAAATTAACAAAATCAAAAGTAAGAAAACTATTGAACAATAAATGAAAGTAAAAGTTGGTTTTATTAATAAAACAATACAATAACCAATCAATAAATATAATACATTAAAAACTGCAAGATGAATGATTTCAATATATTAAGTTGAAAAAATTTTGCACTAATAAAATCAATGCTGCCAAAATTAGAAGGAAAACAGAAAGCTGGGAAACAATATTCACAGCTAAGAGTTCTGATTTGTCTCATTTTTAAAATAAATTAAGAATTGCATCAACGTTATAAGGTCACATGTCAGTACCTAAATGATAAATGACCAAAGTATACAAACATAAGTCTTAAAATGAAAAAATGAAAGCTATATACAATCATATGGAAAAAATGCTCCAAATTGTTACTGATTAGAGAAATGGAAATTAATACAATGAAGAAGTATCACCTCACACCTATCAGATTGGCCAAGGTGACAAAAAAGGGAAAATGGTCAATGCTGAAGAGGTTGTGGGAGGATTGCAATATTGATGCATTCCTGGTGGTGTTGTGAATAGATACAAATATTCTGGAGATCAATATGAAACTAAACCCAAAAGAAAAAGAAAAATGTTCATTCCCTTTGACTCAGCCCCTGCAATTCTTGGCATATATCCAGAAGAAATAATATAAAATGGGAAAACTCCT
Organism: Macrotis lagotis; assembly: GCF_037893015.1. Lineage (NCBI taxonomy): Eukaryota > Metazoa > Chordata > Mammalia > Peramelemorphia > Peramelidae > Macrotis > Macrotis lagotis. The sequence goes on from NC_133665.1 coordinate 93,572,414, forward strand.
ACATGTTCAGAAATATTTGTAGCAGCTATTTTGGTAGTGGCAAAGAACTGGAAATTGAAGAGATGCCCATCAATTGGTAAATGGCTAAATAAGTTATGGTAACATGAATGCCAAGGAATGTTATTGTTCTATAAGAAACATAAATAGCAATTCCAGCCAAGATGGTGGAGAGAAGGCAGTCACTGTGCTAAGGTCTCCTGATCTTCCATATTATGCAATATGAAAGACACCTCTTAACAGAAATTCATTTGAAAAAACCAAGACAAAGAACCTAGGATAATATGAACTACAATAATAGGTACAAAGGACATATTGAGGGGCAGCTAGGTGGCACAGTGTATAAAGCACCGGCCCTGGAGTCAGGAGTACCTTGGTTCAAATCCAGTCTCAGACACTTAATAATTACTTAGTTGTGTGGCATTGGGCAAGCCACTTAACCCTATTTGCCTTGCAAAAAAAAAAAAACCCTCAAAAAAAAAAAAAACAAAGGACATATTCCAATAGAGGGGAAGAAGGGAAGAAGTGAGAACTGCCTAAATCTTACTCTCATCAGATTTGGCTTAAAATACATACACTCAGTTAAGTTAAGAAACTTATCTTCTCTTTCAAGTATTAAAAGGGGAAAAGTGGAACTAACAAAAGGAAGGGAGGGAAGAAGGTGCAAAGGAAAAGAGGAAAGAAAGGAGAGGGGGTTGAATATAGGAGGGCAAACACACTGAAGATGATGGTACACAGAAACAAAGAAGTGGGGAATATGGATAAAGTGAAAAAAAGGGGAAAATACAGAGGGAAAATAGCATGTGGTGCAATAAAAAGTTAGTAATTATAATTTTGAATGTTTATGGGATGAGCTTTCCCTTGAAATGCAAGTGAATAGCAGAATATATTAAAAAGCAGAATCCTGTAATATGCTACTTACAAGAAACTCATTTGAAACAGAGAGATACATATAGAGTAAAGGTAAAAGGTTGAGCCTTTAGCTGAATTGAAAAGAAAGCAGGGTTAGCATTCCTCATCTCAGACAAAGCAGCTACAAAAAATAGATATTGTTAAAAGAGATAAGGAAGGAAACGATATCATCCTAAAAGGTACCATAGACAATAAAGTAATTTCAATGCTAAATATGTATGCACCAAGTGGTATAGCATCCAGATTCTTAGAGGAGAAGTTGAAGGAGTTACAGAAAGACATAGACAGCAAACTCTTCTGGTAGTAGACTTCAAAATCCTGCTCTCAGATTTACTTAAATCTAACCATAAGATAAACAAGAAGGAAGTTAACAAGGTAAATAGATCATTAGAAAACCTAGATATGATACAATTATAGAGGACATTGAATGGGGACAAAAAGGAATATACTTTTTTCTGCAGTACATGTCATTTAAACAAAAACTGACCATGTACTAGGCTATAAACACCAAATAATCAATTGCAGAAAGGCAGAAATAATGAATATATCTTTCTCATATAATAATGCAATAAAAATAATATGCAAAATTGGGCCAGGGAGATATAGACAAAAATCAATTGGAAACTAAATAACATCATTTAAAAGAATGAATGGATCATACAAGAAATTATAGAAAGAATTAATGATTTCATCCTAGATAATGACAATAATGAAACAACATTTCAAAACTTATGAGATAAGGCCAAGGCAAATATCGGGGGATACATTATATCTTTAAATGCTTACATGAATAAATTAGAGAAAGAGGAAATCAATGAACTAAATATGCAACTAAAAATTAGAGAAAGAGCAAATTAAAAATCCTCAAATACCAAGTTACAAATTCTAAAAAGTAAAGGAGAAATTTATAAAATTGAAAGCAAGAAAACTATTGAACTAATAAATAAAATCAAGAATGGGTTTTATGAAAAGAAAAAATGAATAAAATTTATAAACCTCTGGTTAATTTGATAAAAAAAGGAAAGAAGAAAACCAAACTGTTAGTATCATAAAGGAAAAAGGTGAAATTCATCACCAAATGAAATGGAAATTAAAGCAATAATTCCTAATTATTTTATCCAACTCTATGCCAATGAATTTGAACAAATATTTAAAAATATAAGCTGCCCATATTAAATGAAGAGGAAATTAAAAACCTAGATAACCTAAGAAAAAGAAATCCAACAAGTCATGGCCAGATGGATATAAAAATGAATTCTATAAAATATTTAAGGAACAATTGGTTTCAATTCCATATAAACTCTTTGGGAAAGTAGGTGACAACAGAACCCTGCCTAACTCTTTCTATGATGCCAATATGGTGCAAATACCTAAACCAGGAAGAGTTAAAACAGAAAGAAATTTATAGACTTATCTCCATGACGAATATAGAGGCAATAATCTTAAATAAAATATTAGCAAAACCATTACAAATTATTAGTGGCATAATACATTATAACCATGTAAGATATATCCCAGAAATGAGGAGTTGATTCAATATTAAAAAAAACTGTTAATATAATTAAATATATCACTAACAAACCTCTCAGAAATCATATGATTGTATCAATAGATGCTGAAAAAGGTTTTCACAAAATACAGCATACTCCTACTATAAACACTAGAGAGCATAGGAATAAATGGATTGTTACTTAGAATATTAAGTATCTATCTGACCACCAACAAGCATTATATGCAATAGGGATAGCCTAGAGACATTCCCAATAAGATCAGGTGAAACAAGGATGTTCATTATCACCACTACTTTTCAATATGTTAGCTTCAGCAATAAGAAAGGAAAAAGAAATTGAAGGAATTAGAATAGGGAAGGAAGAGACAAAACTCTCACTCTTTGCAGATGACATCATGGTATACCTAGAAATCATCTAAAAAACTATTAGAAATAATTAGTAACTTTCACAAAGTTGCAGGATATAAAAGAAACCCTCATAAATCCTCAACATTCATATATATATATATACATATATGTATATATATATATATATATATATGTATGTATGTATGTATATATGACTAGAAAGATGCAGTAGAAAGACCTAGAAAGAGATATTACATTCAAAGTAACTTCAGATAATACAAAATACCTGGGAGTCTAGTTGCCAAGGCAGACTCAGAAACTTTGAAAACAATTACAAAACACTTCTCACACAATCAGATTTAAATGGGCAAATATCACAAATATCAACTGCTCATGGGTAGTCCAACCTAATAGAATGGAAACAACAATTCTACAAACTTAATCTACTTTTTTAGTGCCCTACCAATCAAAATTCAAAAAATCACTTAAATGAGTGGAAAAAAATGTAAGTAAATTCATGTGGAGAAATAAAAAGACAAAAAATTCCAGGATTTTAATGAAAAATTACAAAAGAAAGTAGCTTAGTCCTATCTGATTTAATATTATGTTATAAAGCATCAGTCATCAAAGCTGTGTGGTATTGACTAAGTAATAGAATAGTGGATCAGTGGAAAAAACTAGGTTCAATACCAGGAAATGATTGTAGTAATCTGTTGATTAATAAACTCCAAGAGTCCAACCATCAGGATAAAAACTCTCTCTTCAATAAAAATTATTGGGAAAATTGGAAGTTAGTATGGCAGAAAATTGGATTAGACTAGCACCTCATATCCTATACAAAATAAGCTCAAAATGGAAACAGATATTAGACAAAAACTCAATATTAAAAGGAAACTAGGAGAGCTATGGAATGAGAAGCCCTTTATGACCAAGGAAGCAATGGAGAGCATCATTAAAATCAAAACTAGATATTTTTTTTGTTGCATTAAATTAAGAAGCTTTTCCACAGGCAAAATCACTGTAACCAAGATTTAAAAAAATGTAGTAAATTAGGAAACAATTTTTACAACTAGTACTTCTGAAAAAGAACTCATTCCTAAAATATACAGAGAAGTGAGTCAAATTTTTATAAAATAAAAAACAAGCCATTCCCCAATTGACAAATGGTCAAAGGATATGCAAATGCAATTTACAGATGAGGAAATCACAACAATCCATAGTCATATAAAAATTGCTCCAAATCATTACTTATTAGACAAATGCATATTAAAACATCTCTAAATAACTGCCTCACACCTCTCAGACTGGTCAATGTGACCAGAAAAGACAATTATCAGTGTTGCAAGGGATGTGAGAAATCTAAATCTGGGACACTAAGACATTGTTAGTGGAACTGTGAACTCCTCCAATCTTTGTGGAGAGTAATTTATAATAACACCCAAAGGGAAACAAAAATGTGCATACTTTTTGATCCAGTAATACCATTACTGGGTCTATACCCTAAAGAAATTATGAAAAAGGGTAAAAATATCACTTGTACAAAAATATTCATAGCAGCCCTGTTTGTGGTAGCAAGGAATTGGAAGTTGAGTGAATGTCCATCAATTGGGGAATGGCTTAATAAACTATGGTATAGGTATGTGAGGGAACACCATTGTTCTGTTAGAAACTAGGAGAGATAGGACTTCAGGTAAGCCTGGAAGGATTTGCATGAGCTGTTGTTGAGTGATATGAGCAGAAGCAGAGAACATTGTATACCCTAACAGCAACACGGTGTTGATGATCAATCTTAATGGACATGCTAATTCTATCAGTGCAACATTTAGCCACAATTTTGGGATATCTGCAATGAAGAAAACCATCTGTATCCAGAGAAAGAATTGTGGAATTTGAACAAAGACCAAAGACCAAAATTAAAAAAAAATACATTATCTTATTATGTAATTTTACTATCTCTTATACTTTTTTCCCCTTAAGGATATGATTTCTCTTTCATCACATTCAGCTTAGATTAATGCATACCATAGAAAAAATATAAAGACTGTGAATTGTGAGGGAAGTGAGATTAAGGGGAAAATTGTAAAATTCAAAATAAATAAATAAATCTAATTTTAAAAAAGGAAACATAAATGGTCAAACTCTAGAAAAGTATGGAATGACTTATGGGATCTGATGCTGAGGGAAGGGAACAGAACCAAGAAAACAATGTGCATACTAACAACATTGTGAGATGAACAACGTTGGGAGTTCAGAGAGCTAGGACAACTATATTAGAATGGCTATGGACAATGTGATCCCAATCCGGTGGAAGAAAAACACAATTAAACATAACAAAGCAAACAAACAGAATCTGATGAACACATTATAAAAAATATCTCTTATGTATCTCTTTTTAATACTAATTCCTGATACTGAAAATGACTATTCTGTAAACATGTTCATCAGAAATATTTATGTACAATTTTTAACCTGACTGCTACTGAGGGGAGGAGGGTGGGAAGGGAGTGTTTAGGGAAATATTGTAACCTAAAAATATATATGTGCATATGCATGAAAAAATAAAATAAAGAAATTTGAACTAAAAAGACAATCAATTAGAGACAGGACTTTAAAAAAACATAAGATAGATAAAGCTTTGGTTAATTTGATTTTAGAAAGAAAGAAGAAAACCAAATTATTACTATCAAAAGATGAAAAAGGTAAATTAATCCCCAATGAGAAGGAAATTAAAGTATATCAACAAATTTGAAAACCTAAATGAATTGGATGAGAATTTACAGAAATACAAATTTCCCAGATTAAAAGAATAAGAAATTTACTACTTAACCAATTTCATAAAAACAAATTGATCAAGAAATCATTGAACTCCCTAAGGAAAAAAATCTCCAAAATCAAATTGAGTCACAAATGAATTCTGACATTCGAGGATAAATTTGTTCCAATTCTATACAAATAATTAGAAAAAAATAGGTGAAGATGGAGTTCTGTAAAATACTTTCTATGACACCAATAATGTGCTAATATATAAACCATAAGGAGTCACTACAGAGAAAGAAAATTATTCACCAATTTCCCTAATGAATATTGATACAAAAATTAAAATAAAATAATAGCAAAATTATCTCAGCACGTTATCACTAGAATTATACCAGGAATGCAAAGTTGGTTCAATATAAAGAAAACCATCAGCATACTGGATTATATAAATAACAAATCTATCAAAAATCATATTATTATTTCATTAAATATTGAAAAAGCTTTTGACAAAAGAATGCACCCTTTGCTATTAAAAACTTTAAAGAGTATAGGAATAAATATTTTATTTCTTAAAATAAAAAGTATTATCTATTTAAAATCATCAACATGATATGTAAAACAGGAAAAGCTAAAAATATTCTGAGTTCACACAGAGGTGAAAAATGGATACCTGTTATCACCACTATCATTCAATATCGTACTAGAAATATAAGCTTTGTCAATTAAGGAAGAAAAATGGATTGGAAAAAATTAGAATAGGCAATGAATAAATAAAAGTCTCACTCTGCAGATGATATGATGGTACACTTAGAGAACTCCAGAAAATCATCTAAAAAATACTTGAAGCAGAATATTTATCAAAGTTGCAAGATAAAAAACAAAGCCAAAGAAATTCACAGCATTTATCTATATTTCCAAAAAGACATGGCAGCAAAAAATGGTAAGAGAAAATTCCATTTAATAGACATAGATCAATGCATACCATAGAAAAATATAAAGACTGTGAATTGTGAGGGAAGTGAGATTAAGGGAAAAATTGTAAAATTCAAAATAAATAAATAAATCTAATTTTAAAAAAGGAAACATAAATGGTCAAACTCTAGAAAAGTATGGAATGATAGACAGCATAAAATACTTGGGAATCTACCAGCCAAGGTAAATTAAGAAACTATATGAAAACAAATATTAAACACTTTTTACATAAATTCAGATCTAAATATTTGAGCAAATGTCAATTGCTCTTGGTTAGGCTGAGAGAATATAATAAAAATGACAATTCTACCTAAATGAAATTATTTATATAGTGCCAGCTCAAACTATCAATGAATTACTTTTTTGAGTTAGAAAAATAGTAACTAAACTCATAAGGAGGAAAAATGAACAAAAATATTAAGGAAATTGATAGGAAAAAATTCAAAGGAAAGAGACCTAGCTGTATATCATCTAAAATTATATTAACAAAACTGTTTCTGCCTAAGATAGACAATTGTGGATCAATGGAATAGATAAGGTCCAAAATATAATAAATTATTATAGTAATGTGCTCTTTGATAAACATAAAGACTCCAGGCTTTGGAATAAAAACACATTCTGATAAAAAAAAACTGATGGCAAAACTGAAAGATAGTAAGGCAGAAATTAGCCATAAGACAACTTATCATACCTTATACCAAGATAAATGTGAAATGAGTACAGGATTTAGAAATAAAAAGTGATTTCATGAGCCATTATGAGAACAAGTAGTTTAACTTAGATTCATGGAAAAGGGAGTAGTTTGTGACAAAAGAAGAGATATTTAAAATGCAAATTGGATAATTTTAAATACATTAAACTGAAAAGTTTTTAGCTTTTCTTTGCAAAAAAAAAAAAAACTAATATAACCAAGATTAAAAGGGCATCAGTAAATTGAGAAACAATTTTAGAGCTAGTGTTTCTGATTAAGGACTTGTTTCTAAACTATATAGGGACCTGAGTCAAATTTTTCAGAATACAAATCATTCTGCAATTGATAATGGGCAAAAGGATATGAAAAGGCAATTCTCTTGAGCATACAAATTGAAACAACTCTGAGGTACCACCTTACAAATATAATTTTGGCCAAATTGACAGAAAAGAAAAATTATCAGTTTTGGACTACATGTGGGAAAACTGGGGTACTAATTTATTGTTGGTGAAATTTTGAACTGATCCAATATTTCTGGAGAAAAAAATTGGGGAACATACCGAAAGGCCACTAAAACTGCATACCTTTGATACAGCAATAGGGCTGCTAGGTCTGTATCCCAAAAAAGATCACAAGGAAGTGTAAAAAGCCCATAGATACAAAAATATATAGCTACTCTTCTTATAGTTGCAATGAATTGGAATTTGAGAGGATGGCCATCAGTTGGGGAATGGCTGAAAAAATTGACTTTTATTAATGTGATAGGTCACTTTTGTTCCATGGGAAATCATGGGGGATGGGACTTTAGAAAAACCTGGAAAACCTTACACGAACTGATGTTGAGTGAAATAAGCAGAAACAGAATAACATTATGAATATTAACACCACATTGCATATTGATCGATTATGATGGACTTGCTCATTTCATTAGAACAATAATTTTGCTTCCATGTAAGGGCCTGATAATTATATATACATATACATATATACATATATATATATGTGTTTGTGTGTGTGTGTGTATGTATATGTTTGTACATAGATGTCTTTTCCCCTTGTTAAAGATAATTTTGTGATACAAAGAATATGAAAGACTGGATTAAATGGTATGAACATTTTACAGCCCTTTTGTCATAATTCCAAATTGTTCTCCAGAATGATTACATCATTTCACAACCTTACCAACAGTGTGTCATTTTCCCAATTTTTCTTTATCCTGTCCCACATTTATTATTTTTTTTGTAATCTTGTTTTTTTAAATTTATTTTTATTAAAGATATTATTTGAGTTTTACAATTCCCCCCCATCTTACTTCCCTCCCCCCATCCCCCCCATGGAAAGAAATTTGTCAGTCTTTATTTTGCTTCCATGCTGTACCTTTTTCCAAATTTGGTGTGATGAGAGAGAAATCATATCCTTAAAGAAAAAGACAAGAATTCTGAGAGGTAAAAAGATCAGACAATAAGATATCGGTTTTTTTCTAAATTAAAGGTAATGGTCCTTGACCATTGTTCAAATTCCACAGCTCCTTATCTGGACACAGATGGCACTCTCCTTTGAAGACAGCCGAAAATTGTTGCTGACTATTGCACTGATGGAATGAGTGAGTCCTTCAAGGTTGATCATCACTCCCATATTGCTGTTAGGGTATACAGTGTTTTTCTGGTTCTGCTCATCTCACGCAGCATCAGTTCATGCAAATCCCTCCAGGCTTCCCTGAATTCCCATCTCTCCTGGTTTCTAATAGAAAAATAGTATTCCATGACATACATACACCACAGTTTTCTAAGCCATTCCCCTATTGAAGAGCATTTACTTGATTTCCAATTCTTTGAAACCACCAACAGGGCTGCTTTAAATATTTTTATACAAGTAATGTTTTTACTCTTTTTCATCATCTCTTCAGGGTACAGAACCAGTAGTAGTATTGCTGGGTCAAAGGGTATGCACATTTTTGTTGCCTTTTGGGTGTAATTCCAAATAGTTCTCCAGAAGGGTTGGATGAGTTCCCAGCTCCACCAACAGTGTAAAAGTGTCCCAGATTTCCCATAACCATCCCAACAATGATCATTATCCTTTCTGGTCATATTGGCCAATCTGAGAGGTGTGAGGTGGTACCTCAGAGAAGCTTTAATTTGCATTTTTCTAATAATTAATGATTTAGGGAATTTTTTCATATGGCTGTGGATTGCTTTGATCTCCTCATCTGTAAATTGCCTTTGCATATCTTTTGACCATTTGTCAACTGGGAAATGGCTTTTTGTTTTAAAAATATGACTCAGTTCTCTCTATATTTTAGAAATGAGTCCTTTGTCAGAATCATTAGTTGTAAAGATTGTTTACCAGTTTGCTACATTTTTTTGATCTTGGTTACAGTGGTTTTATCTGTGGAAAAGTTTTTTAATTTAATTTAATCAAAATTGTCTATTTGGTTTTTGGTGATGTTCTCCAACTCTTCCTTAGTCATAAACTGCTGCCAGGTAAACTAGTCCTTGTTCATCTAATTTGCTTATAATATTGTTTTGTACGTCCAAAGCCTGTAACCATTTGGATATTTTCTTGGTAAAGGGTATAAGGTGTCGGTCTAATCTAAGTTTCTTCCATACTAACTTCCAATTATCCCAGCAGGTTTTATCAAAGAGGGAGTTTTTATCCCAATGGCTGGACTCTTTCGGTTTATTGAACAGCAGATTACGATAATCTTTGCCTGCTTTTACACCTAGTCTATTCCACTGGTCCACCACTCTATTTCTTAGCCAATACCAAAGAGTTTTGATGACTGATTCTTTATAATATAATTTTAGATCAGGTAGGGCTAAGCCACCTTCTTTTGCACTTTTTTTCATTAAGCTCCTGGCAATTCTTGACTTTTTATTTCTCCATATGAATTTACTTACAATTTTTGTTAATTCATTAAAGTAATTTTTGGAGTTTTGATTAGTAGGGCACTAAACAGGTAGTTTAGTTTTCATAGAATTTTCATTTTTATCATATTATCTCTACCTATCCATGAGCAGTTGATATTTGCCCAGTTATTTAAATCTGATTTAATTTGTATGAGAAGTGTTTTATAATTGTTTACAAAAAGATTCTGAGTCTGTCTTGGCAAATAGACTCCCAATTATTTCATATTGTCTGAGGTTACTTTGAATGGGATTCCTCTTCCTAGCTCTTCCTGGTGTAACTTACTAGACATATATATAGAAAAGTTGAGGATTTATGAGGGTTTATTTTATAACCTGCAACTTTGCTAAAATTGCTAATTGTTTCCAGTAGTATTTTGGATGATTGTTGATGGCTTCAGATAGATACTGCTAATTATTTTAAGGAACAGTCCATTTATTCCTACACTCTCTAGTGTTTTTAGTAGGAATGAATACTATATTTTGTCAAAAGTTTTTTCAGCATCTATTGATATGATCATATGATTTCTGATAGGTTTGTTGTTGATATAATTGAATATACTAACAGTTTTCCTGATATTGAACCAACCCTGCATTCCTGGAATAAATCCAACTTGGTCATAATGTATTATCCTAGTGATAACTTGTTGTAATCATTTTGCTAAGATTTTATTTAAGAATTTTGCATCCATATTCATCAGGGAAATAGGTCTATAATTTTCTATCTCTATTTTAAGTCTTCCTGGTTTAGGTAACAGCACCATATTGGTTTCATAGAACAAGTTAGGCAGAGTTTCATCTTTCCCTATTTTTCCAAAAAGTTTATATAGAATTGGAACCAATTGTTCCTTAAATGTTTGATAAAATTTGCTTGTGAATCCACCAGGCCCTGGAGATTTATTCTTAGGGAGTTCAACGATGGCATGTTCAATTTCTTTTTCTGAGGTAGGGTTGTTTAGGTACTTAATCTCTTCTTCATTTAACTTGGGAAGATTATATTTTTGTAAATATTCATCCATTTCACTTAGATTATCAAATTTATTGGCATAGAGTTGGGCAAAATAATTTCAAATTATTACTTTAATTTCCTCCTCCTTAATGGTGAGTTCACCTTTTTCATTTATGATACTAGTAATTTGGTTTTATTCTTTCTTTTTTTTTTTAATCAAAATGATCAGAGGTTAATCAATTTTATTGTTTTTTTCATAATACCAACTTTTGGTTTTATTTATTAATTCAATAACTTTTGCTTTTGATTTTATTAATTTCTCCTTTAATTTTTAGAATTTCTAATTTGCTATTTGATTGGCGATTTTTGATTTGTTCTTTCTCTAATTTTTTTTAGTTACATGTTTAGTTCTTTGATTTCCTCTTTCTCCAATTTAATCATGTAAGCATTTAGAGATATATAATATATCCCCTGAGAGTGGCTTTGAATCAATCCCATAGATTTTGTTATGTTGTTTCATTATTATCATTATCTAGGATAAAATGATTAATTCTTTCTAGAATTTGTTTTTTGGTCCACTCATTTTTTAGAATGAGGTTATTCAGTTTCCAATTTGTTCTGAGTCTATATCTCCTTGGCCCAATTTTGCATGACTTTTTTTGTATTGTGATCTGAAAAAGATGTATTCACTATTTCTGTCTTTCTGCAGTTGATCTTTAGGTTTTTATGTCCTAGTACATGGTCAGTTTTTGTATAAGTTCCATATATTGCAGAGAAAAACGAATATTCCTTTCTACCCCCTTTCAGTTTCCTCTATAAGTCTACCATACCTAATTTTTCTAACAATCTATTTACCACTGTAACTTCTTTCTTGTTTATTTTATGATTCCATTTATCTAGATCTGATAGCGGGAAGCTGAGGTCTCCCACTAGTAGAGTTTTGCTGTCTGTGTCTTCCTGTAGTTCTTTCAGCTTCTCCTCTAAGAATCTGGGTACTGTCCCATTGGGTGCATATATATTCAGTACTGAAACAACTTTATTATTCATGGTACCTTTTAGGAGGATAAAGTTTCCTTCCTTATCCCTTTTAATGCTATCTATTTTTACTGCTGCTTTGTCTGAGATAAGGATTGATACCCCTGCTTTTTTTTTTACTTCAGCTGAAGCAAAATATATTTTGCTCCTTCCTTTTACATTTACTCTATATGTATCTCTCTGCTTCAAATGAGATTCTTGTAAGCAGCATATTGTAGGATTCTGGTTTTTAATCCACTCTTCTTCTTGCTTATGTTTTAAGCAAGAGTTTATCCCATTCACATTCAAAGTTATGATTACTAATTTTTCATTGCCCTCCATGCCATCTTCCCTCTGTTTGTATTTTCCCCCTCCCCCCCTTTATCCATATTCCCCAGTATTTTTTTTCTGAATACCCCACCTTAAGTGTGTTTGCCTTCCTCTATCAGCCCCTCCCCTTTCTTTCCCCTTTCCCTTTTCCCTTCCCTTCTTTTGGTTATTTCCCCCTTTTCCCACACTCCCCTTCCCTTTCTCTACCCCCCTGCCCTTTTCTGCTTTTAATACTTGAAAGGTTAGATGTTTTATAAGTTAACAGAGTGTGTGTAGGTTGACTTTAAGCGAAGTCTGATGAGAAGAAGATTCAGGTGTTTCTCCTCTGCTCCCTTCTTCCCCTCTATTACCATAGGTTTTTTTGTACCTCTTAGTGTAATGAGGTTTGCCCCATTCAATCCCCTCCCTCCTCTTGTATCTTTCCTGTCCCCCTTTTTAAGGAGGTATTGTTTTGGGAATCATTGTATCTGAGTCATAGAATATTCTGAGTGTCTGTCACTTCTAGTTCAGTATATTCTAATAGAGTTAAAATTCTTGAGAGTTATTACAATATTTCTCCCAAGTGGGGTTAAAACCAGTTACATCTCTTGAGATAGCAGTCTCATGGATAGATCATGAATGTTCATCATTTCTGGCTAGGTATATTCACTCTGTTAGAGTTACAGTTCTCAAGATTTTTGAGAATTTTTTTCCCCATGCTGGGATATAGCCAGTTTCAACTTACTGTATAGCAGCTTTTTTTTCCTTTTACCCCCCCTTTTTTTTTACCTTTTTATGTGTCTCTTGAACCTCCTATTTGATGTCCAAATTTTTTATTTAGTTCTGGTCTTTTCATCAGGAATTTTTGGAATTCTTCCATTTCCTTAAATGTCCATCTTTTTCCCTGGAAGAGAAGGCTCAGCCCTGTGGGAAAGTAGATTCTGGGCTGCATTCCAAGTTCCCTTGCTCTTCGAAATATCTCATTCTAGTCCCTTGGATCCCTTAATCTTGATGCAGCCAGGTCCTGTGTGATCCTTACTGTGGCTCCTTGATATTTAAATTGTTTCTTTCTGGTTGCTTGCAGGATTTTCTCTTTTATCTGATAGTTCTATAATTCGGTCACAACATTCCTTGGAGTTTTCATTTTAGGATCTTTTTTTTTTTCTGGAGGGGACCGATGTATTCTTTCAATAATTACTTTGCCCTCCAATTCCATGATATCAGAGCAGTTTTCCATCACTAGATCCTGTAATATTAAGTCCAGGCTTTTTTTTCTCTTCAGTGTTTTCAGGAAGTCCTATAATTCTCAGATTGGCCCTCCTCAATCTGTTCTCCAGGTCAGTGGTTTTGTTGATGAGGTATTTTACATTTTCTTCTATTTTTTCTATTTTTTGATTTTGTTTAACTGACTCTCACTGTCTCATGGAGTTACTAGTTTCTGTAGTCTCCATTCTTTTTTGAGGGGGAGGAGTTTTCTTCATTAACCTTTTACAACTCATTTTCCAATTGGTCAATTCTACTTTTGAAAGAGCTTTCCATTTGACCAATTGAGGCTTTGAGAGAATTATTTTCTTTCTGCATTTGCCCAATTGAGGATCTGAGAGATTTATTCTCCTTTTGTATTTGTCCAATTGTACTTTCTAAGGATTTGTTTTCTTGTTGCAAGGTATTAATTGTCACTCCCAAATTTTCCAGTTGATATTTGAGCTCCTTGCTTATTTCTTCAAGGAAGTTTTTCTGTGCTGAAGAACAGATCATATTCTCCTCTGAGGTTCTAGGTCTTTCTGAGTTAGGATCTTTCCCTTCCAAGAATTTTTATATGGATCCACCTTTCCTTTGAGTTGGGGAGGGGCTGATTCACAGGGCCTTGGGATCACTAGAGGCTTTACTCACTGAGAGCAATTTCTCTGGCTGGCCAGTAGGAGGTGTTGGTTGCTTTCTCTGGAGTGTCTATGACCTTGACTGAGGCCTTCTCCCTTTGCTTGAAGGGAGTTGGAGCTTTTGAATTCTTTTGCCTACAGTCAATGGTGGGCTTTACCCTGGCCTGAGGTCATTCACTCTTGATTGTCAGCTGGCCTGCTTTTTCTGCTCACACACCTGGGCCTGAGGCAGAATCAGTCTGCAATTGTTTGTGGGGGAAGAGGCCGGAGCAACAATGGAGTCATGGACTAAGTTCCTCAGTCCAGAGGATGCCAGGGATGGTGTCCGCAGCTCTCCTGCACCGGAACTACCCCTAGCCTGGTCCACAAGCTCCCAAAAGGACAGTACCAACACCATTCTGCTCTCTAGTTGACTCACATCCCTGCAGTCTAGCCCCAACACTGATCCAACAGGTCCAGCTCTCAGGCCCTCAGATTCCCCCCTTCAATTCAGCTCTTAATCTGGTTGATCCCAGGCTGATCCTCCCTCTGAGCCAAGTCTCACCCGCCCAAATTTGTCCAATCCTGCTGGGGGAGACCAATCTTGAGATAGATGTTCTTTCTCCTGGCTTTTCTTTCTGGGTTTTGTGGGTCGGATTTCTTTTAAGAGGTTTGTTTCATATGATATGTGGGGAAAAATCAGGAGACTTTAGAACTGTGCCTGTCTTCTCTCCACCATCTTGGCTGGAAGTATTTTGTATACTTGTTAATCTGATGAGTGTAAAGTGATACTTCCAAGTCAGTTTTATTTTTGCACTTCTTCAGTCAAAAGTGATTTTAGCATACACCTTCATATGCATATAGATCACATTGATTTCTTCTCCTGAAAACTGTTTATTCATATTCTTTGACCATTTATGAATTGGTGATTGGCGTTATTCTTATAAATTTGACTCAATTATTTATATATTTGAGAAATAATGATTCTGATTTTTATCCCACTTTGTCTTCTGCTTCCATTTCATGAAAGAGTACATTACTTTCATATTTCCCATTATCATATCTGTGTATTTCCCTCCATCCTGTTTTGCTTCTGTGTGACCTCTCTCTCTCTACTTATACTCTTTCCCTCCTTGGCAGAATTTTGTTAATTATTTTTTTTTTTGTTATTTTGTTTTGTTTTTGTGGGGTGAGGGTATTGAGTGACTTCTCCAAAGTCAATAGCTAGTAAGATCAAAAGTGTGAGACTGGATTTGAACTCTGCTACTCCTAACTCCAGGTACAGTGCTCTATTCACTGTGCCATCTAATTGCCCTTGATAGGGTTTTGCTTTTGTCTAAGATTTCCCTTTCTCTGTCCTCTCTTCTGCCTTTCCTGTCCTTTATTTAATTTTCCTCATTGCTGATGAATAAAATTGAGTTCAATATTCAACTGATTATATATATTATTCCCTTTGAGAAAATGCTGATGAGAATAAGTTATAAGCAATGCCCATTATCCAACCTCCCATCTTTCTCTCCCCATTTGAGAGGTTTCATGCCTCTTCATATGAAATAATTCATCACTTCTTTCTTTTCCTTCTTTATGCACTCATTGTATTCCTCTTTCATATTTATTAATTATTTGTAATGTTACTTCCTCTAATTCACTTTACATTCCTTCTAGCTGAACTATTTTTGGTATATATATATATATATATATATATATATATATATATATATATGTGTGTGTGTGTGTGTGTGTGTATATATATATATGTATATATGTATATATATACATATATACATATATATATTATATATATATATATATAATATATATATATTATATATATATATATATATATAAAATAGCAGCAACATCTTCCAAGGTAGCAATAGAAACAGTTACACTCCATTCAATCTCTTGTTTTTTTTTTCCCCCTTTTTCTTTTTAGGTTTCGTTTCTGTCTTGGTATTAGACAACAGATTTTTTTGTTCAATTCTGATCTAATTATGAAAGATTGATATCTTTTTATTTCATTGAATGACCTCTTTTTTCCTTGAAGTATTATGCTTCATTTCATCAGGTAGAAGATTTTTGTTGTAGTGCTAGGCTGTTTACCTTCCAAGGTATTATGCTACATGATATCTGATTATTTAATGTTGCAGTTATTAAATCTTATGTTATCTTGATTATAGATGCTTTACATTTGAAGTGTTTCTTTCTGTATACTTGCAGTATTTTTTTCTTTAACCTGAAAATTCTTAAGGGTAATGTTCCTTGTAGTTTTGGGGGGCTTCCTAAGATGATTGGTGAATTCTTTTTATTACTTTTTGCCCTCTGGTTCTAGGATATCAGGACAGTTTCCTTGATAGTTTCTTGAATGATGCTGTCTAGGTCTTCCTTTTCATTATGATTCTCAGATAGTCCAATGATTGTAATATTGTCTTTCCTGTATCTATTTTTCAGGTTAAATGTATTATTGATGAGGCAATTTACATTTTCTACTATTTTTTTATTCTTTTCTATTTGTTTGATTCTTCATTATGTTTTATATAGTCATTACATTCTCTGCCCACTTCTAACTATTAAGGAGTTGTTTTTCTCATTTAGTCTTTGTACTTCATATTCCACTTGATTAATTATAATTTTAGGTAGTTCTTTCTTCAATTGATTTTTGTGTTTCCTATACCATTTGACCAATTTCACTTTTTAAATAGTTGTTTCCAAATGAGATAGTTTCAATGCCATAGAGTATTTTTTTATAATTCTCTTGCACCACTCATTTCTTCTCGAAATTTTTCTTCTACTTGTTTATATTATCTTGTTCCCTTTTGAAATCTTCCAAAAATACTTTCTCTTTTTGACACCACTTCCTTTCATGCTTTAAAGTTTGCCCACAGATGTTTTGACAGTGTTATCTTCTGATTTTGTATCTTGATCTTCCTTATAGTCATAAAAAACTTTTTAATGTCAGAATTTTTTGTTTTTTGTTCATTTTTGTTAATTTTAGTTTTGTCCCCCAGGATGGAAGGCACACTGTCACAAGCTTCTTGTGCCAAGGCCTTTAGGGCCTGGCTGTATACCTGATGTTGCACTTGCCTGAGGTCCAGAGCCAACCCTCATATGGTGCTGTACTGATAAGATGGGATAGAGAGTTGCTGGCCCTGCTGGAGGCAGAAGGGGTCTGGAAGCTTAACTGCTACTGAACCACGGTCTTAGTGTTGGCATGTACTGAGACTGGTAGGGTGTTTCTGCATTTTCTCAAAGCTACAGTGAAGCTCAAAAGACATCTGAATACTAGAGATTGCCTGTTTGTCCATTATATAGTGGGTATTTTATTCATAAAACACTCATAGAGTTGACATCTATCCATTTGCCTGAGGCTATGCTGAGGGGAGGTTTGTGGAACTGGAGTCTGCCCACTTCTATGACCAGGATGAAGCACTTAAAGATGAGGAACTGATATTGCATTTGCTTGACCCCACCACACTGGGGCTCAGGATCCCTCAGTTATTTACAGATGTTGGACTTCATTTTGACTTGCTGGGATGATTCCTTGTCATGCATTATACTCCCCCTTTCCCCAAGTGAAATATACCTTCCCTGTCAATCTTTCAAGTTTCTTTGGCCCAAATATTGCTTCACACCATCTTTGTGCAATTCATGTTCCAGGACTTATTTTAGTTCACTAATTTATTAATATTTGGAGGTGAATACGGGTAAATTTTTGTGAGAGAATGCTTACTCCACTAATTTGATTCCTGGAAATAGTATTCAACTTTTCCATTTTTAAAAATTCACTTAGTTTTCCCTTTTTAGTTTTAAATCTCAATGTTTATTCAAAAATGATCAAGCATTCTGTAAATCAACTTAACTAGGTTTACATAAACTTGTAACATTTGTAACATGATGAAAATGAATGAATTGGGAAAGGTATAACTGCAAACTCCTCTGGATTTTCTACTTATGGCATGTCATAGATGATTACATACAAACAGAATAAGAGTAGCAATATCAATAAGTATTTAAAATTTCAAGCTATAGTTAAAGGGGTGTGAGTTGAGTCATTTCTCCTATCCTATTTACTACAACTACCATAATCAGGTGATAAAGACTCTTGAATAAATTAAAGATATTAAATTAAACCTAATGAGAAGTTCTTATTACATTTTAAAAGAAGTTGAAGTTATTGTGAGATTGAAATGAAGTCACTATAAAAATGGATTGGGATTTGTTAACTAACTCATGCCAGTTAGAAATTAAACAAAAATAACAAGTTATTCCAGATTCAGTCATGAGAGTGTATTTCATCAACTATAAGAAGAAAGTACTATATCCATGGCATTTAGGAGTAACTATTAGATGGAGGAGAAGAACTATCTTTTTGCTTTTTCCCAAACCAGAGAATGAGTTAAAAGCTTTTAAGAACTGGAATATTTTGAGCATTTTATGAGCACTCTTTAAGCTCCCAGAACAAATGATGACCATGTCAACATTGGAAGATGAGGAAAAACTAAACATATATAGTAAAGAAAGTAGTAAAATTTTACAAGGAATATAAAGAGAAATTATGCCTAAGAAGAATGTAAGGGGTAGGAGTAGAAAAGGAGAAAATTAAATCAAGAACTATGTTACCTCATTTGCCTCAGCTATTTGCTCTTAAATTGGGCTTCTTTTCTCTGAATACAGTATATACTTGTAGGACAGTATTCCCCAATTTTTTTGTCCATTCTTCTTAAAGCCCTACTTTAGAAACTACTAACTTTTTTCACAATTAGTGCCAATTGATAGCTATTGATGTAAGTATACTTATGAGACCTCATCAGCAAAAGTAATAGAAACCCAACCTATCCACCCCTCATAGGTATCCCAATATGTCTTAGATTAATCTTTGAGAAACCAACCCACTAGTTTGAGTGGAGTAGAGATCAATTCTCAGTCTATGCTTTATTCATAAAACTTGTTATTTGCTATTAACCTACATTGCTATTTATTTTTTCTCCTTTTCACTGCCAAAAGTATATAGGTGATAATCATGTTCCTCTTACTACATATAATTAATAAATGATATTAAATTTCAGTAAACACTAGAGATAGGGTAGAATATAGAACTTACTCTTGGCAAGTATTTACCTCAGGGTTCATTGGACAACATTCTCCTATCTTATGGAAAACAAATCATTATTAGGATTTTAAGCCAGAAAGAATGATTAATTGAAATAAAGTCCTTTGATTTGTTTTATATATATATATATATATAGATATATATATATATATCTATATATATATATATATATGTATATGTATATGTATATACATATATATATATATATTGCTTTCTGAAATAAAAAGGTAGACACAGAATAGTAACCATGCATGAATATTAATTGAGTTGTGATTAATACAATTCATTGCTTTACTCTTCTCTAACTTCAACTTAGCCAGACGATGGAAGATGACCATATTTTCTGAAGTGTAAAATAAAAATCAATCAATCAAAAAAAAAAAAAAACAACATAAGCTTTGAGAAATCATTGTCCTGTACAACCTAATGTCAAATTCTTTCCTCAATGAATTTTCTCTTAATAATAAAACTTCATATATTTCCTGGAAAACTGTTAGTTTGACTCTCCATTTTTCAGGTAATTAGATAATTCAAATGATCTCGCAGGTATTTTTTCAGTCCCTATCATATTTGCTTGTAAAATTTTCAAGATTTCTCCATTTGAATTAACCTTATTTTATTATATATTCTGCTCCTACTGCTGACTTTCTAACCGGGAGATGATTTAATTTCCCTTTGATTTCAAGTCATCATTCAAAAGTTTCTACAAATATATCTGTTTTTAAATTTTACTACATGAGCTATATCTTTTATGATGAATATATACAAATATGTATATACATATATAAGTATAAATTACATATATAAGTATATTACATATTAAATTACATATATAAGTATAAATGAGATGCATATGTATAAAACTTTGCATGTGTTTGTGGGTACATGCATAAGTATTATGTTTATAGATATAAATATTTATATCTATCTATATACTTCAAAATTAGAAATGAAAATGTCTATACCCTAAAACGATGTTTCTGTGTGTGCTTATTTTTGGGGGGGGGGGGGATTTGGACTCTTTCCAGAAGTCAGCACAATTTTTAAGGTATGTATATTTTCTTTCTCTAATTTTGAAATTTATTCATTTTCTCCATCTTGTTATAATTCTGTTTCTTGCTAATCCATCATGCTAGTCTGTTTGTGGAATTTTGTCTTTCTTCTGCTTCCATAATTCCTTTCTTTTCTTTTTCCTTATCTGAGAGAATAATCTTTCACAGAATATTTGATTAATCCTCTCCCTTTCTTTCTCCTCTTGGTTATTGTTGAAGATATTTTCATTTATTCATATTGTGCAGCTGTAGAAACTGGATCCTTTTATGACCACTCAGGTCAATATCTTTATGGAATTCCTTTGAGTCTAAGTGTTTGATTTTTCAATATTTTTTATTTATTTATTTTTGTTTCTTAAATCACTATAGCATCCCAACTATCTTCCCCCTTCCCCAGGCTTCATCTTACATTACTATATTTTTGTAGAAAGGAAAATAGTTCTAAGAATTTCATTTAATTATTAGCTTGCAATTGCAATTTTTTGCTTCCAAAGATTTGCAAAAATGCAATTTATGGCCATATATGATATATGTATGTATATATATGTATATATATGTATATAATATTTAGGTATATTGTATGTATATTATATGCAGATATATACATATAAATAATTATGGATAATAACCTTGTTTCTGTTTTTATTTTGATAGAAAATTTCTATCCAGCACTTTTTGCGTATTATGTTTATATGTATATGAATAGACACTTAGCATTCATATATGCACATATATATGTATAAACATATCACAAGGTATATATGAGAATTTGCATATGTATATGGATATGCATCTATATATATTATATGTTATCTATAGAAGTATATGCAACATGAAATGAATAAGTGTGCGTCCTTGTGTATGTATGCAGAAATATTTTATTGGGAGGGTAGAGAAAAAAACAGAATTAGACAAAATAGCTGAGGAACAAAGCTGAACTTTAGCAATACTTATTTTTTTAGAATAAGTGAAACATCTCATTCTAAAGTCTTTAGCATTTGAAAAAAAGTCCTGCTCACATGACCTGAGGGCTCAACAACATCAATGGTTGATTTTCTTCTTCTGATTCTCAGTGTAGAGAACATTTTATCCTTCTGAAAGAAAAGCCATAGAATGATTGAACTACTCACTGAGGAGTCATGGGAGCCACAGCAAGGAAGGAGAATACATCTCAGAGAGCACTTAGAGCTTACCCATGTATAAGCCATTATATATTATGCAAATTATAAAACAGTAGTATATCTGATGATTTCAAAGTAATTTTGTTCAATTCCCTTCTCTGATTTTATTATAGTTATAATCTCTTTCTCCATTTACATAATAAGCAAGATGTAAGTACTGAACTGAGGCAAAAACACTGAGAATGGATACACTCCAAATCTATACTGTGCCTGATCATTGGGACTAAATAAACTTCTCTGTGACTATTTTTCTTTACTGTGTTGAAATTCTATTATCTATGTTCAAATTAGAGAAAGAGAACAGGAGAAATCATTCTGCACCATCCTTAAACAGTTAGGAATTTGTATTATAAGAGAAATGAGAACTACATACTTTTCATTGTGATTATGACTGATTCAAAATGCCATACTGCTTCATTTTTGTATCCCCAGTTCTTTATACAGGCAAATAAAAGGTGGTTAATCACTGCTTGGTGATTTGATTTGTCCCCTTTCCTCTCAATAAATCTTCCTCTCCTTACCCCTATTCTTCCTCCTCTCACTAACCCTCTTTCATGCCTTCTCATTCTCTTTTTGTCTTCTCCCCACCTATTTAAAAGGGAGACTTGCTGTATTGTGAAGTTGATTTTTTTTTTAGTTTAGGTGCTGGGTGAGACATTCAGATAAGAAATAAAATAACAGCCTTGTGACTTTCACAAAATACAGCATTATTATCATTCTCTCCCCCACCAGTCCTATTCCCTCATGTGCCGGAAGTCTCTTGGAAAATTCTGAGATCTATCTGACGTCTGCCATAACCTTATTTTTGGGAGACTGATTATTGAATATCAGGATTAATGTAATATGTGATAATATTAGGGAATGAAGTATAGAACACCACATTTTCTGGGAAACTGAAGAACATTAACCCAATTATTATGACCAAGCTGTTTTTATAATATCCTGAAATCTGAATAGAGGTATTTTGCTAGCTCTGACTACTTCTCTGGTTGGGAAAAATCTCCCAGTAACAGTAGCTTATGTGGGTAGTACTGGAAATCAGGATCAGGCTTACTTAACACCTTTCCTTTGTAGTGGAAGAGTAAATGAAACAATAAATAACAAAATAACACTATTAAAGTTATAGAAGTTACCCATAATGAACCACTGCAATTTGTGCATCAAAAGGAAATTAATTGCATTCAGTTCTCAAAAAGCAAAGATTGATTATCTCGTCAGTATAATGAGTCTAGTATAGGGCTTTTAATTTATCCTTCTGTTGATTATAGTGGGTCATTTTATTCCTGCTTTGACATGGAAAAAGAAGAGAGTTGACCTGAGTGTAATTCTGCAAAATGTTCCTTATTTGCATCATAAGCAAATTTTTGTTTGTGTTAAGTATCTCTTGATTTCTATTTTCTTTTTCACATTACCACTTCCAAAAAAGTTGGATTTTTTTTTGTGGGGGGAGATAAAACTATTGGTTTTAATATTAGCAAATTTCAACTGAGTGAATCTGTATCAATCGGTAGTTCATTGGACAGGAAAAACCAACTCTGGGCAAAACAATTAACCTCTGGAGAAGGAAAGGTCTTAATCTACAGGAGAAGGCAATGGCAAGCCACTCAAGCATCTTCTTCTAGAAAACTTCAGGGAGAATATTGAAGTACTAATGGTTGACAGAATCCTGAAAAGTTGGACATGATTGAATGACTGAAAAACAACAACAGCAATAATAAATTAAAAATGTTTCACTTAAGCAATTTTCTCAGTTTATCAGAGAGATTTTAATTGATAAATGCAAAACATTTTTATTTATGCTCATCTTCATTGCCCACTCTCCAGCTTTTGCCATGATTGCCCACCTTCAACTTTTTCTTTCCTTCTCCCTCTGCCCCTCACTCTGTTTATATCTGATTCTGTCCTTTCTGTCTCTCTCTGTCTTTCTTTTTCTCTCTTTCACTATCCCTCCTTCCCTGATTTGATTATTTTCAGTATTTTTAAAGGGCAAATTATCCATGATTCCACATCTTCCCCCTTACATGTTTATTTTTCGAGATAATTTCTGTGACCTCTTCTCTTTTCTAAGTACAAATTTTTTATTCCTATTTTATTTGTTTGTTTTTCACCCATATATGCACATGTATATTTTTAAGTTACAAAATTACCTTTTACTCTCCCTTCCCATCCCCCTCTCCACAATGGTGAATGGGCAGGTTAGCATTGTACATACATATTTTTAATAAACATCTTTGTAGATTAGACATTTTTTGTATGAGGAATTAAGATTTAGACAAAGAGATACATAAGAGATAATTTTTATGCAGTGTTCATATTCTGAAGGGTTGTTTATTTTTGTTTTCTTTTGTTTTGTTTTTCTTCCTCTGGATGGAGATACCATTGTCCATAGTTGTTCTAGTACAGTTGTCCTAGCTCTCTGAATTGCTAAGAGTAACTGCTTCCATCAAGGTTGATCAGCTCACAATCTTGTTAATGTGTACATTGTTTTCTTGTTTCTTCTACCTTCACTCAGCATCACATCCAGTAAGTCATTCCATGATTCTCTAGGGTCTGACCATCTAATGGTTTCTTATAGAACAATATTATTCCATAGTATCCATGTACAATAACTTGTTTAGCAATTCCCCAATTCATGGGCATCCCCTTAATTACCAATACTTTGCCATGCATCTGCCATTTAGGGGTTCAGTTACTTTCTATATACAAATATATTTATCCCCAGTCTCTCCTGAACTTCAATCTTTGTTTTTCATTTTATTTATTTAAGGCAATGGGATTAAGTGACTTGCCCAAGATCACACAGAGAGGTAATTAGTAAATGTCTGAAACCAGATTTGAACTCAGGTACTCCTTAATCCAGGGCTAGTGCTCTATCCACTGTTGCACCTAGCTGCCCCCTGAACTTCAATCTTTTATTGACAATTCCCTGCACAACATGGTCCCTTGGATATCCTATATTATGAAACAATATGTTCAAAATAAAATTGAGCCTATTCTTTCCCCAAATGATCTCTCTACTGAGAGCACAGCCATTCTATCAATTACTAGGTTCAAAACTACTAGTTATTTTTCCTTACTATCATCTATCATTCCTTCCATCACAATGCCCCATCTAATATCTAATTAATACCCATGTTTTAATAGTTCAATTTCCAAAGCTTTTAGAGCATCTTCACAATCACTAACACATACATTTTTTTTTCTTCTCTAATGACATAACCAGGACTCTTCTTTGGTCCTTCATCATCCCTCTTATGTGGTACAGTAGATGGCATAGTAGAATAGAATGCTAGTTTAGAATTCAGAGCATGAATCCAAATGCTACTCATTTACTAGCATTGTGTCCCTGGACAAACCACAGCATTTGCATCCATTTTCTCATCTGAACAATTCAAATTGATGATCTTTCCAGTACTAAAGTTTTATATATTTTAAGACTCCTCATAGTTCACAACTAATCCTTTCCTATGTAAATCAATTAAATTCAATAAACATTTATTAAACATCTATTTAATGTAAGACATTCTGCAAGGCACAGGAAATACAAAGATAAAAAAAGAAAAAATGTCTTCAAAGAGTTTATATTCCACTGGGACATTACATGTTCTGCTTTTTTTATTTTTTTTTAGGTTTTTGCAAGGCAAATGGGGTTAAGTGGCTTGCCCAAGGCCACACAGCTAGGTAATTATTAAGTGTCTGAGACTGGATTTGAACCCAGGTACTCCTGACTCCAGGACCATTGCTTTATCCACTACTCCACATAGCCGCCCCCATGTTCTACTTTAACTCATGTTCCACAATGAAGTCTTATTTGATCCCAGTAGTTGCATTTTCAAGTTTTAAATGACATATTTGTGTGGTATCCATTTTGAAAAATGTGTAAACTTTCTGAGGATAGCCCTTCCCCCATTCTGAGGACAGCCCATCACCAGAGTGATTTGTATATAGAATATGATTAATAAATGTCTAATTTGCTGTTGAGTTTTACCACATTGAATCCATAAACCTTTATAATATCACACTAATGCTATTTACAATCACAATACTTGACCAATAGACTGACATTTCAATTTAAACTTTAGAAGTTGAAAAAATGAAGTCCTGATTATTTTATAAATTATCTCTACAGAAGATGGTGGAGAGAAACCAGGAACTCCCTTGAATTCTTCCAAGTTTCCTTCAGAAATAGCATTAATAAATTAGAGCTCTAAACAAATTCTGGAGTAGCAGAACCAACAAAAAGACAGGATTATTTTCCAACTAAAGATATCTTGGAAGAATATAAGCAAAGGTCTCCTCTCAGGTGCAGTAGGAGAGTGGCCCAGAATAGACAGGAGTAGAGGAGACAATGTAGGCTGTCTACTACAATCCAGTTCACCAAGCAAATCCTTCAGCAGGCCAGGAACACAGCAATCCAAGCAAAAGACTTCTGATGACAGAATAGAAGACAAATTGAGAACCCCAGAACCCCAGCACTGTGTGTATGACTAGATTGGTCAAGACCAGAGAAGTAGGCAAGCCATTAGCACCTGAGCTGAGCTCCTAACAAATGGAAGGACAGTGAGAAGGCCTTTAATTCCAAACCCAGGAAGCTTTAAACAGTGCCTCTTTGTAGCATAAAAAAAGAATTCTGCCTTTAAAAACACTGTCCAGCCTAAAAATGGGTAAGATCCAGGGGAAAGACCTAACTATAGAAAGCTACTGTGGCAATAAGGAAGAACAAAATGCCTTCTCAGCAGAGATGCTCGCTTCATTCAGCATCAGTTCATTGGGGGGAAAAAAACTATATGTGATGTCTCAGAGGGGAATATGAATTGGTCTCAAGACCAAAACATCCCCTATGAAAAGATCAAAAATTATTATAAAAATCAAGGAGAATAATTGAGAATTATGCAAAAGATATGCAAGGGATATTCTATGCTTTAGAAAAGGAAGGATAAAACTACTTTAAAAATACAATTGCTGACCAAGGCAAGAGATAGAAAGAGAAATTCCATTTAGGGAAAAGCTACTCAAAATAAAATATTTTAGAATCTACATCCAGAAACAAACCAGAAACTATATGATCAAAATTATAAAATACTTTTCAAATAAAGTCAGATCCAAACAGTTGAAAAATGTCAATTGCTCAAGGGTAGACTGGGTTCATATAATAAAATTACAATTGTACCTAAATTAAATTATTTATTTTAGCATATCATCCAAACTATGAAACATTATTTAACCAATGCTAGATAATATAGCAAAAAATGTCATGAATATTGAGAGACTTAATGAAAAAATGCAAAGCAAGTTAACCTAGAAGTATGAAAACTGAAACTATTTTATAAATCAGCAGTCAACAATACTGTCCAGACTAACTAAGAAATAGAGAAGTGTAATAGATTAAGTATAAAAGAAGCAGTTGTAAATGACTATAGTAAACTAGTGTTGGATAAACCCAAAGACTTAAGCTTATGGGTTAAAAACTCACTAATTGGTTTTTGTTTGTTTTTCTTGTCTTGTTTTTTTGTTTTGTAGCATTTTTTAATTTTTCTAATTACATGCTAAGGTAGTTTTCAACATTCATCCATTTGCACATTTATGAGTTCCACATTTTTCTATCAGTCTCCCTTCCTTCTCCATTCCTCAAGGAACTGGTAATATGTTAAAAAGTTGCACACATACATCAGTGGTGCTTAATGTATTTCCATATTTGTACTGTTGTGAAAGAGGAAATAGATTATGGGGAAAAATAAGTAAGAAAGAAAAAGAAATATCAAAGGAATTCTTAAAACTGAATATAATGTGCTTTGTTACACAGTTATTTCTCTGGAAATGAATGGCATTTTTCTTATCAGATCTCTCAGGTTTATGCTTGTTCATTGAACTGCTGAGAGGAGCATAATGCATCATAGATCATCTCACAATTTTGTTGTTAATGTGAACAATGTTTCCATGTTTCTTGCTCACTTCATCATAAGTTCATGCAAGTCATTCCATGACTCTCTAAAGTTTGGCTGCTCAGTCATTCCCCAAATGATGGACATTCCTTTAATTTTCAATTTTTTGTTCCTACAAAAGGGTCAATACAAATATTTTTGAACATGTACAACTTTTCCCATTTTTTATGGTCTCTTAGAACACAGGTGTAGTAGTAATAGTATTACTGGTTCAAATGGTATACATAGTGTTATTGTTCTTTGGTCATAGATACAAATTGGTCTCCATAATGGTTGGATCAGCTCATAAATCCATCAACAATGCATTTTTGTCCCAATTTTCTCACATCCACTCCAACATTGATTATTTTCCCTTCTTTTTCATCTTAGCAAATCTGATTAGGTATGGGGTAGTACCTCTAAATGTTTTAATTTGCATTTCTCTGATGAATAATGATTTGAAACATTTTTTCATTGGACCATAGATATTTTATATTTCTGCATCTGAAAATTATGTATTCATATATATGACCTTTTGTTTCTTGGAAAATAATTATATTCTTATAAATTTGACTCAATTATGTATATATTTTATCAGAAACTCTACATGGTGAAAATTTTTTCCCGACTTTCTGCAGTCCTAAGCTTGGCCTAAATTTGGTTTTATTTGTGCAAAAACTGTTTGAATTTGACATAGTTGAAATCATCTGCTTTACAATTTATAACGTTCTCCATTGCTTGTTTGATCATAAACTTTTTCCTCTCCATAAATTTGACAGGTGTCATGGCCCCAGCTCTGGACCCAGCTCTGGACCTTGGCTACCTATGGGCTAGGAGACACCTGGGGGTGTGAACCCGCCTACATGGGTGCTGGGAATGCCCCAGTAACAGGAGTGGTTCCGCCCATGAAGGAGGAACAGGGGAGGAGCTCGGGGGAGGAGCAGAGGAGTATAAAAGGGATGGGACTGGGGAAGAGGAGGGCCATTTTTCCATGCAATGTAAGCAATAAAGACCTGCTTGTTAGACTGCAACCTGGTGCTCTGTCCAGTTATTGCCCTCCTTCCCCAAAGGAGGGTCAGTGCGTCCAAAGACCAACGGGTCCGTGACGTCCGAAGACCGGGGAAATGTATGTATCCAGGAGAAGGCTCAGGATAGGTCCCCAAGCAGACAGGGAAATTCTTATATTCTTAATTGTTATATTCAGATATCACTTATGCCTAAATGCTCTTTCCATTTTATCTTATTTTGGTATATTGTGAAAGATATGATCTATGCCTAGTTTTTTTAATACAATCTTGTAGCTTTCTCAGTAGTTTGTATTGGGGGAGATCCCCAAGCATTTTCTGTTTTCTACAGTTATTTAAATGGAATTTCTGTTTTCATCTCTTAATGTTGGACTTTTTTGGTCATATATAAAAATGCTGATGATTTATATAGGTTTATTTTGTATTCTGCAATGTTACCAAAATTGTAAATTTTTTCAAGTAGTTTTTTAGTTGATTTTCCAGGGTTCTCTAACTATTCCATCATATCTTTGCATTGAGTAAAATTTTATTCCTCATTGTCTATTTTCTTTAATTCCTTATTCTCTTATTGTGAAAGTTACAATTTTGAATACTAGCGGTAATGATGGGCATCCTTGTTTCACACATAATCTTATTGGAAATGCTGCTAGGATTATATTAATAGCTCTTCATTTGCCTCCTTGTTCTCTTTTTCCCTTTAAATTTTATTTTCCTTCTCCTTAAATTTTCCCACCATTGTTTTGCTTCTAATTGCTACCTCTAAATCAGCCATTTTTTTCCTTTCAGCCCTTTTTCCTTTCATTCTCTCTTTCCCTTTACACTTTCTTTTTGACTTTTACTTTATTTGTACTTCTGCCTCCCTTTTATTAGTACTATCATTCCCTTTCTTTTCCTCCCTCCCCATTCCCTATATGTAGTATGAAATTTTAAATCCAATTGAGAATATGTGTTATTCCTTCTTTGGAACAATTCTGTAGATGGTAAGTTTTATTCTTTGGTCACATCTACCCTTCCTTTGCTCTACTTTTATAGCCCCCCCCATAGGTTATTATTTATCCTCTAATGCCTCACCTTCTCCTTGTATAATCTTTTTTTTCAATTTTAAATTATTTTCAATCTGATTTATATTCACAACCTCTGTCAAGATATATTAATTTTATATGCCCTTATAGTCTTACAATTTTCAAGCATTGGTTGATTGATTGAGTCATTTATAATTCTCATTACCTCATTGTCACTTCATATCCACAGCCTCTGTCCAAGTATACTACCCTCAAATGACCTATTAAAAATACAATTGTCAAGAGTCATAAGTATCATCAAATTAAAATCAATTTATACTACAGTCTCTTTCCAAGTACACTCTCAAGATACATGATACTCATGTAGCAAGGATACTAAAGTAACAGGGAAAGTATACTCCCTCCAACTATATTCAATTATATTTATCCTAAGATAAAATATTAGCTAATGTATCTTCCCTTTCAGGATCAATCTATCTCCTTACCCTCTCTCTAAATATGCTTTTTAACTATCCAAATAGAAATATTTCCTCAAAAACTGCAAATATTACCTGGTATGCAGTTTAATGTCATTGACTAACATTTTCCCTTTGCATATATCGCTTTACATATTTCTTCAGTCTTGTATTTGAAACTTGAGTTTTCTATCTAATTTTGGTCTTTACAATGGAAAATTTTTTAATTACACTATTTCATTCAAATGCCATCTTTTCCTATTAATGAGTATGTTGAATTTCACAGGGTGATTGCTTTTTGACTGTAATTCATGGTCCTGAACCCTCTGAAATATGATATTTCAAACCATCTGATCCTTTAATCTTTGAATTATGTTGAATAATGTTGAAGCTATGTAAATATTTTTGTGGTTCCTTGGTATTTAAATTTTTTTCTTTTTGACTGCTTACTATATTTTTATCCTCTAGCACAGAACTCTAAAAGTTGAATATAATATTCCATGGAGTTTTTATTCTGGGATCACTTTTGGGAAGTGATTAATGGTTTCTTTCAAAGACTATTTTGACATCATGTTCTAGAATAATACAGAAACTTTCCATAATAATTTTCTAAATGATATTTTCCAGACTCTGTCTTTGATCAAGGCTTACAGGTAGATGAATAGTTCATAAAATATTTCTCCTGGATCTATTTTCAAGGCCATTTGATTTTTTCATTTTTTTGTTTTTGTTTTTCCTAAAATGTGCTTTGCATTATCTTCTTTTGGTTTTTGGTTTTGTTTGATGAAATTTTGGTGAGTCATAGAGCCATTACTTTCCATTAGTCCAATTCTAAATTTGGAGTTTTATTTTCTTCAGTTAATTTTTTGCATTTTCTTTCTCAGTTGGTTAATTTTACTTTTAAATGAATTGTTTCCTTTTCCAAATGGCTAATGTTAATTTTGGATGAGTTAAATTTCTCCAATTGAATATTTTCCTTTTAAGGGAGTTGATTTCTATAAACAGATTTTCATAATTCTTATTTTCTCCCTTTTTATTCCATCTCTCTTTGTTTTGTAGAATCCTTTTTGAGCTCTTCCAAGGGATCTTTTTGGATATAAGACCAATTCATAAACTCCTTTAAAGATTCACATTGTAGGCATTTTGTCACTGTTTTCCGCTTCTGAGATGAAATATTCATCATCTTTGTCACAGTAGTAGTCATCTATGGTTAGCACTCTTTTGATATTTTTTAAACTCATTTTCATAGTCAAACTTTGCTTCTAGGGCACAGGGAGCATAGATCTAAGCTTTTTGTGTTGGGACTGGCATCTGGTCCCTGGCATATTGCTTGCCTTATGGCATGTTTTTATGAAGTGGTTAAGTTTCACCAGCATTCCCAGGTTTTCTATGTTTTCTTTTTTTTCTTTGTTTAAGGTTTTTTTTTATTTGTTTTGTTTTGTTTTTCTTTTTGCAAGGCAATGGGGTTAAGTAGCTTGCCCATGGCCATACAGCTAGGTAATTATTAAGTGTCTGAGGCCAGATTTGAACTCAGGTACTCCTGACTGCAGGGCCAATGCTCTATTCACTGTGCCACCAAGCTGCCCCTCTTTTATGTTTTCTATGCAGGAGTTCTATTCTCACTGCTGACATGCTGTGCTTCTGGCTTGCTGAGCTCAGACCTGAGATGCCCTATGGTTTAGAGCCTCCCATTTTTAAACTCACCAAACTAGAGTTATACTACCCTTTTACCCAGAAGGGTCAGATCTTTACTGAAATTCATTCATTATATCTTGAGTTGAGAACTTGATTTCTTTTTCTAATAGTGTCTGTAGGTTTAGTTTCTGTGCAAAGGTTTCATTTAAAGGTATTTCAGGATGAGTTTCAGGAACTTTCCAGCTTCATGCCAGCATTTACACTATATGACAAAAATTGCTTGGATAACTAGAAAAACAGTATGGCAGAAGTTATATTCAGACCAGTATCTTACACCCTATACCATGATAATGTTGAAATTGGCACAGGATTTAGACACATATGTCAATTAGGAGAAAAAGAAATACATTATCTGCAGATTTATGGAGAGCAGAGGAGCATAAAATCAAAGAAGAGGTAGAGAGCATTATAAATGCTTCAGAAACAAAATACTGGGGAATATGGATAAAGGGAAAGAAAAGGGAAAATACAAACAGAGGGAAGATAGCATGGAGGGCAATAAAAGCTAGTAATTATAACTTTGAATGTGAATGGGATGAATTCTCCCTTAAAATGTAAGCAAATACTAGAGTAGATTAACAACCAGAATCCTACAATATGCTGTTTAGAAGAAAATCATTTGAAGCAGAGAGATACATATACAGTAAAAGTAAAAGGTTGGAGAACAATATATTTTCTTTCAACCAAAATGAAAAAAATCCTTATCTCATACAAAGCAGATGCAAAAATAGATAGGGTGAAAAGAAATAAGGAAGTAAATTGTATCTTACTAAAAGTTATCATAGAAAATAAAGTGATTTCAATATGGATATATATATATATATATATATATATATATATATATATATATATATCTGCACTCAGTGGGATAGCATCCAGATTCTTAGAGAAGTTGAAAGAAATACAGGATGACATAAACAGCAAAACTCCACTAGTGGGAGACCTCAATGTCCCACTCTCAGTTTTAGATAAATCAAATCATAAAATAAACAATAAACAAGTTAAGGAGGTAAATAGATTTTTAGAAAACCTAGATATGATAGACTTATGGAGGAAACTGAATGGGGATAGAAAGGAATATACTTTTTCTGCAGTACATGACACTTACACAAAAACTGACCATGTACTAGTGCATTAAAACCTAATAATCAATTGCAGAAAGGCAGAAATACTGAATACATCTTTCTCAGCTCATAATGCAATCAAAATCATATGCAGTACTGGGCTAGGGAGATATAGTCCCAGAACTAATCAGAAACTGTATAACCTCATTATAAAGAATGAGTGGATCAAACAACAAATAAAAGAAAAAAATAAAGATTTTATCCTAGATAATGACAATAATGATAAAACATACTAAAACCTATGGAATTCACTCAAAACAGCTGTCAGAGGATATATTATAACTTTAAATGCTTACATGAATAAATCAGAGAAAGAGGAAATCAATGAACTAAATATGCAACTAAAAAAATTAGAGAAAGAACAAATCAAAAACCCCCAATTAAATGCCAAATTAGAAATTCTAAAAATTAAAGGGGAAATTAATAACATTGTAAGCAAAAAACAAATTGAATTAATAAATGAAATCAAGAGTTAGTTTTATTAAAAATACAATAAATTTGATAAACCTCTGGACAATTTGATTAAAAAAAAGAAAAAAGAAAACCAATTGCTAGTATCATAAATAAAACAGGTGAACTCACCACCAATGAGGAGGAAATTACTGTAATAATTCAGAATTATTTTCCCCAACTCCATGCCAATAAATTTGACAATACAATTGAAATGGATAAATGTTTACAAAAATACAAGTGGACCAGGTTAAATGAGGAGGAGATTTAATATCTAAATAACCCTATCTCAGAAAGTGAAATTCAACAAGCCATCATTGAACTCTCTAAGAAAAAATTCTCCAGGGCCTGATGGATTCACTAGTGATTTATACCAAACATTTAAGTAACAATTGGTTCCAATTCTATATTAAAATTTTTGGAAAAATAGGGAAAGGCAGAACTCTACCTAACCTGTTCTATGACACCAATATGGTGCTGTTACCTAAACCAGTAAAAGTTAAAATAGAGAAAGAAAATTATAGACCTATCTCCTTCATGAATATAGATGCAAAAATCTTAAATAAAATCTTAGCAAAACTATTACAAGTTATCACTAGGATAATACATTATGATCAATTAGGATTTATCCCAGAAATACATTGTTGGATCAACATTAGGAAAACTGTTAGTATAATTAATTATGTCAATAACATACCTACCCCAAATCATATGATCATATCAATAGATGCTGAAAAAGATAAATACTGCACCCATTCCTGCTAAAAATACTAGAGAGTGTAGGAATGAATGAGTTGTTTCTTAGAATAATAAGCACTATCTATCTCAAACTATCAAAAAGCATTATATTCAATTGAGAGAAACTAGAGGCATTCCTAATAAGATCAGTGGTGAAACAAGGATGCCCATTTTCCATATTACTATTTGTATCATATTACAAATGTTAGCTTCATAAATAAAAGAAGAAAAAGAAATTGAAGGATTTAGAATTGTGAAGGGAGAGACAAAACTCTCACTCCTTGCAGATGACATGATGGCATATCTAGAATTCCAAGAATTCATCCAAAAACTACAAGAAACAATTAGCAACTTTAACAAATTTTCAGGATGTAAAATAAAATCTCATAAATCCTCAACTTTTCTATATATGACTAAAAAGATACAACAGGAAGAGTTAGAAAGAGAAATCCCATTTAAATTTGCTTCAGACAATATAAAATATCAGGGATTCTATTTGCCAAGGCAGACTAAGAAACTTTGTGAAAACAATTAGAAACCATTTCTCACACTAATAAAATCAGATTTAAATAACTGGGCAAACATCAACTACTCATGGATAGGTCGAATTAATATAGCAAAAATGACAACGCTACCAAAACTAAGCTACCTATTTAGTGTCCTGCCAATCAAAATTTAAAAAAAATTGATTTACTGAGTTGGAGAAGTGTTAAGTAAATGCATATGGAGAAATAAAAAAAAAACAAGAATTTCCAGGGATTCAATGAAAAAAAAAAGTTCAAAAGAAGGTGGCTTTTCCCTACCAGATCAATAATTATATTAAAAAGGATCAATCATCAAAACTGTTTGGTATTGGCTAAGCAATAGACTGTTGGACAACTGGAATAGACTAGGGGCAATAGCAGGAAACAATTATAATAATCTGCTGTTTGATAAAAAACCAAAGAATCTAGCTATTAAGATAAAAACTCTCTCTTTGATAAACCTGCTAGAAAAATTGGAATTTAGTGTGGAAGAAACTTAGATTAGAACAACACCTCATACCCTATACCAAGATAAGATCAAAATGGATACAGGATTTAGACATAAAAAACAACATTATAAGCAAAGCTAGAAGATCAAGGAGTAATTTATCTGTCAGATCTATGGAAATGGAAGCAGGTTATAACTCAGGAAGAGATGGAGAACATCACTAAAACAAATCAAATGATTTTGATTACATTAAATTAAAAAGCTTTTGCACAGACAAAACTACTGTAAACAGGATCAAAAGCAATGTAGTAAACAGTCTTTACAACTAGCATTTCTGACAATGTATTCATTTCTAATATATACAGAGAAGCACATCATTTTTTTTTTTAACAAAAAGGCATTCCCCAGTTGATAAATGGTCAAAGGATATGCAAAGGCAATTTACAACTGAGGAAATCAAAGCAATCCATAGTCATATGTAAAATTGCTCCAAATAATTATTTATTAAAGAAATGCTAATTAAAGCATCTCTGAGATACCACCTCATAGCTCTCAGACTGCCCAATATGACCAGAAAGGATAATGATCATTGTTGGAATGGTTGTCGGAAATCTGGGAAACTAATATATTGTTGGTGGAGCTGTGAACTCATCCAACCTTTCTGGAGAACTGTCTAGAACTATGTCCAAAGGGCAACAATAATGTCCATATCCTTTGATACAGCAATATCACTACTGGCTAAAAAAAAGGTAAAATCATGACTTGTACAAAAATATTCATAGCAGCCCTGTTTGTGGAAATCACGTAAATGTCCTTCAATTGGGGAATGGCTTAGCAAACTGTGGCATATGTATATCATGGAACACTATGGTTCTATTAGAAACCAGGAGGGATGTGATTTCAGGGAAGCCTGGAGGGATTTGAGATGAGCAGAACTAGAAAAAACATTGTATACCCTAACAGCAACATGGAAGTGATTATCAACCTTGATGGACTTGCTCATTCCATTGGTGCAACAATCAGGGACTATTTGGGACTGTCTGAGATGGAGAATACAAATTGTATCCAGAGAAAGAACTGTGGAGTTTAATAAAAAACCAAGGACTATTACCATTGATTTAGGAAAACAATTGATATCTTACTGTCTGATCTTGCTATCTCTTTTACCTTATATTTCTTCCTTAAGTATATGATTTCTCTCTCATCACATTCAATTTGGATGAATGTATACCATGGAAACAATGTAAGGACTTCCAAATTGCCTTTTGTGGGGGGTGGAGGGAGGAAAGTAAGATTAGGGGAAAAATTGTAAAACTCAAAGTAAATAAAATCTTCATAAAAATAAAAAAAATAAAACTATGAATGGCATCTGTCTAAAATCATCAGTAAGAAGTACATGTAATTTATTCGATCCTTAAGATTGGAAGTATAAGAATGCTCTTTATTAAATATTTATTCATTATTATATTAGAAATTTTATCTTTTTAAATAAAAAGTTGGTGGCGGCTAGGTGGCTTAGTGGATAAAGCATCAGCCCTGGAGTCAGGAGTACCTGGGTTCAAATCAGGTCTCAGACACATAATAATTACCTAGCTGTCTGGCCTTGGCCAAGCCACTTAAACCCATTTGCCTTGCAAAAACCTAAAAAAAAATAAAAAGTAAATATATTGTAGGAATTAAAATACACAATGAAGAAAAAAAACCTCTCATTCTATTTTATTGGTAGACCAGGAAAATCTAGAAAATCAACTGAAAATGTACTTGAAATAATTAACATCTTCACAACCCTGATCATATAAAATAAACCCATATTAATCACCAGTATTTTTAATATGGCCAACAAAGTCCAACAACAAGTGAAAGAAACAAGAATTCCATTTAAAGAAATTGGAGAGAACATAATACTTGAATAGTCTACCTGGTAAGACAAACCCAGAAACTTTACGAACACAATTTCAAAATTCTTTTCACATAAACTCAGATCTCAATAGTTGGGAAAATAACAATTGCTCATGGATAGGCCTAATTATTATAATAAAAATGGCAATTCTATGCAAATTAAAACATTTATTCAGTATTATATTAATTAGATTACCGAAATTAGTTTATAGAACTAGAAAAATTGCAATTAAATTTATCTGGAGGACCAAAGTGAAACAATTAATGAAAAAATGCAAAATAAGGTGACCTAGTTGTACCAAATCTAAAACTATATTATAAAGCAGCAGTCATCAAAAACTCTAAAATTGACTGATTATTAAAATAGTGGATCAATGGGAGAGATTAGTTGCAAATGAAACAGTGGTATATGCTTATAGTAATTTACAGTGCAGCAGACTCTAACTTTGGGGATATATACTCACTATTTCACAAAAATTTTCTGGGAAAACTGAAAAATAGTATGACAAAAAATAAGCATGAATTCAAATGTCTCACCCTATACCAAGAAAAGGTTGAAATAGGTGCATCATTTAGACCTAAAAGGTGATTCCATACACCAATTGGGAGAACTAGCATAGTCTATCTCTCAGATCTTTGGAGAGGGGGAAGAATTTTTGATCATTCAAGAGACAAGAAACATAAAATGAAAAATGGTTGCTTTTTTATCACATTAAATGAAAAGAAAATTTGCACATTTAATGCCAATGCAAACAAAATTAGAATTAATTCAGAAACCTGCAAAACAGTTTTCACAACTAATATTACTGATGGAAGACACTTTTCTAAATATATATTATATATATATATATTTTATATATATATATATATATATATATATAGAGAGAGAGAGAGAGAGAGAGAGAGAGTAAATCAAATTTATAAGAATATTATTAATTCCCCAGTTGATCAATGACCAAAAATATGAACAGTTTTCAGGTGAAAAAATTAAAACTATCTATAGTCATGAAAAAACTTATTCAAATCTTTATTGATTAGAGAATGGAAATTAAAGTAACTCTGTGATACCACCTCATACCTATTATTTTGACTAAAGTGACAAAAAAGGACAATGATCATTGGTGGGGGGAATGTGGGAAAACTCAGACACTAAAGCACTATTGGTGTTTGTGAACTGATCCAACCATTCTGGAGAGCAATTTGGGACTATGTTCAAAGGGCATAGGAATCTCAGAATACTAGATCCTAAAAAGAAGGAAAAAACAGATGTACAAAAATATTTATAGCAATTCGGTTTTTGGTCACAAAGAATTGGAAAATAATAGATTGCCATCATTTAGGGAGCGGGTGAATAAATTATGGCTTATGAATGATGTGAAGTACTACTATTATGTAAGAAACCATAACCAGGGTGGATTCCAGAAGAGCCTGGAAAAACTGGCATGAATTGATTCTCCTTCAAGTGAGCAGAACCAGGAGAACATTGTACACATTTACAACAACATTGTGTTATGGTCATTATACTTTAGTGACCGTGGACAAAACTAAAAGCCTTGTGATGGAAAATATCATCCACATCCAGATAAAAAATACTACAGAGTTTGAAAGTAGATGAAAGCATTCTATTTATACTTTTTAAAACCTGTTTTATGGGGTTTCTTTTCCTCATTTAATTTCGGATTCTTCTTCCGCAACATGACTAATATAAAAATTTGCTAAATGTGAGTGTTTGTATTTAACCTGCATTTTGTTACTTCTCTAGGGAGGGAAGGGAGAAAATAAAAAAATGCAGAACTCGGTGGTTTACCAAAAAATGAATATTCAAAACTATCTTTACATGTAATTTAAAAAATAAAATAACATTCAAAAATTAATATATATATATATATATATTTGTAAATAGGTTAGATTTCAGATTGTATATTATGTCCTACAGGGTTTTTGTAAATAAAATAAATAGAATACTACCTGAGAATAGGGATAGTTTTTGTATTTTTATCTTCAGCTTCTTGCACTCTTTCTAACACATAATAGACACTTAATCCATGTTTATTGATTTATTGATTAATGATCTTCCTTTGTAGTAAAGTCTTGGACCCGGTGTGCCTGGTTCATATGATGGCTCTAGATCAACTAGTTAAGCATAGTTTCTCAGTCACAGGTACAGGGAGAATGCACACAGTGAGGCTTCATTATAAAAGAAGATATGAATCCCTGAAATATATTATGTATCATCTGATAAAAGAAAGATCAGATATTTTAGCATTGCCTAGCAATGATTCTGATGCTTCTTTAATTTAAATCATTGATTTCTGGAGTTCAAAGTAGAGCAATTTATTTGATTGTAGCTTGGCTGTTTCTAGAGGACTTCACTTAAGTGATGGTTATTGGAGTGTACACTACAGGAAAGAAAATTTTCTCATCCTGTTTCTGGAGGGGTTGACAGGTAGTGTATTTCTCACACAGTCTGCTGAATATAATGATGAGAATAGCATCAGGGGTTTTATTCCTGTGTGAGTCAGTTATCTCAGATTTCACTGACAGAGATTGCACCCCAAATCCCTATATGTCCTCTCCAAATTTATGTTACTAATCACCAAGGAAACCAAGTGAGGGAACAAAGG
Organism: Macrotis lagotis; assembly: GCF_037893015.1. NCBI lineage: Eukaryota > Metazoa > Chordata > Mammalia > Peramelemorphia > Peramelidae > Macrotis > Macrotis lagotis. The sequence continues at coordinate 93,611,903 of NC_133665.1, forward strand.
TAGATCAATGGAGTTCTACCCTTGTTATTTCACATATGCCAAAAAATAAACATCATTGTAAATGCAATATTGGGTTTCAGTTAATAGCATTCTCATCTTAAAAGGGTAACAATTTAAAAATGTACAATTTTGTAGAATGAGAATGTAGCAGTAGATCCAACAAAAAAGGAATATATTGTTACACTTGATGAGTTATATAATTTCTCAAGAGATATAACAGTTGAGATTTTGGTTTCTTATGTATTTGAATGTTTTATTTTCTGGACAAGATCCAAATGCTTCACCGTGAGTATTTGAAGTGGTAGGTATGTGAGGAGGAGGAATTATATCTTGAAAGCAGAATCCAGGAGTGTGTGGAGACAACTATTTACCTTTATAATATTTCTATAATAAAGAAAGGAATGATGATATTTTATTCTCTTTTGATACCTTTGACAACAGGAAATTGAAGGATATCAAAGCAAATAGCATGCATAAAATCTAATAAAAATAGAATTTGATTCACTAGCAGTCAAATGTAGTTTCCTTTTTAGTTGATGACATGATATTACTTTGAAAGCGCTTTTCAGTTATTTGATATTAGTTTCCTCTAAAGCAATGCATTATTCTGGTGGTGTTTGAAAATTAGCAGGAAGTAGATAATCTTATCCAGCTGGCATAACTACATATGCAAATAGGATCCTTAGTTTTTTTAATTATTTATAGTAATTACCTTGGTAACATTCAATTATATCTGTTTCTGAAGTAGGTTATATTTTAATCATGGAGGATAGAGACTTACTTTTCATTTTCCATTAAAAATGTTCAATCTTTCATTCCCTTAATTTTACATCCACCAAGAAAAAAACATGAAAAGAGAAATAATAAAATTATTCATTATTAAATTATGCTCTCCAAAAGGGAACTATGTTCTTGCTAAAAATCATAACAATTAAGCACTCAATGTAGGTATTATATGATTCTCTAAATATGATTTTTGTGAAAATGATAAACAAAAGGACATTCCATGTTACCTTCTACACAACTTCTAAACCAATAGGATTACATTAAAATTTCCTTGGGATATGAAGAATAGTATTGATTAGAAGAGAACCATCTAAATATATTCTGGAAATGTTAGTTTCTTTTTTTTCCATGCTGACTGCTTTGAAAATGATTACTAGAACTGCACTAAAATGGAATCTTAGTGTATATACAACATAGAAATATTGATTTATGGCTGAAGAACCTATTCTAACATTTACTTTCTAAAACTGAAGAATATAAGTCCAGAGAACAGAAATATTTTGTCTAATGTCACACAAGTAGTAAACCACAGGGCTAAGGTCAGAACTCAGTTCCCTTTATTCCAAATGCATCACAATTTCTAAGTCAAACTGGCTTTTTTTTCATTACAATAAAACTAGAAGTGCTGCTCAGCTATATATTTAACCTTATGTCTTCATTTTTCTTTGATTCTTATTTTATATATTTTTAAAATATTATATATATATATATGTATGTATGTATTTCTTTTAATCTTGAAATAGGATTTGGACAAAATCAATCTTGCCATGACATTATTTTTCCCAGAAAATTTATAACTGGATAAGAAGAATTAGGAAGGGAAACTCCAGAAACTATTAATGAAATAAATCAAGTTAATTCATATTGCAATAGTATTGCAGAAATCAACAATGATTCTAAAACTATTTCAAGTCAATGTCTACAAATACTGCAAAAAGGCAAAAAATCCAAAATATTTAAATAGTTCCATTTGCTTTAAAACTTCTCAGGAAGCAAAATGGAATAGCAGAAAGGACACAAGATTCGAAAAGGATCCATTTTCAGATCTCAGTTCTCTACTTTTCTTTATAGTGATGCTATGTAAGACCACTTCTAATCCTCAGATTCCTTAAATATAAATTGACTGTATTGGAATTGGTCTCCTAAACACATGCCAGAGACACTTGACAAGGCAAATGAAAATCAAGTGAGTACACTAAAGACATCTAGGAGGAGAAAATTAATTGACCTTTGCACTAGTAACCAACGTTTTTCAAAAAAAAATTTTCAAAAAAAACCAAAATGGAATTCTTCTTTAAAAGAAGAGAAATTAAATTATTATGCTTTCTGACCAGACAATGAAAAGAGATGATTCATTACATTCATTAATTTGAACTAAACTTCTCAATTTACATCACTTGTTTTCCTCCTTGAGATGTCTTTTTTTAGGATTTTGCAAGGCAAATGGGGTTAAGTGGCTTGCCCAAGGCCACACAGCTAGGTAATTATTAAGTGTCTGAGCCCAGATTTGAACCCAGGTAGTCTTAACTCCAGGGCCGGTGCTTTATCCACTACACCACCTAGCCGCCCCCTGAGATGTCTTTCATAAATACTTTCTTGAGTTCATGTTCCCAACATTTCCCTGTATGGTATCATTTGGCTTATTTTACCCTTGACAAGGATTTTCCATAGGATTGTCAGAACTAAATCAATGAGAAGAGAGAGAGAGAGAGAGAGAGAGAGAGAGAGAGAGAGAGAGAGAGAGTTGAATAGAACTTATGGTGATATTCAGTCTCAGCAGTTTGAAACTGGATGATAATCTGATAAAAGTAAATGAGAAGAAGTTATTAGGAAGTTAAAAAGGTCATAAGGAGGGGAATATAATATAAGCAATTGAAGTAGATTCCAAAAGCAAAGAATAAAGTCAAAATCATCAGAATATTAAATTAGAATAATGGCTGAAAAAAAGCCATGTCCATAGGAATCCTGGGGCTTTTGAAACACTAAAATATAATTCCTTTCACCATAGGTATTCCTAAGGCTCTGACCTTAATCCTCTTCTTTAAAGTCACTAGACTCTCTCATTAAAGTCCTCATCTAAGTTCAGAGTTGGACATCATCTTTATGACAACGTTTCCTAGGTTTATATATATATATATATATATATATATATATCCTTTTTAATCTATCTCCTGACCTCCAACCACAAATCTCCATGTATCTATTAAACTTTTTAACACAAATATCATACAGACATTTCAAGATGTAATTAAAGAAGTCTTTGTGGAGGAAATAATATCTATACAAAAATCCATTAGCACAATAGAAAAATATTAGTGAAAGTAAATATATTTTAATAAGTCTTCAAGTAAACAACTAAGCACAAAAGGGGAGATGTTAAAAATTAAAGAAATAAATGAATTGGAAAAAATCATAAAAATTATGAGTAAAATTAAAAGATCCCTTTTTAAAATGACTAACAAAATTGATATATATTACTGTGATTGAAAAGAAGACATAAAATCCATTCACTGTTACAAATGAGAAAAAGAAAATCACAGAAAAATCAGATTATTTAAAAAATCAGAGCATATGTGCAGTTTTCATGCTATAAGAACTCTAAAGATAAAATAAATAGACATATATCTTCAACAATATAAAAATAAGCAAATGACCAGTAAAAAAAATTAACCTTAAATGAGAAAAGGAAATAGATCAGAAAAGGAATTACCAAATAAAAAATTAGGAATAGAGAAAACTTCTATAATATAATCATCTTATACTCATCTTACCCAAAACATTTTTTTCTTTTTCATTCAAGGATGAAGCCTTAAAGCTAAACAAATATTGTCCTTTCCAAAGACAGAGAAAAATCAATATCTTCAATTGATATATTTGAATTGATATGGTACTTATGTATGCATATCCTGTATGCACACATATTCACATGTAATTTTTCAATTATAAATTCTGGACAATCCAACTGAATAATTACTTAATTTCATTATAAATTTCAAAGACATAAATACATATTTATATGTGTATTTATATATAAGTAGGTATGCTTAAATAAGCAAGTAGTTATGCCAAAGAAAATAATGTTTTAAAACCAAAAATGGTAAAATTGGTACAAAAAGCCAATAAGGAGAAGAATGCCTTAACAATCAAAATTGACAAAATAGAGAAAGAGTTGTAAAAGCTCACTGAAGTTAATAATTCCTTAAAAATCATAATTGAACCAAAGGAAGTTAATGTCTTTATAAGAAATCAAGAAACAATAGAACAATACCAAAAGAATTTAAAAAAGAAGATAATGTGAAATAATCTTATTGGAAAAACAATTGACCTGGAAAACAGATTCAGGAAAGATAATTTGAAAATTATTTAGACTACCTGAAATCCATAATCAGAAAAACAATATCCTAGACATCATCTGCCAAGAAATTATCAAGAAATATTGTCCTGATATTCTAGAACCAGAGCGAAAATAGAAATTGAAGGAATTCAGTGTTCACCTCCTGAAAGAGATCACAAAATGAAAATTTCACAGGTTATTATAGCCAAATTTCAGAGCTCCCAGGTCAAAGATATAATATTGCAAGCAGTCAGAAATAAACAATTCAGTATTGTAAAGTCCCTATATGTATAACAGAAGATTTAGCAGTTTCTAAATTAAAGGGTCAAAGCACTTGAAATATGTATATTTCCAGAAGGCAAAAGAGTTTAGTTTACAAACATGAATCAACTGGCCACAAAAATTGAGCATAATCTTTCAGAGAAAAAGTTGGATAGTCAATGACATAGGGGCCTTTCAAACTTTCCTGATGAAAAGAACAAGCTGCAAGAAAAGATGATCTTCAAATATAAAGTTCAAATGAAGCATAAAAAGGTAAAGATTAAAGTGACAAAATTATTGATATTCCTTCATAAGAAGATGATACTTTAAATCCATAAGAGTTTTCTAATTATTGGGGTGGTATGAATATAAACAGACAGAGTCCATATCTAAGTTGAATTTGAAGGGGTGATTTTACAAAAATAAAATTGAGGAATGAGAGATATATGTATTAGAAGAAAAGGAAAGGGAGAAGTAGAATAGGGTAAAAACTTTTTATAGTGGAGGGGAAGTAGAGATGGAGATGAGGATGAGTGAGTGAACCTTACTCTCATCAGAATTGGCTCTAAGAATCAATGACACACAGATTCAATTTAGTATAGAAATTTATCTTACCCTACATGAATGTAAAGGGGAAAGGGAAAGAGCGAACTTGGGCAAGAGAGTTGATAAGGGGACAGATATGGTGAAAAGAAAGAGTTGCAATAAATGGAGGCAATAAGATGGAGAGAAATACAACTACCCATATCATAAGTGGGGGAAAATTTGAAGCAAGTTTCTTTGATAAATTTCTCATTTCTCACATTCATAGAGAATGGAGTGATATTTATAAACATAAGAGCTATTCTGTAAATGATAAATAACCAAAAGATATAAACACTCTTCAATGATTTCTTCTATTTTACAAGGCAATGGGTTTCAGTAACTTCTCCAAGGTCATCCAGGTAAGTATGCATTAAGTATCTGAATTCGTATTTGACCTTAGGTCTTCCAGACTCCAGGAATGGTGTTCTATCCACTGCACCCTTTAACTGCCCCTATAAACAGTTCTCATATGAAGAAATCAAAGATGTATATGAATTTTGATGTGTATGAATTTTGTGAAAAAATGTTCTAATGTTTGATTGGAAAATTCACATTAAAATGATTATGATGTATCACTCCTTAGTTATTGGATTAGCCAAAAGGAAAGAAAAGAAAAAAATGGCAATTGTTGGATGGTGTGAGAGATGAAAAATTAATGTATTGTTGGTGGACTTGTGAATTTCTTCAACCTGCCTTAAGAGGTTTGAAACCAAACATATTCTTTGTCCTAGCACTACTACAACTAGGTTTGTATTCCAAAAGAGATGATAAATAAAAAAGGAAATGGACCCATCTTTATAAAAATATTAATAAGCAGCTTTTTTTCTGGTGGCAAAGAATAGGAAACTGAGGGAATGCTTAACACATTAGGAATGGATGAACAAATTGTGCTTTTAGATTATGATGGGATATTATACTGCTATAAGAAATGATAGGCAGGATGCCCTCAGAAAAACCTGAAAAGAATTACAAAGACTTTAAATGATGGAAAATGAAATATATTATGTGCAAAGCAACAGTAACATTGTCAGATGATCAGAGATAACTATTATCCAATTATCCAAGGCTACTCTGAAGGACTTATAATAAAAGTATATTATCCATTCTGTCAAAATAACTGATGGTATATAGAGACTGAAGCTTACTTTTTAAATATAATTTCTCTTGAGTATTTCTTTTTTGATCTGTATTTTCCTTCACAATATTACTAATACAGAAATGTTTTGTTTAACTACATATATGTATAACCCATATATGGTTTGTCTTCTTAATGAGGGGGGCTTTAGGGATGGGAAAAAGGAGAGATTTTGGAGCTAAAAGTTTTAAATCAAATGTTTATGTTAAAAATTGTTTTATATGTAACTGGAAAAATAAAATACAGAATTTTTAAAAAAGTATTAAAGAAAAGGAATAATAAGTGAAGCAATTTAAAAGGGTAAAGAAAGGCATTCTAGCTATACAAAATCTCAAACTATATTATAAAGTTGTAATCATCAGAACAATAAATTTCTGGCTAAGAAATGTGGTAGTGGGTGATTGAAATAGATTTTATTTACAAGACAAATTAGTAAATTGCCATAGGAATCTATTGTTTGAAAAATACAAAACACAGATTTTTAGGAAAAAAACCATTAATTGATAGAAGCTGCTGGAAAAATGATGAAACAGGCTGCATATTTTAAAACCAACAAATTACACTACACACTAAGATAATATCTATATAAGTATATGATAATGTTTATTCTCGAAGAAAACCCATGTCATTAGGGAGGTGATGCCAAGACAACACATGATTTTGAGTTGAGTGAGGGAGAGCTGTGCCAAGTTACCAATCTCACTTACTCCTCTGGAGTCAGATGTCTGAAGTAGTCAGACATGAATCAGGATGACTGGAGATGGTCCAGAATGTGAGTTCACACATCTAGTAAGTGTCAAGTGTCTGAGGCTGGACTTGAACTCAGGTGCTCCTGACTCTGAAGTTGATGCTTTTCCTACTGAACTACCCAATTGTCTAAAAGAATGCAATTAATGGCTCCATGATTGAGATATAAATGGTGATACCATAAAGATATTAGGAAAGCAAGGAATCTGTAAGATCTGTGGAGAAGAAAGAATTTATGACTAAACAAGAGATTAAGAGTATAATGAAATGCATATTATATATTTTAAATGTATTAAATTAAAATTTTCTTGCATGAAAAGAAGGTGGCTTATCCCTACCTGATCTAAAATTATATTTTAAAGCATCAGTCATCAAAACTGTCAGATATTGTCTAAGAAATACAGTGGTGGACCAGTGGAATACATTAGTGCAAAAGTAGGAAATGATTATAGTAATCTGCTGTTTGATAAACCCAAAGAGTCCAGCTATCTTTCTCTAATAAAAACTGCTGGGAAAATTAGAAGTTAGTATGGAAGAAACTCACACCCTATTCCAAGATAAGTTCCAAATGGATACAGGATTTAGACATAAAAAACAATACTATAACCAAACTAGAAGTTCAAGGACTAGTTTAACTGTCAAATCTATGGAAAGGGACGCAGTTTATGACTAAGGAAGAGATGCAGAACATCATTAAGAACAAACTAGATGATTACAATTACATTAAATTAAAAATCTTTTGCACAGACAAAACCACTATAACCAAAATCAAGAGAAAGGCAGTAAACTGGGAAATAATCTTTACAACTAGTGATTCTGACAAAGGACTCATTTCTAAAATATAGAGAACTGAGTCAATTATAAAAAAAAAAAAGGAATTCCCCAATTGCCCAATGGTCAAAGGATATTCAAAGGCGACTTACAGATGAGGAGATCAAAGCAATCCATAGTCATATGAAAAATTGCTCTAAATCATTACTTATTAGAGAAATGCAAATTAAAGTTTCTCTGAGGTACCACCTCACACCTCTCAAACTGGCCAATATGACCAGAAAGTATAGATCATTTTTGGGTGGGTTGTGGGAAATCTGGGACACTATTACACTGTTGGTGGAGCTGTGAACTCATCCAACCTTTCTGAAGAACTATTTGGAACTACACCCAAAGGGCAACAAAAATATGCATACCCTTTGATCCAGCAATACCACTACTTTGTCTATTCTGCGAGGAGATGATGAAAAAGGATAAAAACATCACTTATAAAAAAATATTCGTAGCAGCCCTGTTTGTGGTGGTAAAGAATTGGAAATCAAGTAAATGTTCTTCAATTGGGGAATGGCTTAGCAAACTGTGCTACATATATATGTATATGTATATATATATATATATATATATATATATATATATATGTGTGTGTGTGTGTGTGTGTGTGTGTGTGTGTGTGTGTGTGTATAAAACACGGAACACTATTTTTTCTATTAGAAACCAGGAGGAAAGGAGGAATGGGAATATGGGAATTCAGGGAAGTCTGGAGAGATTTGCATGAACTGAGTGAGATGAGCAGAACCAGAAAAACACTATACACCCTAACAGCAACATAGGGGCAATGATCAACCTTGCTGGACTTGCTCATTCCATCAGTGAATCAGTCAGGGACTATTTGGGGCTCACTGAAATGGAGAATACCATATGTTTCCAGAGAAAGAACTCTGGTGTTTAACAAAGACTGAGGACTATTACCTTTAATTTAGGAAAAAAACTAATATCTTATTGTCTGATCTTTCCATTTCTTATATTTTTTGTTTCTTCCTTAAGGATATGATTTCTCTCCCATCAAACTCAATTTGGATTAATGTGTACCATGGAAACAATGCAAAGACTGCCTTCTAAATTGCCTTCTGTGGGGGTGGGGGAGGGAAGATAGATCAGAGGAAAAATTGTATAACTTATAAGAAATTTTTAAAAATTGTTCAAAAAAACAGTTCTTACACAAATAAAATCAAAGCAACCAAGATTAGAAGGAAAGAAGTTTGTTGATGGGAGAAAGATGACAAGTATCACTGATAAAGACCTCTTTTATTAAATATAAATTGGTATGAGTCCAAAATAAAAAAATACTATTATTTCCTCAATTAATCAATTGTCAAAAGATAAACAAAAGAAATAATTGAAAAAAATGGAAGAAACTGTAAAATACCTCATCCACAAAACTACTAACCTTGAGAAAAGAATGAGTAGAGACAACCTAAGAATCATTGGGTTTCCTGAAAATATTGAAGAAAAAAAAAGCCTGGACTTAATATTACAGGATTCAATGACCTGACAGCATGGAACCACAGGTCAGATTTATCGAACGAATACATTGATCTCCTCTGGAAAGAGATACTAAAATGAAAATGCCAAGAAATTTTGTGGCCAAATTCCACAACCTTCAGATAAAAGAGAAAATTCTCTAAACTTCCAGAAAGAAACAACTTAGATACCAAATTGCCACAGAAAGGATTACACAGTATCTGACTGCATCAACATGAAGGGATCTAAGGGCCTGGAATGCAATATCAAAAAAGCAATGGAATTTGAAATGCAGCCAAACATTCACTGTCCAGCAAAAGTGAGGCTTCTCTTCCAGAGGAAAAGATGGACATTTAATGAAATGGGAGTCTTCCAACTTTTCCTGATAAAAACACCAGAGCTTAACAGAAAATTGGGACTTCAAACAGGAGACCTGAGACACATGAAAAGGTGAAAAAAATAAGACAAAGAAAACCAAACTGCTGTCCAAAGGAACTTCATACAAGAGACCCAAGAGACACATGAAAAGGAGATTTAAAAAGGAGAGTAAAATATACTGTCCAAAAAAGATGAAACTGGCTATATCCCTACCTAGGAGAAAGACGCTAATAAATATCAAGAACTGTGACTCTTTAGAGAGAAATTACTCAGCCAGAAGTAATGGACATTCATGACTTTTCTGTGACTCAGATAGAATTCTGATTTTAAAACAATACCTGAAAAAAGGGTGGACAGTAAAGAGATGGGAGGATGAAGGTGATTGAATAGGATTAATTTCATTATACTAAGAGGTATAAATTGTTGCTTTAATTTCTTCCTTACTGGTGGTGACTTCACCTTTTTCATTTATGGTACTAGCAATTTGGTTTTCTTCTTTCTTTTTTTAATCAAATTTACCAGTGTTTTATCATCTTCATTGGTTTTTTTTCATATATCCACCTCTTCGTTTTATTTATTAGTTCAATATTTTTCTGGCTTTCAGTTTCATGAATTTCCTCCTTTAATTTTTAGAATTTCTAATTTGGTATTTGATTGGAGGTTTTCAATTTGTTCCTTCTCTATTTTTTTCAGTTGCATATTTAGTTCATTGACTTTCTCTTTCTCTAATTTATTCATGTAAGCATTTAAAGATAAGATATATCCCATGACAGTCACCTTGAGTGTATCTCATAGGTTTTGGTATGCTGTTTCATTATTATCATTATCTAGGATGAAATAATATATTCATTCTATAATTTGTTGCTTGATCCTCTCAGTCTTTAAAATGAGGTTATTTACTTTCCAATTGCTTCTCGATGTATACATCCCTTTCCAAGTATTGCAAATGATTTTTATTGCATTATGATCTGAAAAAGATGTATTCACTATTTCTTCCTTTCTGCAATTAATCACTAGGTTTTTACGCCTTAATACATGGTCAATTTTTGTGTCAGAGCCATGCACTGCAGTAAAAATCGTATATTCCTTTTATCCCCATTATATCTAGGTTTTCTAAGAATCCTTTTAACTCTTTAAATTCCTTTTTGTTTATTTTCTGATTAGAGTTATTTAAATCTGAGAGCAGGATGTTGACATCTCCCAGTTGTAGAACTTTGCTGTCTATGTCTTTCTGCAACTTTTTCAAACTCTCCCCTCAGAATTTGAATGCTATACCATTGGACACATACTTATTTCATATTGAAATTACTTCATTGTATATGATACCTTTTTTAGCAGAATATAGATTCCTTCCTTATCTCTTTTAATACTATCTATTTTTGCAGATGATTCTTTTCTGAAACAAAAATTGCTACACTTGCTTTCTTCACTTCAGCTGAAGCAAAATATATTTTGTTCCAACCTTTTCCTTTACTCTAAATGTATCTCTATGCTTCAAATGACTTTCTTGTAAGCAGCATATTGTAGGATTCTTGTTTTAATCCCCTCTGCTATTTGCTTTTATTTTTATGGGAGAATTCGTCCCATTCATAGTCAAAGGAATATTTAATAACTCTTTATTACCCTTCATGCTATCTTCCCTCTGTTTGTATGTCCCCCCATTTTTCCTTTTATCCATATTCCCCAGTATTTTATTTCTTAATGTACCACCTTCAGTGTTTTTGCCCTTCTATAGCTATCCCCTCCACCTTCTTTCACCTTTCCCTTTTTCCCATCTTCCCACTTTTACTTTTGGTAGTTTCCATTTTCCTCCCCCTCCCTCTCCTCCCTCCCCTTTCCCCTTTTTAATATTGAAAGATCTGATAACTTTCTTAACTTGAGTGTGTGTGAAAATTAATTTAAGCCAAGTCTGATGAGAGGATGATTCAGGTGCTTTTCACCTCCTCCCTTCTTCCCCTGTATTACAATAGGTCTTTTGTACCTCTTAATGTAATGAGGTTATTTCATTCAATCCCATCCATCCTCCCTTCTCCTTACTTTCCCCAATATTATACAGGTATTGTTTTTACATCATTCTATCTGAGTCACAGAAAAGTCATGAGTGTCTATCACTTCTGGCTAAGAATATTCTCTCTAATAGAGTTACAATTCTCGAGAGTTATTAGAGGCTTTCTCCCAGGTAGGCATAGTCAGTTTCATCTAATTGTATAGTACTTTTGGGGGTTTTTCTTTTACCCTTTCATGCATCTCTTGAGCCTCCTCTTTGATGCCCAGATTTCCTATTTAATTCTGGTCTTTTCATCAAAACATTTTGGCCATTTCCTTAAATGAACATATTTTTGCCTTGAAAAGAAGGTTCAGCTTTGCTGGAAGTGGATTCTTTGCTGAATTCCAAGCTCCCTTGTTCTTTGGTATGTGTCATTCCAGGCCCTTCGATCAGTTAATGTTGGTGTATCAAGATCCTGCATAATCCTTGCTGTGACTCTTTGGTATTTAAATTGTTTCTTTCTGGTTGCTTGCAGGATTTTCTCTTTTGTCTGATAGTTCTAGAGTTTGGCCAGAGCATTTTTGGTGTTTTCATTTGAGAATCTCTTTCAGGAGGGAGTCAATATATTCTTTCAATAACTATTTTGCCATCTGTTTCCATGACATCATGGCAATTTTCCATTACTAAATCCTGTAATATAAAGTCCAGGCTTTTTTTCCTATAATGTTTTCAGGATGGCCTATAATTTTTAGGTTGTCCTTTCTTGACCTAATTTCAAGATCAGTGATTTTACTGATGAGGCATTTTATATTTTATATTTTTTCGATCTTTTAGTTTTGTTTAATAGAATATTATTTTCTCATGAAGGAATTAGTTTCCAATGATTCCATTATTTCTTTTAGAGAAGAATTCTCTTCATTTATGTTTTGCAATTCTTTTTTCCAATTGATCAATTCTGTTTTTGAAGGAGTTTTCCATTTGCCCAAGTGTAGTTTTGAGACAATTATTTTCTTTTTGCATTTGCCAAGTTGAGGAGCTGAGTGAATTATTATTATTTTGTATTTGTCCAATTGTATTTTCCATGGATTTGTTTTCTTGTTGTGAGATGACAATGTTCTCTTGCAATGTGTTAATTTTCTCTTGAGTTTCTTTTCCCAATTTTTCCAATTGATTTTTAAAATTTTTTTCTGATTTCTTCAATGAAGTCTTTCTGGACTGGAGAACAATTCATATTTCCCTCTGAAGTGCTAGATCTCTCTAGATTAAAATTTATTTCTTCTATGTATTTCTCCATGGGCTCCCCTTTTCACTGGCCTTTCTTCATTTTCCTAGGATCTTGGGGTGTGTGTATGTAGGTGTGTGTGTGTGTGTGTGTGTGTGTGTGGTGGGGGATTGGCTCTCAGAAGTTTGCTTTTGAAAACCCTAGAGGTTTTGTTCACTTGGCTTAGTAATTTCAAAGGCTCAATACTAGGGGGCACTGATTGTTTTCTCTGGAGGTTTGAGGCCCTGAACAGTAGGGCGTGTGTTGACCTCTGTCTATGCCCTGGGGAAGGAAGTTAATCTCCCTTTCAGCTCCCTTTCATTTAATCCTGTTGCCTACATCTGAGCCTGATGGGGTTGGGAGTGCTGCATTTATTGTTCACTCTGGGTAAAATGTTCCTCAAAAAGTATGGAGCTCAGGTCCCTTGTTCAACTGGTTGTTTTCCATGCATGCTCTGAAACTTTCAGTGTTGGAACTCACCCTCCCACTGCACCTCCCCCGCCCCCAGCTAAAGTCCCCAAGGATAAATTTGGTACTTGGACTGGCCACTCACCAAAACCTTTGGGGCCAAGGCTGGTCCTCTGGCTTCCCCCAGCTACTGTCCCTGTACTAGCCCTCTGATCTCTGCTCCAAATTCAGCCATGGTCCCCTGAGACAGACCTTGTTGGTAGCTGTTCTTGTCCCAGTTTCTCTTTCTAGATTTTGCCAACTGAATTTCTTTTCAGAGTTTTCTTTCATGTTATCTTTCAGGGGAACCAGGAGACTTAACAGAGTGTCTGTCTTCTGTCCAGCATCCGGGCCAGAAGTACCTGCCTAACTTTTTGTATGACACCAATATGGTGCTGATACCTAAACCAGAAAGGGTGGAAACAAGGAAAAAATTATAGACCTATCTCCCTGATGAAAATTGAGGAAAAGAAATCTTAAACTAAATTGTAGCAAAATGATTACAATAAGTTATCACTAGGGTAATACATGATGACCAAGTAGGATTTTTCCAGGAATGCAATGTTGGTTCAATATTAGGAAAACTGTTAGTATAACTAATTATATCAATAACAAACCTATTAGAAATCACATGATTATGTCAATAGTTGCTATAATATTCCTGGGGGTTGTTTTTTTCATCTCTTTCTGGGGGAGATTGGTGGATTCCCTTAATTTCTATTTTGCCCTCTTCTTCTAGGAATCTGGGCAATTTCCCTGTAAGAATTCTTTAAAAATGAGGTCAAGGCTCTTTTCCTGATCATGACTTTCAGGTATCCCAATAATTTTTACATTATCTTTCCTGATTTTGTTTTCCAGATCAGTTGTTTTTTTTAAAGAGATGCTTCACATTTTCCTCTAATTTTTCATTCTTTTGGTGTTGAAGTTTTTTATCTTGACTTCTTGTAAAGTCCTCAGCTTCCTTTAGCTCCATTCTACATCTAAAGGATTTGTTTTCCTCAGAGAGCTTTATTATCTCTTTTTCCATTTGGCCAATTCTACTTTTTAAATCATGCTGCTTCTCAGTAATTTTTTGAACTGTTTTATCCATTTGACCTATGCTGGTTTTTAACATGTTATTTTCTTCAGCATTTTTTTGGATTTCCTTGACTAAGCTGCTGACTTCATTTTCATGGTTTTCCTGCACCTCTCTCATTTCTTTTCCCAATTTTTCTTCTCTCTCCCTTACTTGATTTTCAAAATATTTTTTGAGCTCTATCATAGCCTGAGCCCAATTTCCGTTTTACTTGGAGTCTTTAGATGCAGGAGCTTGTACTTCCTCATCTTCAGAATGGGTATTTGCATCCTTCTGGAGAACATAGCCAATGTATTTATCAATGGTGTTCCTCTTTTTTCTTTGTTTACTCATGTCCTCAGCTTGTGCTTGGTTTGGTAGTGCTTCATGAGTTTTTCAATATTATTGGGATACCCCCAACAAGGATCTCAGTGTGTGAAGCTCTGACTACCCTCCTGGTCTGTGAATGAGCACAAGCACATCCCACTGCCACATGGCTGAGGTGGGAGGTGGGGCCCTGTTCTATGGGGGGCATAGACTGTGGTCAGGAATTGAATGTGGTCAGAGCCCCAGAGTCCTGTTCTAAGTACAGAGGACAGACCTCTGAAGTCCCTCTCCACTCCCCTACCTTTGGTTAGTTGAGCACTCAAGACTCAGTTGCCTGGGGACTCCTGCTAACTGATTCCATTTCTGCTTCCTTTTGGATCTGTGTTGCCATGAGGCTACTGCTGCTGAGCTGACCATTTTGGCTGCTGCAACTGCCCTAAGGGTCTAGGCTTCCTGTGCTCACTATGGCAGAGATCTCCTCCACTGATCTTACAATTTGTGCCTGATGCTTCCTGTGGTTTAGGTCAAGAAACTGCCCCTGCTTCCATGAGCCAATATTCCTAGTTTCCCTGGGGTAGCCTCTGGGGGGCTGAAATTTCTTTACTCTGGCAGGCCACCCCTCTAACCCCATGGAGTAGAGCCTTTCCACTATTTTCCAGGTTGCCATGGTCTGGAGAATTGCTTCACTGGATCTTTATGTGCATTCTGTCTCTCAAAAATTTAGCTAGAGTCTTAATGTTATGATTTTTGAAATATTATGGAAATAACACCTAGGAGAGGCTCTTCTCCTGTCACCATCTTAGGCTCAGTGATGATCAATCTTAATGGACTTACTCATTCCATCATTGCAACAATTTTTGATACCTGGGATGGAGAATAACATCTGTATCCAGAGAAAGAATTGTGGGGTTTGAACAAAGACAAAAGGCTGTTAGCTTTAATTTAAAAAAAATTATCTTATTATGTAATTTTGTTTTCTCTTATACTTTATTTTTCCCTTAAAGATATGATATCTCTCTCTTCTTATATCAATGTATAACCTGGAAACAATGTTAAGACTAACAGACTGTTTCTGTGGGGGCTGAGGGGAAGGTAGCAAGATTAGAGAAAAATTGTAAAATTCAAAATAAATAAATACATTTAAAAAACTCAAAATACAAAAGCAAAACAAAATAAAACAAAAATATATGGATATTCACAGTTGAAAAAATCTTCTAAATCACTATTGATTAGATAAATGCGAATTAAGCAAGCCCCTCATATTTTTCAGACAGGTTAATAGAAGTAAAAAGAAAAAAAAAATTAAATATTGGAAAGGATGTGAGAAAACTATAACAACAGTATGCTATCTTTGGAGTTATAACCTGATCTAAGTATTCCACAGAGTAATTTGAGAGTTTGCTCCAGATTATAAAATTGTGCTTGCCTTTTGATCCACCAATACCTCTACTAGATCTATATCCTAAAAATAATTAGAAACAAAATGGAATAGGACCGTTTTACAGCAAAAAATATTTGTAGCAATTCTTTTTAGGGTAGCAAAATATTGAAAATGTAGGGCATGTCCTTAAAATAATAAATGGTTGAAGAAGTTGTGATAAATGATTCAAATGCAATGCTATTGTACTATTAGAAATGAGGAATGTGCTGATATCAGAAAAACCCATAAAGACTTATATGAACCTATATAAAGTTAAATGAAAAGAACCTGCAGATCATAATGCAAATAATAGTAGTATTTTACCATGATCAACTGTGAATAACTTAGCTATTCTCAACCATGAAGTGACTCAAGACAATTTCAAAGAAGTATGATGAAAAATACTTTACATGACCAGAAAGAAACCACATGGAACCTGAATGCTGCTCAAGCCAGATCTATAATGTTATTTTTTGCAAGTTTTAGTCTGTCTTTTCTTTCATAACATGGAGAATATGGAAGTTTTTGTGATGATTACTTATTTATGAGCTGTATTGGGGCTAAGAAGTGGAGGCAGTGAATTGGGAACTATTTTTTTAAAATATTAAATGTTAAAATAATTTTACATGTTATTTGGAAGACATAAAATATTTTGAGAAATGGCTCCATTATTAGAGAAATTTGTTGCAAAGATATTTTCTCCTATACTGGTTATATTTGTTGGAAAAAAAATTTGAACTAATCAGAATGGCTAGATATTTGTGCATTATTTCAACATAAACCCTTCTCAATCCATATGAAAAAGAAATTTCTTCCTTGTTCTTCTAATGAGTTTTGAAAAAGGAATGCAAAGAATGTAAATTAATGTGAAGTTTTCCACCCTGACACCTGAGGAACTCCATATGTATAAGTATAATATTCCTTGCAGTAAGAGGCAGTTCTGAATAATTTGAAGTATATTATTTGATCCTGGGTATTCTGAGTCAATTTAATGGAAGTGTCAACCAGAATAGCTCATTTGTTTGTGTCATAAGAAAAATAAGAAAATTTATATCTAATAAAAAATGTCAAGAATCTCAATGGGAAAAAAAGAAAATGAGTAAATGAAAAAAATTGTAATATTAGACCCCATACTGTACTATTAATCAAAGACTGATTTTATATTAGTTAAAATAGATAAATCGATCAATCAGACAAATTACCAAAAACATTAAAAATAGCTTCTCTAGTAATGTAGTATTCAGTAAAGCAAGAGATACCAATTAATCATGTATAGACACATTTATCAGAAAATACTATGTACAAATTAAGAGAGTAATCTAGCATAAATAATTTTTAGAGTAACAGTTTTCAATTTATACCAATATTATCTCCAAATTTAAAAAAATCATCTTTCAAGTGCTTACTTTGAGTCTTTTTTCAGTATTCATCCTAACTGATCTATTATCTTCTTTTGCCATTGTTGTGTTGAACATTTCCTTGGATATTTTCTTTTTTATGATTTCATGACTATTCTTGTGGTTCTCACTCTATTTAAACTACTTCTGAAAGTCTTTGTTGGCTCATCATATTTATAATGTAATTTTAATGATTAGAATTACCCATGACTCTGACTTAAGCCTTCTTGAACTACCTATTCTCTTTTGATGACCCCACCAGTTCCCATGGGTTCATTTTTCATTTGTTTGTTTCTTTTGACTCACATATCTATATTCAAGAGCTACTTCAAAATCTTTTTTTAATCAATTTCCAATTGTCTCTTGGTCATTTAAAACTGAATATCTTAGGCATATCCAATTTCATCATGCCCTAAAGGGGCATTTTATTGCTTTTGCTATTTTCTTTCACCCCAGGTATGCAATCAGTTTTCACATGTGACCATTTTCTACTCTCACATTTTTTTACATCTGACTAGTTTTCCTAAAAACACAACTACATCTTCGTTCAGGTCAGCTTCATGTTTTTCTAAATAATTAAAATGATCCAATTGAATTCATTGTCTCAACTATCATCTATATAACCTATGAAGTGATTTTTGTTCTTTACTTGTGCACATAATCAGGCTGTGCTACCTAGTTAAAAACTTCATTGGCTCCTGTTTGCCTCTAAATGAATCTGTAAACTACTCTGTTCAATTTTTTACATCCTTTAAAACTGACATCCAATCAGTCTTTCTTTGCTCATCATACATTCCTCCTCTTCCAGTTTTCCTTATCCAGTCAAACTATCCTTCTTTTTGTTTTTACTATCACCTATCTCCATGACTTTTCCTTTGCTATTTCACTAGAATGCTGTCCCTTGCACTTCATCTAATTTCTTTCTTCTGTCAGATATAGCTTAAGTATTACTTTTTTAAAGTCTTCTGATCTCCCCATCTATTTCTGTTTGTTTTCCCTGACAACCATTATATTTAGTCACTCTAATGTGTTGTCATTTTAATTTTATTCCATATAAAATTGTAAATATATTTGTGTCCCAGTAAGCAATAGAGGATTTTAAAAGTAGGATTTTTTCTTTTCTTTGCATTTGTATCCCGTCTTTAGCACTGCATCTGTTGCAAAATAAGTGCTTTTTAATGCTAATTGATTGATAAAAATATTCAATTCTTTTAATTATGCAAAAATAATCATATATTTGTCAGTCATTATAATACAAGCTAATATGAATTGCTATAATAGTTTCTCATTAGATAATTATATGGACAGCAACTCAAATAAGATTTGGTTTCAGAAAGAAAAACAGAAATGTATATTGTGAACTCAAAACAAGATAATAGCATTTCATTGTGATAAATTTAAGTGAAAATGAAGTCTGTAAAGAGTGACTTGCTGATGGCTTTAGGGAATGGAATATGTTTCTTTGTGTGGAATGTTTATGAGAAAAACCCTGGCATTATTAGGTAACTAGAATTAATTATGTTTAAATTATGGCTTCACTACATTTTCATAAAGAAAAGTACCTGCTTTTAACAATGACAATAGTCAGACTGATACATTTTTATATGAAGAAAGATAGGAGAGAATCAATTTTGAAAGTTATGGTAAAACAAATGGTATTTTGTATTCTAATAAAAAAACACAAACAATATTTGGAATATATTTTGAAAATATATTTTGAAAACTAACTAGATCACAACAAAACCAATTATTGCATCCCAAGAAACCCTTTGTTTCTTATCCACAAGTCATTTATTTTCATTACCCCCCAAAGGGAATATTCAACAAGAGAGTTTGAATAGATATTATGTCAAAGTCACATTTTACTGCCAATTTTAGTAAGGAAAAGGTTGCTTATTTTAAGTGTAAATGAATTTTGATGGTTTTGTTCATAAATCAAATACCTTTGGAATTTATCTAAACTTCTTTAACTTGACCAAAAAGTATTTGACAAAATTAGTTTATTTCTTTGAAGCAGACAATAATATTTTTAATGATGCCTTTAAATGTGAAGAACAAGATCATTCAAATGTATTCTAATAAACTAAAGATTCATTATTACAACTATGTGAATATAGCCTACATGTACTTTGAGCAATTTCCTATGTTATTGAGGCTTACACAATTCATCACCAGATGACCAACCAGTTCTCAGGAAGACCAAAGATCAAATTTGATCTCAAACATGCATTAATTTTATCATTCTGTTTTGTCTTAATTCAATAAAGCAAGTATTGGCAAATCATCTTTGCCAAGAAAATCTCATGGACAATATTGGTGTGGTTCATGGGGCATAAAGAGTTCTCCATGATAGAATTAACAACAATAATAATGTACAGATCAACATCACATAACAATTACTAAAATAGAGTCAAAATGGAATATGATATAAGAAGAGATTACATATGCAAATGAAGGAAATATGGAGTACTTTTGACTCTCGGTTCTTTGAGTAAGGGAAAATTTATGATCAAATAAAGACCATTACTGGATGTAAATTTGATGATTTTTATTACCTTAAATTAAGAAAAAGGCTTGCATAATTTCTCTAAAATAAAAAAAAAATTGTGGGTGGAATATCCAGTAAAATTCTCTGATGACATATTTGTTTATGAGATATTTCAAGAATTAAGTCACAATTATAAGAATCTGAGTCATTCCCTTGTTGAAAAATGGCTAAATATTATGAGCAGGCAATTTTAAGAAGTAATCCAAGATTTCTGGAGTCATGTGGGAAAAAAAAAACTGTTTTTAATCACAATTGAAGAGAGAGAGAGAGAGAGAGAGAGAGAGAGAGAGAGAGATGCAAATTAACACATGTATGATGTAATATTTCACACTTATGAAAGAATATTATCTCTGGAGTCAGGAAACAGCAAAGATCCAGGAAAGAATTTAGAGGAAAGAAGGGAGAAGGAAATGGCAGGAACCCAGCAGAGGAGAGAATAAAAGCTTGGATTAAACTGAATCCTGTCATATGGAACTTGGGCAATATTACTCCAGTTGCATTGCCAGAGCACATGGTTCTAGCTTAGAGAGAGAGAAATTTGGCTGTCCTGCTGGGAATTCAAAGAAGAAAAAGACATCCACTCTGGAGGATCTTGCTTAATTGCATTTTCATGGTGAATGTGTTAAGGGTGATGCTTGGGGAGTGGTTTTGTACCTAAGTCTAGGTAATCTCCAATATGTTTGCTACAGGTGTGGTCCTGAAGGAGTAGCTAAGACAACACTCATTATGCATGATGATAATTCTATGCACTAGTCTTTCCTGTTCCAAAGGGCATGATCTTCAAATCCAAAAGATCATTAGATTCCAGCATTCCCCTGTGCCCTGCTTCAAAAGTATATAAAAGGCCGTCCTCAAAAGGCAAAATTAGGTGGTCAATATTATTTAAATGTTTATTTATAAATTTCTATGAACATAATCTTGAGATTTTACTTTGCAAAGATGATAGTAAATGAAAAATGATGAATGTTGTGAGGTTAATGATGGAAAAAGATAAATTGATGAAGTACCAGTATACCCACAAATTGTCAAAGTCTTTCTAGAAAGCAATTTGAAATTATACAGAAAAGGACACTAAATCTTGGAAGCCCTTTGACTTATCTATTTCTGTCAGGCCTAAAGCCCAAATAGATCAAAGAATAAAGAGAATGCCTTTTATGTATAAAAAATATTGTTTTAGTTATGGCAAAAAAAGAAAAAAATTCTGGAACCTAAAGGTATATTTATCAAAAGAAAAATGGTTAAATTGTGGTGTATGAATGCAATAGAATCCTATTGTGTTGTAAGAAAAGATAAAATAGATGATTTCAAAGAGATATGGAAAAACTGAGCTGAGGCAGAGTGAAATGTGTAGAACTACAAGAGCAATTTACATTACAAATGTAAAACTGAATAGTTTTGAGAACTTTTATAAATTACAGAAGAGTGAAATAAGCAGAATAGGAAGAACAATTTATGTAATAGCAACAGTACTGTAAAAACAAGCAGTTTGCAAGTTATAAGGACAATGATCAATACACGACTCCAGTGGACCAGTGCTGAAATATTATATCCATTTCACCAAGGTCAGGGATTTAGGGTACAGAATAAGACTACACTATCTATATTTGTTACAAGAAGCTCTCTTTTTCTCTGTCTTTTTTGTTTATTTTGTTTATAATAGGACATGGGTTGGGAGGAAAAGAAAATAGATTTGTCTTTTTTTTAGAGAGTTGTGAAGGGCTATAGATAGGAAATGTCAAGGAACTTTTAGATTATGTTATTTTTAAAGTTATGGATAGAAATTTGAGACAGATACAATAATGATACTCTAGGGATAAAATTAGTCAGTAATAATCTAACTTTCATTAATAACTTCCGTGCTACACTAGTGTTTGAGGGTGGAATAGGTCACCACTGCAAAGACACAGAGACATGAACTCAAATGTCTTTTGAGAGAAACAGAGAAAGAACACAAATTTGAATGGTTGCTAGAGAACATGAAAGACAGAATCTTTTTTTAAAAAATGAAATGAAGTTTAAAATAAAGATTAGAGCCAAATTGAGAAGAAATTTGAATACCAAATTAAATGTGTATGTGAATTCATTGGTAACAAGTAGCATAATCATTCAAAATTTCATCTACTTCTAAAATGTTTATAATGTAATTGACCCATGACAGTACACAAATTATGCAAAGCTATAAAATCAACCTATCATCTTTTGTATTCAAAATATAAGATAATAAAATACCATAAAATCTGAGAACTACAAAGGATATATTGTTGCATAATTAAAATAGAATTCTGTGTATTTAAAGGGATAGAGGAATTTTAACTATATTTTAAATAATTATACTGAAATTGGTATGTATTAGAGGCCATCTCTTTGTTTCCTCTAATATTCAGAAAAGAAAACTAAGGCCTAGCAAAGGAAAATGAATTAACATCCAATCACACACGTGCCAAAATATCTGAACTAGGCTTTGTACTCAGATACTTTGACTGCAAGACTGCCACCCTTTCCTCTCCATCATGGGGTATAGGTGAAATAGTGTAAATACAAGTTTATTCTATTGGTTCAACTCCAATAGTGACCCAATCTATTCTTGCCTTACCTTTTGCATGAAAAACTAATTCTTTATTATCATGAATTATTTAATGCAAGTTATGAAAAATAATGAGACAATTTCTGGGTTCATAATTTTTTAATAAGTTTCAGAAAACAAAACTACAAGAAAGAAAGGGGTTTAATTATTAGAGATATTAAAAGAATGAGATATAAACAAAGCCTAAAAGCAAAACAAGCCCTATTTGCAATTTGACATGGATTTACTAAAATGGTGCAAAAGCTAATTAATGAAATCCAGGCTAGAACAAATTAAATTGCTGTTATCAAAACAAACATTATAAATCAGGTCACCCTAAGTAATTTGCCTGGATCAAATTGCTCTATTTAGATATTTTGAATTGGATTAAACTCCTAGGTATTTATGAGATCATTGTAGCAGCTTGATTCTGGAGCTATAGGAGAGATGAATTCTGCAGGTCCTGGAGGATGGCATTTGGATCTTACTCTTCTTGAACCCTCATTTCCAAATCACATCATGTGACATTTGCAGAGATGTCTAACAGAATATTGATGCTGAAAAAAAAGCTTGTTGAATTGCACTTGACATTTATTTAGTTCCTACAATTAGTATGGTCCTAAGCAAAAGACCCACATGTGAATTCTATTTTATTTTATCTTAATTATATTTTGGATGTTGGGGAGTAATAAAGGTAAGGGGGAGAATAAGCAGAAGAAACTTTTGATTATGTAGATATGAATTTTAACAGCTGAAGTCAGAATTTGAAGACAATTCAAGTTTCTGACCTTCAATTTCTTCATCTGTAAAATGGGACAGAATTGGATTGCATGGTGCTGAAGATCCCCTGTAAAATTTCAAATGTTATGATCCTCTAAAATTTGTCTCTCCCAAGAAATTTAAAACAGGACAAAGAAAGGATATTTTCCAGGATATAATAATTTTTGTCCCTAATAGTTTACTCTGGATGCCCAGTTCTAGCAAAATTTTAGATTGACCACAATGATTCTATAAATTAGGACTTACACTGTTATATATTCTGGAGCATAGGAAGTGAAGCAATGCATTTTACAAATGCATCTATCAAGTATAAGCAGAGCCCAGAGAGCTCTAAATGTAGCAATCAGAAGAAAACTAAAGAAGGCATGACTGGTGCAAATCCTTTGGTATTCAAGGGCTGCATCTATATTTTGATCAGTCATTCTAGCTACTTCCACCTGTCAGCTTCTCAGCTTCCCTTTGGAAGGTAGAAACTACTGAACAAGCTGACTCACAAATATGTAACCAAAAGAAAATTTGAATTGTCAGTTGTGTCTAATTCAAGTTTTGAGTAATTTAGAATAGGAATTATGAAAGGAAGAATAAAGAACAATAAATTGTTAATGATATCAATATTTTGGACAGCAAGGGGATCTTAAAATGAATGTGCAATTTTGTTAAATTTGTATTAAAGTCTGGGACAGTTCCCAATATTCTCATTGATTACTAGCCCAAGCAAATTGATGT
This sequence comes from Macrotis lagotis, assembly GCF_037893015.1. NCBI lineage: Eukaryota > Metazoa > Chordata > Mammalia > Peramelemorphia > Peramelidae > Macrotis > Macrotis lagotis. The sequence goes on from NC_133665.1 coordinate 93,635,931, forward strand.
CAACTCTCTCCTAAAGCCCATTTTTTCAGCAAAGCTTAGGCTTATTGTCCTTCTCTCTGCCATACCCTTTAAGTTGTTGCTACTCCATTGCCATTATAAAGAACTTTAAAAAAATTAGAGGACATTGCTCTCATTAGATAAATAGTTAATGATAATAATAATAATAAGCTTGTGAATTTGGGGTTTCAAAATTGTTTGAGCCCATCTTTAAAGACCTTTCAAGAATTTTCCACTTTTATAAATTTCTGCTTTATTTTTTAATTGATAAGATTATATTTTCTCTCCCTTAAAATTTCCCATACTCTAATCAAAAAAAGAAAAACAAATCCTTTATAACAAATATGCAAAAAGATACAAAATCAATTTCTGCATTGGCCATAACAAAAATGTTCAGTAGTATCGTAAAGCCATTACCACAGTTCCAAAAGGTGAGCAAAATGCTTCCATTTTGATTCTTTCAAATTATGACTGGTCATTGAGCTGATCAGGATTCTTAACTCTTTTAAAATTCTTTGTCTCTACAGTGAAACTGTTTTTGTACAAATTATTCTGTTTTTATTCACTCAGCAATTTGTCCTGTATGTAGATTTTTTGGTCTAAATATTTGTAATTATACATTCTTTTATTAGATTATTCACTTCAGAAAATCAAGACTATATTTTATTCTTCCTTATCTCCTTAGTGCTTAAGAAAATGCCTTGCATTTTCCCTGACCAATGATAAATGAAGCCTTTACAAAGATCATAAAGCTACTTTCTGGGGGGGTTCCCCAGAAAAGAATTAAACAAGTTCTCAACAAGATATCATGGAGCTACTTCAATAAAGATATGTCTCTAGGGAGTAAAAGGGATTTATAGTCCAGTGTAGATGGGAGAGCAAGAAAGTTAGTGGGAGGCTCTTAGCCACAGTAAAACTCAGGTCTAGGCTCAGCAAGCCAGTAGATAGAACCCCAACCCAGCTTGGAAGACAAAGTCCAAGCCTTCAGAACACTGGTGCAACAAATTGGTCTCAGCTGGGTTACCCTACTGAGGGAACAAACTGCTAGCAAGTGAAGCATATGGAATGCCATAGGCTAATGATAAACCAGGATCTAGACCTGACCCCAGCTCAAAAAGTTCAGAATTATACTCTTTGTGTCCCAGGAGTAGAGTTCCACTATCAAAATGGGGGAATGATAACCATAGATAGCAACTATTTTGAGAGGGTCAATAAAAAATGCCATCTTAGAAGAGGAAATTACTGACAACATATCTACACGTGAAGCCTCAAAGGGGATTTCAAATTGGTCTCAAATTCCAAAAGACCTCTTGGAAGAGCTCAAAAAGGATGTAGAAAAACCTAAGAAGAAAGAAAGAAGACAAATGAAGAAAAGAAATGAGTCATGAAGGAGAATTATGAAAAATTGATGTAAGAAAATAGTATCTTTATCTGTTTAATTATATAATTATTTTATTTACTTTCCAATTACATACAGTGGTAGCCTCTACCAATCTGTTTTTGTGAGATTTTGAACTTTGCGATTTTTTTCCTCCCTCTTCCCTTAACTTCCCCTCCTCCAACAGAAGGCACACTGATACAGTCTTTACATTTGATTCTATGATATGCCTAGATCCAAATTGAATGTGTTGAGAGAAGAAACAAGATCCAAAAGGAAGAAAGAAAACATTAGAGATAGCAAAATTACATAATAATGCATCAACTTTTAAAAATTGAGGATAATAACCTTTAGTCTTCATTTAAATTCCACAGTTCTTTCTCTGGGTACAGATAACATACTTCATCACAGATTCCCTAAAATTGTCCCTAATCACTGCACTGGGGAAGTACGCAAGTTCATCAGGCTTGATCATCATTCCATGGTTTTCTTAAGGGGTATCATGTTATTCTTATTCTACCCATCTCACTCAGCATCAAATCATGTAAGTCTTTCCAGAACTTTCTGGAATCCCATCCCTCATGATGTATTTTAGAATAATAGTGGTCTGTCTCATACTCACACATATATGTAAAACAATTTATTCAACCATTTCCCAATTGATGGCCATCGCCTAAATTTCCAGTTCTTTGCCACTACAAATGAAGCTGCTATGAATATTTTTGTATATGTGGAATTTATGCCCCTTTTCATTATTTCTTTAGGAAACACAGCTAGTAGTAGTAGAAAATATTATCTTTAAAACTAAAACTTACCTAATAGAAAAAAGAAAGCAATGCCTTTAGAAGTAAAAAATGGCCAACTGGAAAAGGACTGTAACTCAGTAAAAAATAAAATTAACCAACTGGAAACAAAACACAAAGTCTTACTGAAGGGAAAAAAGGCCTAAAAATTAGAATTAGACAAATAGAATCTAATTACTCTATGGTTCCATCAAACAAAATCAAAAGGCTGAAAAGTATCAAAGGAAACTTCTAAAAGACTTGTGATGGAAAATGCCATTCACATTTAGTTGGGGGAAAAAACATAAACTAACAAACAAATTTAAAACCCAACAACTAGAGTCCACATGCAGATTAAAGCATACTCTTTTCATTTCTTAAAACTTGTTTTAAGTTTTTTGTCTTTTTTTCTCATTTCCACCTTTATTTCTTATTTTTCATTCACAACATGACTAATATGGAAATATATTAAATATGATCATACATTTATAACCTATATGAGATTATTCATGATCACATGGCTGGGGGAGGAAAGGGTGGGAGGTAGAAAAATGTGGAACTCAAAAGTTTGCAAAACGATTAATGTTGAAATCTATCACTTTATGTAATTGAAAAAATAAAATAAAAAATTAGCATTCAGAAAAAATCAAGGAAGGGCCAGTTACTTTCTCATTTTTTTCCACTAGGAATTTCATCTCTAGTAAGGAAATACTAAATGAATTTATCTTCATCCAATTTTAGAAAAATCTTTGGGAAAGCACCACTTTTTTTCCACTTAGGTACAACACCCCAGAAAATGTATAGATTCCAATATCTCTGATGATTCTTTCCTCATTTACAGAAGAAAAAGCACAAGATAAATGGTACAATGGATAGAGTTCTGACTGGCCTTGAAATTTTGGAGGACAGGAGTTCAAATGCCACCTCTGACACTTACTAGCTGTGGGATCTTCAGCAAATTATTTAATATTGCTTGTCCTGCATCCATGGCCTTCTCCTATAGTCCTGATTCATACTTGGCCACAGGACCCAAATGGCTCTGGAGGAGAAAGTGAGGCTGGTAGCACAGCACCACCTCCCTCAAATCCAATTTATGTTCTTGTCATGACATCACAACCCTGATGTCGTAGACTTCTTCAAAAATAAAGAGCAAACATTATTATTATTACTACAAAACAGAAAAACAACTTGAGTTTAAGGTATACCTTTTATGATATATTTATTCTTTCCGAACTAATTTTTTAATCTGCCTTTTTACCATAATTTCCACTCTTTTTCACAAAATGCACATATTTAATATATAATAATGATATAAATGAGGAATATAAATGATTTAAATAGGGCACCATTGTCCTTAAATCATGAATCTGTTGTGAATACATATTTACTTCTAAAAAATTTTTAGATACAAATTAGGAGAAATTGTTTTAGGTTTGATATAATTCTTCATCCACCGAGTGCAATAAATAAGTTGACACAAGATTAAAATTTGTTTAAAATGTATTGAGTAAACTCAGCAGTCACTAGTACTTACATCTCAAATATAACTATGGAATAATAGGTTTAACTTTGTGGGCCCTCCCTACTGGTACCCTCACTGAAATTAAATGGTGACTAATCTTTTAGTCCAAACCAAAGAAAATAGTCATGCTATAGACTCCTAAAATCCATGCAAGAGTTGGGGAGAGTAGTTTATAAAAGGAAACCATCTCCAAAAATAAGAAAAGGAGGTTATAATCCATTGAAAAATGTATAGACACAATAAAGATTAAAAGATGATTTAGAAGAGTCAGATTTCACATTTGATATGGTGATATTTGCTAGTAAAATATCCAATGCCATCTTTTAACTGCAGGAAAAATATCATTTTAAGGAGCAGGATCAGAAACCCCTAATGAAAGATTAAAATTGAAAAAAGTGATATCATAAAATGACCAGGACTTAAAATTACTTTATTTCCTCTCCACTCATTATTTCCCTTCAAATTTCCAAGTTTCAGTTCAGTAGAATATTATTTTCCCAATCCCCAACTCCTTTCATTAAATGAACTTGCATTTACTTTAAACTTTTTAAACTTGTAGATATGTGCTGGTGATATGTATAGATTTGTTTGGTAACCTAATATTTTTACAAATGTCTTAAACATTTTATTTAATTGTTATTATATAATAATATATGCTATATTATAAATATGATAGTTTCAGGAATTTTTCATAAAACCATTGTATCATCTGAAAACAAGATTAACTTCTCTTATTTGTCCAGTTTTTTACTTTAATTTATTTTTTCTATTCCTATTTTCTATGCCTTATGGTTCTAGAACAGTGTCAAATAATAATAACAGAGGAATTTTCATTGATTTGCCCTTGTATTTCTGTAGGAAAATCTTGCAATATTACCCATTGGAAATATACTAGATTTTAGTTTGTTTTATTAGTGTGCATACTATTTTATGATATAAATGACCCTTCCACATCGATGTATTATAGGATTATTTTGTATAATCTGGTATAAAACTTAATTTCACTGTCAAAAATTTTTTAGTGTATAGGTATAATCATGTAGTTGCAATGTTTCATTGTTTTTATTCCTCCAATGGAACACACTCCACATTCTTAGTATAAATATAATGTGCATGCAGCAAAACTCAATTGCAGAAAGGCATAATAGTAAAAGAATTATTGTTAAGCATAGAAATAATCCACTTTCATTGTTCATGTATGAATTACAGTAGTGTAATGATGCTCAGATGGTTCATATATTTAACGTCAAATTATGATAATATGATTAATGTTTTAAGAAATAGTAAAAATAAGAATTCATAAGATATAACAAAAGATCTGGAATCTCAGTCTAAATGAAGGAGAAAAAAGAGTAATAATATTGTTATTATTTTTTAAGCATTTCTAGATGCCACATTTTACAGAGTGTGTCAAAATTGTTTAATTTTTACATTTAAGCTATTAAATGAATTCTTTCATAATGCCATAGTCTAATCAATGTGATGCCTATATAAAGTGTGAAGATAGTTCTGTAAAATCAAGTTGAAAATGTAAAATGCCAGAATGTGAATGACTTCAAATGGCAGGCATTGAGTTTAATTAATTGTTCTATTTTGCTGTGTTTTTTCCAGGTTGGGATGGGGGGACTGGTTTTAAAAAGAGAAAAGTAAGTCTGTGAATAAAAAAGATAAGCAAAATCAGGAACAATCAAAATCAATAATGTATTGTTTGCTAAAATCAAGGACACAAATGATTCAGAGAAATATGCCCCTATTTAGAAAAGAACTATTGAAAAATGTGGAAAGTATTTTTGAAGGTAACATGGCTTAGAACAGTTTCACACATGCTATATATCCCAATCTATAACTAATCATTTCTGACCTTTGTTGTTTTAGATAAATCCAATAGGCTCTGGGGTGTCAGCTTCTTCATCTCTGAAATGGTGACATTGTCTCTTGAATCACTAAACCATCATAAGTGTTTTGTATAACTTAACGTTCCAAAAGTTGTTTTTGCTATTCTACAGACAAAGTGGTATGTCAAAATTATTCAATAAAAGCCATCTTCCCTAAAATTGAATAAAGGAAAAGTATCAACTGAATGTCCTGCAGAGTTGGTAAAGAAACCCATAAGAAGCTTAACTTTACTCAGTGGGATGGATTTGAACAATCAACAAAAGAATGATGTGAAAGGCAACATTGATTTAAAATGAGTCCTGGGTTTGAGTTAGGTTTTAACAATTAATACACTATGTGTGAGTTTTTCAAAAGAGTTTATTTCTCTTGAGTCTCTGTTTTTTTATCTCTACTTTGATTATTTACTTCTAAGGATCATTGTGAGGAAAGTGCTTTATAATCCTTAAAGTAACACAGAAATTTACCAGGACCAAGTAGATCCTACAATGAACTATTCTAGATCATTAGTTAGATATGATTTCAAATACTTCTTCAGGAGGTGTGGAACCAAGATGATGTATTGAAGATAGCAATCCAGTCGAACTTTCTCAACAATTTCCTCCAAATAACCTTAAAATAAGAATTCAAATTTAATTTTTTTATGTTCTGGAGTTATGACTATTAAATAAACTGAAAGAACTTATTTTCTGGGATAAGAACTCAATATATGACAAAAATTGTTGGGAAAACTGGAAAATAGTATGTGAAAACTAGGCAGAAACCCACATCTCATACCTTCTACAAAAATAAGGTCAAAATGAGTACAGCATTTAAACATAAAGGCCAATTCCATGGACAAATTAATAGACCAAGAAATACTCTATCTACAAGATCTATGAAAAGGGGACAAGTTTATGACCAAAGAAGAAATAGATTACATTATAAACTGCAAAGTGAATGATTTTGACTATATTAAATTTAAAAGTTTTTGCATTAATAAAATCAATGCTGCCAAAATTAGAAGGAAAGCAGAAATCTGGGAAACAATCTCCACAACTAGGAGTTCTGACAAAAGTTCTGATAGAGAATTGTATCAAATTTATGAAGTTACAAATTATTCCTCAATTTTTATATGGTCAAAGGATATGAATAAAAAGTTTTCAAATCACAAAATTATATATAATATATAAAATCATATGAAAAAATGCTACAATTCATTATTGATTAGAGAAATGTAAATTCAAACAACTATGAGATATCACCTCATACCTATCAGTCTGACTAAGATGACAAAAGGGGAAAACATTCAATGTTGGAGAGGTTGTGGAAAGATTAAGACATTAATGGAGAGCAATATGTAACTATGGCCAAAGAGTAATAAAACTATTCATACCCTTTGACTCCGCAATTCCTATTCTAGGTCTATAACAAGAAGAAATCATAAAAAATGGGAAAAGTCCCATGGGAAAAGCATGTTCCAAAATATTCAAAGCAGCTCTTTTTGTAGTGGCAAAGAATTGAAAATTGAGGGGATGTTCATTAATTGGGGAATGGTTAAACAATTTATGGTATATGAACATTAGGGAATATTATTGTTCTATAAGAAACTATAAATTGTTGGACTCTAGAGAAGCATGGAATGAATTACAGGATCTGCTGAACAAATAGAGCAGAACCAAAAGAATATTCTTCATATTAACAACAACATTGTGAGATGCACAACCTTGATGGATGCAGCTTCTCTGGGCAGTTCAAAGAGTTAGGACAGCTGTATTAGACTGAATGTGGACATCACTTTCCCCACCTAGAGGAAGAAAAAAATAAAACAAGAAAAATAAACCCTTCAGAATCTGATGAACACTAAATTCACTTTCTTAAAAAATATTTCATGAATTTCTTTCCCTTAATCTTAATTCCTCATAACAAAAATGACTAATCTGTAAACATGTTTGACACAAATTTTTATGTACAGTATTAATCTGATTGTTTGCCATTGAGGGGAGAGAGGTGGGAAGGGTAGAAGGAAGTTTTGTAACTTAAAATATACATATTATATATATATATATATATATATATTTGAATATTGAAATATTTCATAACATGTATTTGGAAAAATAACATATCAACTAAAAAAAAAAACTTCTGGTGTCAACAAATTGTCAGAGTGAGACCTTTTTCTGTTCTAAGAAAACTTGGAGATTGGTGAAGAAATTTATGTCACTGCTTTGGAGACCTATCCAGAAGCCTGAACAAGAACAAGAGAGTCCAAGCAGAACCAGCAGCATAGTTAGGGACTTTCAGTTTAGAGAGAGTAATCAGGCCAAATAGAGATCACAAGGATCATTTGTGACTTACTGTAGATGGTGCTGATTGCAACTCTGTTGCCCATACACAGTTATGCCTTGCTGAGAGAAGAATTTCAGGTCTGTCACAAGGGAGCATTGTCCCTAAATACAGTTCCATGAACAAAAGGAAAAAATAGTGCTTGTGGCTATAGGGGAGCAGGAGCCATTGCTGGGTAACCACCAGACTAGGAGAGCAATGATCATAACTCTCTCAAGATTTCAGAAACACTGAAAATTTGAAGACTACCAGAATTAATTCTAAAAGTAGAAACCAAAAATTCTGCAACAAGGAACAGTGTTTTCCCACCCACAGGTAAGCAGAGTTCAATTTTAAAATAAAGTTTAAAGTCAAGAAAAATGTTGAAAAAATAAGGGAAAAATGAGCATAAAAGCTATCATGGTGACAAGGAAAACCAAGACACAGACTCAGAAGATAATAAAACAAAAACAGCTAATTAGACCCAAACTCAACAATAGTTCCTGAAAGAGATAAAGAAATAGAAGGGTAGTAAAGAAATTTGAGGGGAAATGAATGTTTCACTAATAAATGTCTCATTTCTTAAATCAAGCAAGTATTGAGTCAACTTTATAAAAACAATCCAAGCTTCTATTTATAATGGAGAAAACGTATGATCAGTTTTCATAAGAAGAAATTGAATAATTATAAGAAAAAATATTTTAAATAACCATTGATTAGAGGAAATAAAATTAAAACAACATTGGAGTACTACCCTGCATTAAATGACACACTAATAAACTGTTGGTGAAAAAGTTAATTTATCTAACCATTCTGGATAACAATATGAAACTTTGCTCAAATCTATTATTAAACTCTGCGTTTCCTTTGAACCACCAATACCACTTCTAGGCCAGGTCTGGATCCTAAAAAATCAATTAAAAATGGGGAAAGAACATTAAATATGAATATATATATATATAATATATATATTTGCATGTGTGCATTATATATTTATATATGTGTATGTCTATGTCTATACTCTTTTGTGGCAAAGTTGTGGCAAAGAATGGGGAACTGAGGGAAATTCATCACTGAGGAACATCTGAACAATTTGTAACAAATGGATTGTGATGAAGTACTAGTGTTATAAGATATTATGGAAACAAGGTAGTTTCATAAAAACAGAGCAAGACCTCCATGAACTGATGCAAAGTGAAGTGAAAACATAACCCAAGACAATTTCAAAGAAATCAAGAATACTAGCTATCTCAAAAAAGAGATTAGATGAATTGAGTGCAAATAGATGTAAAATGCTTTTACTTATACTTAGTATCTTTTTTGCCATTCTACTAGTGCGAAAATATATTTTGCATGATTTCACATGGATAATTTGTATTATTTTCTTACTTTCTCAATGTGTGGAGAAGAGCAAGAGGGGAGAGAGAGAGAGAGAGAGAGAGAGAGAGAGAGAGAGAAATTGAACTTAGAATTGAAAATTTTTAAAAAAAGAAAAGACTTTCGAAAATAAATAATTAATAATTGAAAAGAGAGAGAGAGGGAAATTGTTATAGTATGTCATAAATACCAGAATGGTTATATGTCAGAATAAAAGTTGTTGAGATACCTCATTACATTAAATGTGTCTGATGCTCAGGTAGCAGAAAAACAGTTCCCTTAATAACTGACCTCAGAATGTACATTTTATATTTATGAGTTATTATTTCAGATTCCTACTCAAGAATTTGAACAATTTAATATGGACAAAGATATCATAGCATCATAGATCTAAAAGGAAGAAGACATTTTTGAACATTTTTGGAAATATTTTGAAAGAATCTCTTAGGAATTATGAAGTCTTAGGAAAGAACTGAAAATCTCAGATAAGTTGGTGTTTTCTTAACCTCTCCTGATTGGTGATCAAAAGTAAGGCCATTTCAAGAGAGATCAAGTTATGGAAATAAATACAACTCTTCTTTTCTCACTCCTTCCGTCTTCTAGCACTCAGTGCAGACTTTGTCCATATTAATAATAAAATTTTCCTTACCATACTTTCTAGAATTAGTTGTATATTCTCATAAGCAAAACTTACTGGTTGGAGAATACTCCTTATTCCCCCTTGTCATTTTTCAAATCTCCTATAACTCTCATTCAGCAATTTTCCCTCTGAGGTTTTTACATCCAATTTATCATCCAATTCAAATTTGTGACCACTATCTATTCACACTCCTTTTTCATATATTTCCTTCCTTAATGAGTTTAGGTCATTACTCCTAGTCAACTCTTATTCTCATTAGAGGTGATTTTGATATAATTTTAGATGTTCTTTCCCCATCCCCAAAACACAATTCCCATGATCCATTCCTCTACTCAACTTCAACTACACAGAAAAATGAGCATACCCCAAATTTTTAAATCACTCATTTGTCCTACTTCTATATTTTCAAAATCAAAAATTCTTCTTTCTGAACTTAATATTTTTTGTCATGTATTTACCAATGATCTATCTCCTTAACCAGATGCCTTATTCTTATGGTGACATCCATTCACTCCACTATGTAATTTCATAGCTATTTCACCTGCAATGATTACACTCTCCTACCATACTAGATGCGCTAGAGAATCAGTTTAATACCACAATATCCTCTATTTTTAAAATTATTTGTCCCTTTCCTAGTCCTCATTCTAGCTTTTTAAAACTAAACTCTAAATTAATTCTATAATGAATTTATTTTGCTTTTCTTAATGTGATCCTAAAATGGCTGCAGGAAATCACAAAAATGCTCAATGGCATCACCAAAGACATATTTTTCTACTCTCAATAGTGCTCTCACTGACCCTGGACAATGCTTCTACTCCTCCCTAATCCATTAACTATTCTACTATTCTCAGAAATTGTTCCAAGCATTCTCATTTCTTCTCATTTATTCCAAGCATTCTTCAATCTCCCTAGATAAGAACTTAATGACATAGTTCTGCAGAAAAATGAGACCATTCCCCATGAGTCTCTTCTCCCTTGCTCCTAATATCACGTTATTCAAATATATTCCCCCCAAATTATCTTTCTTTCCAGTAAAAATATTTTTTCATATCCCTGTCATTCAACATACTCTACATGCATCATTCATGATTCCTATATTTATAATCATTTATTCCTTTATATGGAATATTTTTTCTATTTCTTAGAAACATATCTATGTCTTCATCCTTAAAGAACTCCCCTTTCATCTTGTGATACTCAAAGACTACCTTCATATATCTCTTTATTTTGCAGCTAAAATATTTTGAAGCCCTCAACTCTCATTATTCTCATTCTTTCCTATAATCATTGCAATATGGCTCTGACTTCATCTTTTTAACTAGAACTGTTCTCTCCATTGATTGCTGAGTGTAATGGTCTTTTCTTAAGTTTTCCAAAACTAATTTCCTAAGTTTTCCCTCAAGTTACCAATTCTTTTAAACTTACTTACTTTGGCAAAGTAGAAACAGCATCCTATTACTTCATACTTATTCTTATTATTTCCTATTTCTATTATTAATTCCTATTTCTTGTTTCAATTACTATCAAGGAAATAACTATCTAAGCTATTACTATATCTTACCATTTTTACATCAAACTTTCTCTTGTATATATTACTTTCTCTTTACATACTAATGCAATAATCTAAAGATTGATGTTCATTTTTCAATTATCTCACTATTTCTTCAGCTAACAAAGTGATGGTCCTATACCTCAAGTCCAATCAAGTCATCTTCCTAGTCAATGAACTCCATCGTCTCCTTAAAACTTCATAATCAAATATAAAATCTTCTCATTGACATTTGGGTCTCTTAATAAACTAATTCCTTTATTTCCAATCTTTCTACATTTTACACCCTTTTTGACACATTGGAATTAAGAAAAAAGCATATAATTTACATATTGGTTCCTCACAGATGATATTCTCTTGTTTCCATGTGTGCACTTAGTTATCTATCCCCTATTTCTGAAATGTTTTGCCTCCTCACCTCTGTCTTTACATTTCCTGACTTGCTTCAAGATGTTTCAAATATTTTCCTCTTCATGAGGCATTCTTTGATTCCTTTATCAGACAGTACCTTTCTTTCTATTATTACCTGTCATCTACTCTTTATATTGTATGGATACATAGTTTTTTTAAATTCCTCTACAATTATTACAATTACATTGTAAGCTTTTTGATGAATATATTTGTTTTTATTTACTTTTTTGTTTGTATTATTTTTATTCCTGCATAGCTTACCATGTAGAATATGAAAATATTTAGAGGTTGATTCATCTCTTCTTTCTAGAATTACTCAATATTGTACAATTTTACTTGTGTCATATTCTTTTAGAAGAACATAAACCATTTGAAGGTAAAGACTGTTTTTATTTTAGTCTCTGTTTTCGATGCCTTGGAATGTAGCAACAAGAAAATGAGTTTTCAACAGTAAATGGAATTTGGAAAGGGGGAGATTTTTTTTAGCAAGGCAATGGGGTTAAATGGTTTGCCCAAGGTCTTACAGCAAGGTAATTAAGTGTCTGAGATCATATTTGAACTTCTGTCTCCAGGACTGATGCTCTATCCACAGTGCCACTTAGCCATGCCTAGGGGGAGAAATTTAAATGAAAGATTAAAATTTCAGTTTTGAACATTTTGAGTTTGAGAAACCTTTGGGACTCTGGTTTGACTACAGATACTTGATAAATGCATAAGAACTGAATTAAAGACTAAAAAATAACAACATTTAAAACCTGCATAAGGACTATGTCAGTACCCAGAATGGCACTTTTTCCCCTTTTTTTTTTAGAATTCAGAATTTTTATGTGATCTGGGAGGGAAATAAACCTATGAGATATGACCACAACTAAATTACAATCATCACTATTGACATTTGTTTATTGCATTACCATTGATTACCAGACTGTTTTAGACAAATGATCAGATTTCGTGTTCACAGCAAAACTGTGTGTGAAGTGATAACCCTTATGATTATTATTGTTAGAATTCCCATTTTAAGGATGAGAAAATGATGATTATGTATAAGAGGCAAAAAGACTTTCCTGGAGTCACATACTTGGCAAGTATCAGATATGAGATTTGAACTTAGGTTTTAGTATCATGGATGTAGAGCTTGAATATTCTTCTAAGACCATTGCATTGAACTCTCTGAAAAGACAACTCAATAGTACTTTACTGTTATTGTTGGCCATTAACGCTTTTAAAAATAGTTACACAATGCCAAAAGTATAGTAAGCAAAATGGAAAGAGTAAGTGATAATGAGTAAAGAAAGAAGAAAATGTAAGGAGCAATACATTGAAAATAGAAGAGGAGAGATAGATTAGGAGAACAAAGAAACACTAAAGCTCACAATGAAGACAAATGACTCATTTGGGCAAAATGAAGGAGCAATAAAAATTTGACATGAGATGGAATTTGATTTTGTGATGTTAGGTACAAAGACATTTGGAAGCATGCCATCACTTTTCAAAGTTTTCACGTTCTAAAAATAATGGGTCAAGTAGAGTGGAAATGAAAGTAATAAGAATTGAAGAGGCTAAGGATCCTGAGAGTTTTTTGTTTTTGTTTGGAAGTATAAAATTAATCAAAGTATACAATTCTTATTGAAAAGTCAAGTTACAATTAATATGAGGAGCAGAAGAAGTTGAAGAAGAAGAGAAAAGGCAGTGAAGTAGTATTTTAATCTTTGAGTGGGTCTTCTGAGGTGTTCAATGGTGAAACAGGAAGGGAACTTGAATAGAGATTCACAGGAACAATAGTGATAAGCATGGGGAGCTGAAGGAACTCAGAGAAAAATGAGAAGAATTTTGTGGGTGACATGTCTGAAAAAAACAAATAGAGAGAGAGAGAGAGAGAGAGAGAGAGAGAGAGAGAGAGAGAGAGAGAGAGAGACAGACTTGTATGGGTTATAAAGGAAAAGAATTTGCAAAGTTAAAGAAAAATGTCAAAACAAGGCCAAGCTATAAGAAGAGGGAAAACAGGATCAAGGAGCATGGAACAAGTCTACATTCCACAGTTAGTAATTGTTTAAAGAACTTTTAAGATAGTGCTAGTATAATTGCTTATCTGCTATGCCTTGATTATTACTTAGCCCAGTTTCAAAATACTTGCTGACCAGGACTTTATTTCCTCAGACTTAATTACAGCTCTAGGGCAGTGTTTTACGAAGGCTGCACTTTAAAACAAGGATTTAAACATATGACTGATCAGAAATTGTTCAACTATTCATTTTGCTGAGATTTTCTTTGGAAAATGATCTCTACAATTTGTTGTGTGTGTGTATATGTGTGTGTTTCATTTGAATTTTTCTGTCTTCTTTCAGGAGCTTCTGATTCTAGGCAATAGGTGTGGGTATGAAAGATATGATTTATATTACATACTAAATTAGAATCATCATTATTTACCTTTGTTTATTGCATTACCATTGGTTAGCAAACTGTATTAAACAAATGATCAGATTTGGTGTTCACAGCAACTCTGTGTGTGAAGTGATAACCCTTATGATTATTATTGTTAGAATTCCCATTTTAAGAATGATAAAATGATGATTATGTATAAGAGGCAAAAAGACTTTCCTGGAGTCACATACTTGGCAAGTATCTGATATGAGATTTGAACTTAGGTTTTAGGATCACAGGTGTAGAGCTTGAAGATTCCTCTAAGACCATTGCATTGAACCCTCTCAATCTGACCAAACTGCAATAGAAAAAAAATTAAATTAGTTTTCCATGGCACACAGTTAGGATGAAGGTGGGATCTGAACCTGTTTTCCTGATTTTGGATCCCAAATCATATTCAGCTGTACATAAAGCATCTCTTACCTGAAAAATGTAAATTAGATATAGTCAAACTTTTGTGAAAACAGTGGAAGATGATGTTTCTACAGTATCCCTTTTGATGACCTTGCTTAGTCAGTAGATAACCTAATACTTATTGAACAAATATTCTGTGCCAAATGTCAAGTTAAGCTAGAGATACAAATCCTCTACCACTATTAAACAAACAAACAGTCCCTGACTTAAAGGAACTCACAGTGTAATCACATTTCCCATCTTTGGGGCTTGGTTCATTAATCTAGAAATAATTGTATTAAACCAAATACACTCAATTAGTCCATCCACTGTAATTCATTTTGTGATTGTTTCCTATCATTTTAAGTTACTCATCATATATTTAAAGACTGTATAATATTGGGGCAGCTAGGTGGCGCAGTGAATAAAGCACCAGCCCTGGAGTCAGGAGTACCTGGGTTCAAATCTGGTCTCAGACACTTAATAAGTACCTAGCTGTGTGGCCTTGAGCAAGCCGCTTAACCCCATTTGCCTTGCAAAAACCAAAAAAAAAAAGACTGTATAATATTTACAATTGAAAATAAGTATATATAAGAAAATAATCATGCTTATGATGAAGATGATAAAGATGATAATGAGAATAATATATTTAAAATATAATATTAAGATTAACATTGGTAGAGCACATGTATTATTCTGATATTCATTCTGGTTTCTAATGTTATTAATTCAGTTTAAAATGAATTTATTGTCAATTTGATATATTAATCAAATATTCTATACTTTTTTTTAGGTTTTTTTGAAAGGCAAATGGGGTTAAGTGACTTGCCCAAGGCCACACAGCAAGGTAATTATGAAGTGTCTGAGGCCAGATTTGAACTCAGGTACTCCTGACTCCAGGGCCTGTACTCTATCCACTGTGCAACCTAGGCACCCAAGTATTCTACACTCTTTTAATAGTTTATTTCTTGCAGACCAACAATGGTAACCTATTGATAGAACAAAAATATGGCAAAATTATATTCATGAATTTGGCTTCTAACATTTGAACAGGAGCATTGTGTTTCCATGGCCCAAATATGTCAAATAACCTCAGATGCCATTGTTGAATGAATTGATTACTCTTCCTCAGTCTTGTGCATTTTTCTATAAATTGCTTGTAAAACTATGCCATGTTTCCCTGAAAATAAGACCAGGTCTTACATTAATTTTTGCTCCAAAAGATTCATTAGTGTTTATTTTCTTGGGATGTTTTATTTTATTCATGTACAACACTCTACATTTATTTATTTTTTCATGTGCAAAAAAATACTACATTTATTCAGATACAGTCATATCTTCTGCTGGAACAACGACATAACTCTCTAAACCCCATATTCCAATCTGAATTTTTATGACATAATTTCCTCAATCTCTCATGCCCAGCAATAATGTTTTTCTGAAATGAGTCCTTTTTCTCCTTGTAGTCTGCTGATGGTACATTGACAAGAGATTAGTTGGAGATTTTATCCCATGAATTTAACAGCCAAGTCATGACCTCTTGCAGATTCTTCTTCACAAGGTTTCCATTCTGATTTCTCTCCATTCTATTTCCAATAAGGTCATTGATTTTCATGCTCAAGTAGTTCTTGAATGAGTTGTTTAATGCCTATCTAGAGATAGCCATTCTTATGGAAACCATTATTTGATCTATCAAAATGATATCAAAATGTCAGCTACAATTAACATAGCAATTTGGTAGAATTAGATTACTAAAATTTGGTAGAATTAGATTACTACTTCTAGATCATGGTAGGTTGCTTTGTGAGATTCTTAAATAGATGGATGAAGAACAGGGAAAAGAAAAGAAAAAGACTAAAACAGAATACTAACTCTTGCTTCTCCACTTCCTAAGAGAATGGCATCAAGAATTGCTACCCTCTATTCAACATACAAGAAAGATTGAAGTTTCCTAAAGGAAAGGAGAATCTAAGGACAATTTGAAATTTGCATTACTTCCAATATCAAATTATTTTCTTAGTGTTCCATAACTTGTTCTTTAGCATCTCTTTTTTGATGGAGACAACAAGAAAGGATGAGCAAATTTTAAATTGAATTGTTTCTACTTCTTTGGTGGGTGCTTTATGGCAACTGTCTTGATTTCAGTCATTGCGGTGCTGTGAAAGACTACCCTGATAAAGTAACAAGGTACAATAGGATTCAAGTCAACAAGTAAAGATTTTAAAAATATCTGCTATGTCATAGTACTAAATACTATGTCATGTACTGGGAATACAAAGAAAAAAGTGCCCACTTTCAAGAAACTCAAAGTCTAATAGGAGATCACTTGCAAACAGGTAGGTACAAATAAGATATATACATGGTAAGAAGGATATATTCATCTCTATTACTCTCAGTCCCTGTATTTCTCTGTCTCTCTTGGTCTGTCTCATTCTCTCTCTCTCTCTCTCTCTCTCTCTCTCTCTCTCTCTCTCAAAGAGGTCAATAAATTAGGAATTAGGTCTGAGAATGGTTGAAGATTCTTGCAAATTATATTTTATAGGATGAGGAAATACCAAAGATTACATCTCCAATATAAACCCTTCTATTATGTTTGAAACAAATCAATTAACAAAAAAATCCAAACAACAAAAACCTTTTTTTATTTTTTCTACCTATGTACAGAAGTTGCTATTGTTCAGCATCAACCCCCAATTTCTATTCTCTTAAAACTCTACTTCAATATTTTGTCTTTTTCACAGAAAAGTACTACTCAAACCTAAGTAGGGGATTTTAGGCCTAATCATGGCCTACCACAAATCTATTAACAATAACTGCTCAGTTCAGTCAAGTAACTACTTTTTTCTACTTCCTATTATTATGGCTAGAACTGAAAATAGAAAAGCCATATTGTCACGCCCCCTTTTTCAAAAATCTAGGATCTTAAATGTGAACTTTGGTTTTAAGCTATCACTAAATAGATCAAAAAATGCAATGGCTCTGAATTGAGTGACCTTTTCTCAGACAAGGATATTCTAATTGTCAAGAAAATGACAAATTAAGGCAATTTCTCTCTGACTTCAATCCCTCTAGAGAATATAAGAATATAGATAAAGTGCTTGTGTTCTACATTTTTTTAAATTTATTTTTATTCTCATTTTGTACAAATGTTTTTTTTACATTAATAAATATACTTGTTTACAAGTAGACAAAATACCCCTCCCACCATGAATATAGATAGACTTGCTTGGGCAAAAAAGTAAAGGGGAGAGAAAAAAAATTAAAATTAAAAAAATAATAGTAATAATTGTAGGTATGGCCAGTTGGTGCAATGCACGAAGAACCAGCCCTGGAGCCACGAGCATTTGAGTCCATATCCAGCCTCGTAAACCCAATAGTCACCCAGCCATGTGACATGCAAGCCACCCAATCCCCACTGCCCTGCAAAAACCAAAAAAGAAGAAAAAAAAATACCCAAAATAAAATAAAATAGTAATAATAGTAGGGGTGGCTGGGTGGCAGACAGAGCATTGGCCCTTGAGCCAGGAGCACCTGGGTCCAAATCCGGCCCCAGACACCCAAAGATCACCCTGATATGTGGCCCCAGGCAGGCCACCCAGCCCCACTTGCCCTGCACCCTTCCCCAAATAATTGTAACAAAAAAGTGCTTCAGTCTTTGTTCCAACACCATCAACTCTGTCATGGGTGGATCACATTCTTTATGATAAGTCCATCACAAAAGTTGCTTCCATATTTTTCCAACATTGCCATTGCTGATCACAACTGCCTCCTTTCTTATTTCTCCACTACCATGTACTATATTTTCTCTCTCCTTTCACTCTGACTCTGCTGTAGGGTCGCTGAGTGGCGCAGCAGACAGATCCCTGGTCCTGGAGCCAAGAAAGCCTGAGCCCCCATACCACCCCTTAGGCCCAGAATCCACCTGGCCCTATGGTCCTGGGCAGGCCATCCAATCCCCAAGCCCCTTGCAAGAAGTAAAAAAGAAAATGTGTTGTATCTCACCACTGTAACCCCATGGCCCATCCTCTCCTCCTTTATTCACTTCCCCACCCCTTCCCCCTGCTCCCCCCTCCTTCTTACTCCAGTTGTCTATACCCCATTGAGTATATTTGCTGTTTCTTCTCCTAGCCGTCTCTGATGAGAGCAAAGGTTCCCTCATTCCCCCTTGCCTCCCCCCTTCCATATCATTGCAATAGCTCATTGTAATAGAAAAAAATCTTACTATGTGAAATATCTTGGACTATTCCCCCTCTCCTTTTTCTTTCTCCCATTCCATTTCCCTTTTTTTCCTATTGACTCCATTTTTACACCATATTTTATCTTCGAATTCAGCTTTCTCCTGTGCTTCAACTATAAAAGCTCCCTCTACCTGCTCTATTAACTGAGATGGTTCATATGAATATTATCAGTAACATTTTTCTATATATGCAGTTCATCCTCATTAAGTCCCTCATATTTCCCACCTCTCCTCCAATCTCTATGCTTCACCTGAGTCCTGTGTCTGAAGATCAAACCTTCTGTTCAGCTCTGGCCATTCCAAAAGGAACATTTGAAATTTCCCTGGTTCATTGAAAGTCCATCTTTTTCCCTGGAAGAGGACATTCAGCCTTGCTGGGTAGTTCATTCTTGGCTACATTCTAAGCTCTTTTGCCTTCCGGTATATTGTATTCGAAGCCCTATGAGCTTCCACTGTAGTTGCTGCTAAGTCCAGTGTGATCCTGACTGCAGCTCTACGATATTTGAACTGTGTCCTTCTGGCTGCTTGTAGTATTTTCTCTTTGACTATGGAGTTCTGGAACTTGGCTATAATATTCCTGGGGATTAGTTTTTTGGGATCTCTTTCTCAGGGGGATCGGTGGATTCTCTCCATTTCTATTTTGCCCTCTGCTTCTAGAATATCAGGGCAATTTTCCTGTAGTAATTCTTTGAAAATGATGTCAAGGCTCTTTTCCTAATCGTGTCTTTCAGGTATTCCAGTAATTTTCAAATTATCTTTCCTAAGTCTGTTTTCCATATCAGTTGTTTTTTCAATGAGATATTTCACATTTTCTTCTAATTTTTCATTTTTTTGGTTTTGAAGTATTGATTCCTGATTTCTGGTAAATTCATCAATCTCCCTGAATTCTATTCTTTGTCTGAAGGATTTGTTCTCCTCAGAGAGTTTTCTTTTCTCCTTTTCCATCTGGCCAATTTTTCTTTTTAAAGCATTCTTCTCCTCAATAACTTTTTGAACTGTTTTATCCATTTGACCTAAGCTGTTTTTTAGCATGCTATTTTCTTCTGCATTTTTTTGGATTTCCTTGTCTAAGCTGCTGACTTCATTTTCATGTTTTCTCTGCATCTCTCTCCTTTCTTTTCCCAGTTTTTCTTCCAACTCCCTCATTTGATTTTCAAAGTCTTTTTTGAGCTCTATCATAGCCTGAGCCCAATTTCTGTTTTTCTTGGAATCTTTAGATGCAGGAGCTTGTGCTTCCTCATCTTCAGACTGAGTATTTTGATCCTTCTTGGGCTCTTTTGCAAAATATTTCTCAATGGTCTTCCTCTTATTTCTTTACTTGGTCATTTTCCCAGCCTAAGCCTGTTTTTGGGGTGCTTCCTGAGCTTTTGGGACACTCCCACAAGTGTCTCAGTGTGTGAGGTTCTGTCCTCCCTCCTGGTCTGTGAATGACCATAAGCGCCCCCCTCTGCCACGGGGCCGAGGTGGGGGTCCCTGTTGTTCTATGGGGGGGGTGTAGACTGGGATCAGGATCTGAATGTGTTCAGAGCCCCAGAGTCCTGTTGCAGGGGCAGAGGACAGAGCTAGCCAGTCTCTCTCTCTCTTCACTCCCCTCCCTCAGCTGAATGGGATCATGCCCTGGGGGCTCCTGCTTACTGGCTCTGTCTGCTTCTGTTTCCTGGTCTAGGCTGCCAAAAGATCAACCTGCTTGTTGTGTGCCCTGAGGGCTGGGCTCCAGGTGCTGGCTCTGGCAGAGGTCCCCCGCTGTTCCCCCACTTTGTGCCAGGTGCTCCCTGGTGCTCACCGGGGTGCAGCTCAGGAGACTCCGCTGCTGCTGTTAGCCTCTGCTCCAGCACCCTGGGGCTGCCTTCCAGGAGGCTGAAGTTCTTTGGCTCTGGCAGGCCACTCCTCTGGCTGCCGCTCCTCCGACCCAGGGAGCAGAACCTTTCTGCTCTTTTCCACGTTACCTTGAGTAGGAGAATTGCCTCACTGGGTCCCTTTGTGGTTTCTTTCTCTCAAAAGTCCTTAGTTTATGAGTTTTATCAGAGAGCTCCCAAGACTGGATCCCTTCATGTCGCCATCTTGGCTCCGCCTTGTTCTACATTTAATCAGCACTGAATCAGAGTCTGTTGTTTTGGTATGATTATAAAGACAGGTATCACCATGGGACATCCAGTACAAAAAGTAATATTCCAATCATAAACTTTACCCTTCAAAAACACAGATCACTTTCTTAAAAGGACTGTAAATTTAAAGTTGGAAGTGACTTAAGAAGTCTTTTATTCCAAATGCCTCAATTTAAAGATGAATAAACTAGTTTCTCAATAATGATTGGGTGTCAGGTGTGTTCAAGGAAAACTAGCATTTCTGAGGAGGGACTGCTGAGCACTTTTCAGGACTGCTTTCCACTTTTGATGTCCACCTAAGCTACCTATCTCTCAATGTGGCTCTAAGAAGTTGTAGCATGCACAATGACCACATACCAGGAAACAGTTTCAGCAGGCAAGTTAAAGCAAGTTGAGGGTAATCAAGAAAGTCTCAAATTCATCAGTGAATTGGGGGGGAGGGGTGTCCAACCCAAGAATGTGATATCATCCATTAATGGAGTGAGTGGATGAGAACACTTTGTTTCAATGACCATGAAGGCAACTGAAATAGGTTCTGTGAAGTGCTTATAGCTTAGACTTCAAAGAAACCAATGTCATGCACTGCATCTAGAGTCATCACCAGTTAATTTGATTCTGACTTGCTACTGTATCATGATGACTTTAGGAGAGAGTGAGATTGAAAACTTCATGCAGCTCTGCCTCACTTAAATCCATTAGGCTCCTTTTATTTGGCAAAGCACCTTGTGTTGATTCTATTCCAGTTAAGATCAACAAGGTAGGTGTTCATTGCTCATGTAAAAGTTGACTGAATTATTCCAGGTAATATAGCATGAAGAGGTTATCCTCCAAAATTTCAAGGATGCCTCCATCATCCAGCTCTATAAAGGGAGTAGAATGTCCTGTGACGATAACAGATGTTTTACTCTTTTAGTCATTGCTGATAAAATCCTTGCCAGAGTCCTTCTCAGTAATAAATCTGATTCTTCACCTGAAATATGGTCACCTCCCTGAGAGCCCATGTGACTTCAGAAAGGAATGAGGAACAGCTGATATGATGTTTGCTGCCCAACAGCTACAGGAAAAACACCAGGAGCAAAACAGAGGTCTGTATCCAATGTTCACAGATCTCACCAAGGCATTTGATACCATCAGTCATGAGGATTTAAGGAAAAGTATGACAAAATATGGAGAAGTTCATCAGTATTATATGTCAACTTCATGTTGGCATGCTTGCCGAGGGTCTGGATAATGGGACGATACCCCTGAGATTTCCCAATTGCCAATGGAGTCAAACAAAGTTGTGTTCTTGATCCATTGTTTTTTAGCATGCTGTTTAGCCATGTTATTAGTCACCTTCATTGAAGATGAACATGACCTCAAGGTCAGCTATTGCACTAATGGCAAATACTTCAACTTGGAATACTAAACTTAGGCACTGTGCTGATCCCATTATTATATGCCACTGGAACCTGGTCAGCCTACCAGTACCAAGTCCAGAAACTGAATCACTTCCATTTAAATTGTCTTAGGAAGATTGCAAAGATCACCTGGTCAGAGAACATATCAGGCAATGAGGTCCTTTCTTGAGGTAAACTGCCTAGCATTCCAACATTACTACAGAGAGTGTAACCATGATGGCCTGGTTATGTTGTTGGAATACCAAATATATGCTTGCCAGAAAAAAAAAAAAACTATTTTATGGAAAACATACACATGGCAAGAGTTCACAAAGGGGAGTCAGAAAAAGTGATATTGAAGGTCTCTCTTAAGAACTTTGGAACTGATTATACAACATGGGAGATACAGGAATAGGACTGCCCACCATAGTGTGTCCTCATCAGAGAAGGTGCTGCACTCTATGAGTAAGTTAGAATCTAAGCAGTCAAATGAA
Organism: Macrotis lagotis; assembly: GCF_037893015.1. Classification (NCBI taxonomy): domain Eukaryota; kingdom Metazoa; phylum Chordata; class Mammalia; order Peramelemorphia; family Peramelidae; genus Macrotis; species Macrotis lagotis. The sequence goes on from NC_133665.1 coordinate 93,658,816, forward strand.
TGTGAGATATGTAAGTTTAGAGTAAACAGCCTTGTTGTTCACATGGACTATTTGTAACTGACCTGTGGCAAAGCATTCCAAACTTGTATAGGTCCAATCAATCATAGTCAGACCCACTGCAATTTGTTTCTAGTATAGTGTTATTATCTTGGTCTTCTTCAGGAATGAAGGACAAGAACCAACCAATGTGTCAAGCAAGTGCTAAAAACTTTACAATTATTTTCTCATTTAATTCTCACAAAATACTAGAAAATGCTTCCTATTTTTATACCCAATTTACAAATCTGAAAACTGAGTCACAGAGTTTCAGTGAGTTTCTCAGATCATGTAACTGTTTAAGAGTCTGAGATCAGATTTGAGTATAGATTTTACTGAATTCAAATCTGATAATCTATCCACTGTGCCCTCTAGTTGTCTATGGTAAAGTTATTTACATAAGACAGAAAACATCAATGGTAAATAGTAGTATTTGGATTCTGATTACAAATCTAGTTTTCTTCTACTGTATTTTCTCACCCTTTATTTCCTTCTCTAGCTGTCTTGGTTATATCTGAGAGCTAAGTGGTACATTAGATAGAATATCAGGTCTAGACTTTGGAAATTTTATCAGATGACTTTCAGCATTTAACTAACTGTATGACATTGTGAAATTCATGTAATTTCTGTTTTCTTCAGTTTCTTCAACTTAAAATGAAGATAATAATATTACCTAATAATAACCCAGTGTTCTTGCAAAAATCAAATGAAACAATATTTGTATTGCATGTAGTAATTTTGCCTGGTACAAAGGAGACATTTAATCAATATTTGTTCCTTTCTCCACTGCACCCCCTTCCCTTTATGGTCCAACAAATATGACCATGATTGTCTTATCTAATCAAATTGGATATTCCTTACAAATACTAAGATTTGTATACTAAATACTAAATACTAAATACAACCTATCTATGCATGACCATTCTTTGAGATTCTTGTCCATGACTTAATGTAAATTCACTTCAAGGGATTCATCAATTATTACCAATATAGAATCAGTATGTGATAAGAAGATCCAATGTGCTGGGTTTTTTTTTTGCTTTGTCAAGCTTGATAAAGGATTTTTTTTGTTATTAACTTAACAATCATCAAACAATATGAAAAAATAAAATATCCTAAAGCAAAATGAAGCTTACAAATGAGTTTGTGAACTTATGAAGCTTGATTTTGTAAAAGGTTATTTTACATTTAATTTAATGGTAACAATATTGCCTTATGTCCCCTTCTGAACTTCTTTTTTGAAGTATGCATCTATATATAATTATATCTTATAATTTTTTTCCATGAATGTACTCCTTATTCTTGGCCCTGAAAATAAATTGTCCATAAAGTTTGTTGAGGCTTCTTTTATTTATATTTCCAAAGACAATATGAAATTTTTTACCCTCTATGTGGTTTGTATTTCTCTAGGTTTAATATATGAGTAAATGAATAGTAATAATAACAGCTCACATTAATGTGATATTTTAGATTTCAAAAAGTTCTTTCTTTCTTTATAACAGCCTCAAAAGGAAAAATACTAAGTAGCCCAAAAGAACCAAAGTAGCTAAGAGAACCATGCTGTGCCAGCAAATTTTGCTCATACCCAATTATTTCTCTCAAACATTAGCATTTTTCTTTGCTCCCCCATACCTCCCCAGAAATGTGATACAAACCAGTTTCTGGGTATGCAGTTCTAAGCACTATCATTGTCCCATAAAGAGTTGCTTTTTATTGAAACATTAAAGTAGTGCTGTTTTGCAGAGCAGGCTTTTGGGTGATTTGGTGCTCTCCAGAATTTCCCAGCAGCTTTGCTTTCCTGCTGAAATCTGCAATCCTTTGATAATCTTGCATTCTACAGTGATTACCAGGCTCATCAGATTTAGGATATAGCATCCAAATGCATATAACAGAACTATGAAAATCTGTCATGTATGGGTTCTTGAGCAAATTGTAATCTTGTATTGACTTTTTAGTAAAAAGGAAAATAAGCGACACACTCTTTCAGTGTGTGTGTTTGTGTGTGTTTGTGTGTGTGTGTGTGTGTGTGTGTGTGTGTGTAGCATTGTTCATACACAGCAGCTTCTGAAATGGGGCTGGGTTATAAGATATACAATTAGGTTTTATAGCAAGGAGATTTTGATTTATGTGCTCTTCAAGAGAAGAAAAAATCATTAGTAAAACAGCAATAGCACAACTTAGATGGGACACTGAAACATAGATGATCTCTGACAAATCAATTTTATCAGTGCATATTCAAATAAGTAGATGCTGAAACAAACAGAAAAGCATTCAAGCCATAATCCCTGCAAATAATGACTCTCTGAGATTTGCCAGTGAAGGAACTTTATCATTTTATTCTTAAAAGTTCAGATTAGTTGTGAAATATACGCATCCCTATAAATTAATATAGACAATGCTTTGAAATGAAAAGGGAATAGATGGGAGTTCCTTATGCATTTGCTTATGATGCCAATAATGTGACAAGACAATGCCTCAGTTCATCTATTATAGTAATGTAGAAAATAGATGATAGGATAATGTTGTCCCATGTTGCTACATCATTTCAGATGCTCTTACAAATTCATAATTATATTAAAAATTTAATTAATTTTTACAAGTCAGATATAACTAATATGCATGTAAAATTTAATAATATTGTTAGGTATACATATAACATTTTTCACTTACAAGAAATGACATTAATAATTTTGAATATTTCTGATGGGATTCGTCAAATGGAAAAGGTTTTGATTTGTACAGTTAGAATCCAGAAGGCAACATTAGAATGGCTGGAAATTGTAAAGAGGTTTCTTTTTTCTCCATATATAAAGAAAGGAACTATCAAAAAGTAAAATGGAGTGCTTCAATTTATGGTTACTAGGATGCTGAAAGGACTGTAGCTTGGACAGAGTTAACTTTAGGAGGAGGTATTCATTAACCTGGTGAAGGAAAGTGAAAGAAATAGTTGTTAACAGTTGCTAATTTGGTGAGATCTAGTTTCCCTCTTTTTTAAAAATCTTCATTTTAAAATGTCAGTCTCTTGACATGGTTAATTATTAGATTGGAGTAATTTTCTTGTTCAGATCTTGTATCTATTCTGTTCTCCTCAGGTTTAGATGAGGATAAATTCTTTGAATAGATTGTCCAAGACTGTGACTAACTTAGAAGCAACTGACACAATGGAAATGAAAATTCAGGATCAGTCCCTCAGTGTAGTATTCATCCTCTCGTTGACTGCTAGTTAATCATAGTTGGTTGCCACCCTCAGGAGCACTCTTCTTCCAAAAAGGCATTTCTATCATGAATCTGAAATCATGATTATCGTTGGTCTAAGAAAAAAGGTACCCAAATAAACATATTTGTGCCAAAATGCTAATATTATGAATAAAATAATTAAATTAAATCATGTCTCTCAAACCCTTTTAATTACCACAGAAGACTTAGGGTTACCTGATTATTATACTGTAGTATTTGAAAGTCTTTCTTATAGATGATGGATTACACTTGTTCCTCTTAACTTCAGGGAGAATAACTATGAGCCAGAAATTAAGTTGCCAAGAGACAGACTTAGACTTGAAAAGTCCTAATCATTGTTGCTGTTCAGTCCATTCAGTCTTAACTCTTTGTGACCCCATTTAGGATTTTCTTGGCAAAGATACTGGAGTATCTTATCATTTGCTTCTCCAAAACATTTGATTGATGAGGATTAATGACTTGGTTAGTGTCACACAGTCAGGAATTGTGTCAGACCACATTTGAACTCAGATATTCCTGATTCCAGGCAAAATTCTTTATTCATTATGTCACATTAGTGTAGAAGTGGAATGAACTGCCTCTGGGAGCATCTGTATTGTATTGGAAAGACCACTGTATTTGGAGTCCACAAGCTTGGGTATAAATTTTAGCTCTTCTACTTACTGTATATGTGACCTTGTGCAAATCACTTCTTTCTTAAGACTTCATGTAAAATTCTGTAAAATGCACAAGTTGCACTTAAAGTCTCTTCAAGGGTGAATTTGATCTATGTAGTGATCAAAACAATTATCAGAGCAGATATCAAATGACAAATCTTTAGGGATGTTGTATAGAGAATGTTCATTTACATACTAGCAAATTATACAAGATGGGGTTTGAAAACCTTTAAAGATATAACAATTATTATTTTTTCTTAATTTACTTATAGGGAAACTCCCAATAAACAGCTCAGTCAACAAAAATTAAAGTCCACTCTTATTCCAGGCATTATACTAATAAATGCAAAACACAAACATAAAAAACACTCTTCCTTGATAGAGTTTATATTCTAAGAGAGAAGACAGCATTGGAAAGAAAGCAGAAAAGGGAAATAGACAAGCCAAATAGGAAAGCATGGTAAACAAAATCCTGAGGAGATGTTAACAGTAAAGTATAAAGAAGGATGAAGACATGTTTGTTCTCGGCCTTCTTAAATTAAAGTTTGCATGAGGATTCAACTAATGATAATATGAGACCTTAGGTCAACGGTGGAGGAACCTTTTCCTGACAAGATTCATTAGGATATTTATAACAGGAGTTGCAGTTTTAACATTTAATTAATTCATCTCTCAAAAGATTCTAGATATATTGAATTTTGAGTCCCCCATGGGGTTATTTTGGCAATTCCAGACCAATAAGACCTGCAGGAGGTTCTCTGTCCCTGTATTAGGGAGAGAAATTATTTCCAGTGTAAGAATAAATGCAAGGGTAGATTAAGTTTACAGGGGAAAGAGTATTTTTTTGATAATGTAGGAAAGTCCTTTGGAGATGAGTTAGCAGTTTAACTTTGAATGGTATTGAAGATTCATTTAACATAGTTACTTTATTCCAAAAATTAGTAAATGTCAGAGAAAGTATTTGAATGAAGGCCTTTATAAATCCAAACCCAGGACTATATTGTTCTAGCACCCATATATTAGCTGAATTCTCAAATCTTAACATCATTTTCTTTTATATCAAACATCAAAAAAAGATACAGCACCATTCTCATGGTTATTATTTAATCAATTTTAACTGATTTCTATAGTGTTCTTCAAATTTATCTAAATGAATACAACTTAATAGCCTATTGAAATATATTTCATTTCTGTTACTTGAATAAGGAATCTAACTACAATCACATTTTTTTCTAATCTTTCTTACAATGTCTTTCAAATATCTTACTAAATAGTCCTTGATGCCCTGTGAAAGAATATACATTAGGAGGATTTTGGACTACCAAGTGGGTCAAAAAATAGGGTGTCCAACTCTTGTAATTTCATTTTCACATTTCTCTTTCTAATGACTATTGTCATTGCACAATAGAATTTTTAAAAAATGAGTATTTTTTAGTGGACATCACTAAGACTTATCTAATATTTTGTATACCAGAAATATCAGATTAGTTAATGATTTATTCTTTCTGTTTTGAATGGTGTTAAAAACCCAAGGCAGTAAGTTGCTGTTAAAAGTGCATGATTGGGTTAAATACTAGTTTTTGAAGATTTGTGCATTACTTCAAACCATTATCCAATGAGAAAATCTTCAGGGATCTAAGAATACAATCATTCTGTGTCCACCTGTGTTTTTAAGTAGTTAAGGACTTGAGATAAAGAGACAAATAATGAATATTTAAGCCAAGAACCAAGTAGGATGGGGTGACTAGAATTTCATCACAGAACAAAAATATGACTAGATAATACAAATTTAACACATTTTCCTTTAGAAAAGTGAAAAAAAAAACTTATGAAGAGCCTTTCATTCAAATGATTATTAAAGAATAAGTGTTTTAGGCTCTGTTTACCTAAAGGAACATCATACAGTAGTCTAATTATGCCTACTCTATCTCTCTCCTCTTATTTCATTAAAACAAATTCTCAAAGAATTCTCTTTCTCCCCTCCCCTCCCCTCCCCTAGAGTTTCTCCTTTCCCTTTTCTTTTTGAAACAAGGCAGTAACTGTACAGTCATTTAAGTAGTGACACTTTCTCTCATCAGTTATGAATAACCCTGGTACATTGCCTTCCTTTCTTTATGCTGTTTGAAAAAAAAGAATACTCTTTAGACCTCTTTCCTGGCATAAAAAGAACATGATTTCTCAAATGCTTCGGGCTGGACTAAATTACTCAAAAGTCCATTTAAGCTTTCTGGTTCTATCCCCTAAACCACTACAATAACTAATTCTTTCTCCTGCTTTACTGAATTTCTCTTAATCATTTCTTGAATCATTTTCAATTCATAAATTACAAAATTATTCCAAGGATACAATTCATGGTAATAGTGCTTGCCCTAGTTGGCTCTGCTCATCCCTAGAGTAGTTCCCTCAGGCACTGAAATGACTAATTTCAATTCTGGTGAAGTCATTTTGACAGTTTTTCCATGACTGACTCATTCATTTTGAATGAAAATAGTTGAGACATTGTAATAAACAAGCAATTTTTAGCTATGTCATTTATTCACTTCCAAAAAAGTTTTGTAGTTTTTTCGATGTCACTGTCAAAAACCTGGAGGAAGTTCTTTCACTGTGCAACAAGGTTGACTCTGTGTCTATTCCCTCAGAGGTAAGTCTAATATAATTTGCATCATCTTTTGTGGTGTTCTAAGCATATTGGAAGTCTCTTGTCCCTCCCATCCAATCAAGCCAAAATGGACTGTGTCCCCTCCCATTTCAGGATCCAATGACTAGTACAGTCATGTGTTTTAACCAAGTACAATTGGTTCCAGTGAATCGATTGTTAGATTTTGGGAGTGAAAATTTACACTAGAAATTACCAAATACTACAAATCAAACTCTGATTTGTCATTTACTTGATTTCTTGTATTTAAGAAAATGGAAAAATATTAATAATACAGATTAAACTTAAAAATTGCTGTGAATAATTTTTTTCTCCTGTTAAACATTTGCCTATATATTGCTGCATGTACTCTAGTTATAATGAGACAACATCAGATTAGGAAAAAACAAATTAAAACTAGTTCAAGCTATCACCTCACTTCAATCAAATTGAGCAAAAAGCAAAAAAAAAGAAAGAAAGAAAATGATCAATATTAGAGAGGATGTAAGAAAACTGGGACACTAATGAAATTTTGGTGGAATTATGAACTGATACAACCCTTTTGGAGAACAATTTGGAAATAAATAAAGGGTAAATGATCCACATGTGCAAAATATTTATAGAAGGCCTTTTTGTAGCATCTAATAATTGGAATTGAGGGCATGCCCATCAATTGAGAAATGACTGAACAAGTTATGGATAGAGAACTAATTTTCTATAAAAATCATTAGCTACCAGACTTCAGAAAAACCTGGAAATGAATTATTGCACGAATTAATGTTGAATTGAGTAGAACCAAGAGAACATTGTACACATTAAGAGCACAAGTAGTAGATGATCAGCTATGATGGATTTAGCTCCTCTCAGCAGTTTAGAGACCAAGGATAATCCCAAGAGACCTGTTAGAGAAAATATCAGCCATATCCACAGCAAATACTATGGTGTCTGCTCTCCAGAACAGTTGAATCAGTTTACATTTCCACCAACAGTGCATTAGTGTCCCAGTTTTTCAACATTCTCTCCTACATTGATAGTTTCCCTTTCTTGATCTTAGTCACTCTGATAGGTGTGATGTAATATCTCAGTGTTCTTTTAATTGGCATCTCTCTAATATGTTGGAACTTTTTTGCAAATAACTAGAGATAGTTTTAATTTCTTCATCTGAAAACTGCTTATTCATGTCCTTTGGCCATTTATCAATTAAAGAATAACTTGTATTCTTATAAATTTGAATCAGTTGTCCATATATTTTAGAAAAGATTCCTTTATCAGTAACACTACCTATAAATATAATTTTCCATTTCATCCATTCTAATCTTTCTTGAGTTGGTTTTGTGCAAAAGCCTTTTGATTTGAAGAATTCAAAAATAAACATTTTGTAAATTATAATGTTCTCTAAATATTTGGGGTTTATAAACTCCTGCCCTGTTATTCCTAGTTCTCAGATTTAATTTATGGTATCATCCTTTATGTCTAAATCATGTACCCATTTTGAGTTAATCTTGGTATAGAATGTGAGTTGTTAATCTATGCCTATTTTCTGTAATACTATATTGCAGTTTTCCCAAGTTTCATTTCTTAACCAGTATCAGACACTTTTGATGACTGCCAATTTATAATATTGCTTTATTATAAGTATTATGACTTAGATACTTTCCTTCACATATTTTTCATCAATTCTTGAACTTTTGTCCGGCTAGATTAATTATGATAATGAATTTTTCTAACTCCTTGAAATAAGATTTTGGTAGTGTGATTGGCATGGAATAGAATAAATACTTTTATTTAGGTATAATTGTCATTATTCGCATGACTTAAATTTGAAACAATTGTCTATATATTTTAGAAAAGATTCCTTTATCAGAAGCATTGGCTATAAATATTATTTCCTATCTTTCAGCATTCATTCTAATCTTGGTTGAATTGGTTTTATCTGGGCAAAACTTTTTAATTTAATTTAATCAAAATTATCTATTTTGCAAGTTATAATTATATTTCATCAATTACTTAGATCTGATTTTATTTCTATGCAATGTTTTGTAATTGTGTTGGATTTATTTTTTCAGGTAGATATACAAATTTTTTTATTATCTTCAGTTATTTTAAATTGAATTTTTCTTTCTATCTCCTGCTATTGGGCTTTGATGGAAGTATAGAAATGCTGATGATTTATTTGAGCTTATTTCATACCCTGCTACTTTGTTAAAATCGTTTTGTTACAAATAGGTTTTTTTTAATTTACACTTTTGTTTATTTTCACATTACTAAAATCATCCTGTTATATGAGTAAACATAATCCCCCTTTCCCCACAAAAATAAAAATCCTCACAAGAAATAAAATGAAAGAAGGAAAAAATGTACTTCAATCTATATTCAGATACCATCAGCTCTGTCTTTATCATACATTCATAAGAGAAATTACTTCCATATTTTCCACAGCTGCTGTTGCTAATAGAAATTCCCTCCATCCATTCCTCCCCAATACCATTTAATATATTTTTCTCTCTCCTTTCACTTTGTGCTGCTTCAAAAGTGTGCTGTAGGGCTACTGAGTGGTGCAGCAGATAGAACACTGGCCCTGGGGCCAGGAGGCCCAAGGCTACATTCCAACCCAGAGACTGATCATCCACCCAGTCCCTTGGTCCCAGACACACCAATCACACCACTGTGAGAAAAGTAAAAAGAAAATCTGACTAATCTCTCCCAGGATTTACCCTCTCTTGTATTACCTATATCTATCTTCCCCTCCCCCCTGTCTTCTTATCTCCCATCCCCTTTCTCTCCTTTTTCCTGAAGATTTCTATACCCTATTAAGAATGTGTGTTCTTTTCTCTCTTAGCCATTTCCAATGAGAATGAAGGCTCCCTCATTCCCCATCACCTTCTTACTTCCAGACCATTGCAAAAGCTATTTCTTGACTCTTTTATATGAAATGTCTTAGCCCATTCTACCTCTCTTTGCCTTTCCCCAAGTATATTTCATTGATTCCATTTCTACAATATATTATACCTTCAAATTCAGCTCCCTCCTGTGCCTTGTCTATATACACTCCCTCTAACTGCTCTAATAAATGAGAAGGTTTATATAAGTTATCAGTGTCATCTTCCCATGCAGGAATATATGCATTTTATCATCATTAAATCCCTCATAATTTGCCCTTCTCATCACCCTTTCAATGTTTCACCTAAGTCCTGTATTTGTAGATCAAACTTTCTGTTCAGCTCTGACTGCTTCAACAGGAACATTTGAAATTTCTCTATTGCAGTGAATGTACATCTTTCCCCTGGAAAAAGGATGTTCAGTTTTGTCTGGGTAGTTGATTCTCAGTTGCATACCAAGATCTTTTGCTTTGCAACTCTTCCGAGCTATTTAGGTGGATACTGCTAAATCCTGTGTAATTCTGGATATAGCTTGATGATATTTGAATTGTTTCATTATGGCTGCTTGTAATATTTTCTCTTTGAGTTGGGAGTTTTGGAATTTAGCTATAATATTCCTGGGGATATTCTGGGGGGATCTCTTTCATCAGGGGAGATCTGTGTATTCTCTCAATTTATATTTTGCCCTCTGTTTCTAGGATATAAGGGCAATTTTCCTTTAGAAATCCTTTTAAAATGAAGTCAAAGTGCTTTTCTTGATCATGACATTCAGATAGCTCATAATTTTTAAATTGTCTTTCCTGGATATGTTGTCTAGGTCAGTTGTTTTTTCCAATGGAACATTTCACACTGTCTTTTAGATTTTCATTCTTTTGATATTGTTGTATTGTTTCTTTATTTCTCTCTCTCCTTTTTTTTTAGTTTTTTGAAAGGTAATGGGGTTAAATGGATTTCCCAAGGCCACACGGCTAGGTAATTATTAAGTGTCTGAGGATGGGTTTGGACTCAGGTACTCTTGACTCCAGGGCCAGTGCTCTATACACTGTGCCACCTAGCCGCCCTGTTTCTTTATTTCCTCAAAAAATCATCAACTTCCTTTAGCTCCATTCTACATTTGAAGCAGTTTTTTCCTCTGAGAGTTTCTAATCTCTCTTTCTATATGGGCCATTCTGCTTTTTAAGATATTCTTCTCCTCTTTAACTTTTTGGCCTGCTTTTTCCATTTGACCTATTTTTATTTGTTTACAAGACAAATGGGGTTAAGTGACTTGCCCAAGGCCACATAGTTAGGTGTGTCTAAGTGTCTGAGGTCAGATTTGAACTCAGGTACTCCTGAATCCAGGGCTGGTGCTCTGTCCACTGGGTCACCCAGCTGCCCCAAAATGGTTTTTAATAGGTTTTTGTCTTTCAGCTTTTTTTAGATCTCCTTGGCTAAGCTGCTGAATTGATTTTTCAAGTTTTTCTTGCATCTCTCTCCTTTCCCTTCCCAATTTTTCCTCTGCCTCCCTTCCTTGTTTTTCAAAATCTTTTTTGACTTCTGCCATAGACTGAATCCAAATCTTATTTTTCTTGGGAAATTTGGATGCAGAAGTTTGGACTTTGTCATTTTTCTGAATATGTGTTTTGATGCTCCATGTGACCAAGGTAATTGTTTATGGTCATGTTCCTTTTCTTTCTATTTACTCATTTACTGAGCCTGTGCCTGGTTTGGGGGTGTTACCCAATATTGTGAGTAATATTGGGTCACCTACTTAAGAACCCCCATTCCTTCAAGGTCTTCTGAGAGGCTCTCACTGCTCTCCTGGCCTGTGCTATGGTCTGAGGATGACCACAAGCACCCCCTCTGCCATGGATCTGTGAGAAAGGTCCCTGCTCTATGTGACAGTATAGAGGCCCAGACTGTGACCAGGGTAGGTCTGTCCCAGGGACAGAGGAGAGACCTCTATAGTCTCTGCCCCCCTTACCTTCCATGGGCTGAGTGCAATTGCTGGGCAGTTCCTCACTGGTTGGTTCTATGGTCCTGCCTCTGCTTCCTGGATTCTGGGCTGTGCCAATGGTCACAGCTGCCCTGAGGGTCAAGCTGGCTCCAATTCACTCTGGCAGAATTTTCCCTGCTGATCTTCCAAGTTGTGCTTAGTGTTCCCTGGGTTGGCAGGACAAGAAACTGCTTCTGCTGACAGGAACCAGTGCTCCCAGGGACCCAGGTGCCCCCATGGCTATTCCTGGAAGGTTGAAGTTCCTTTGCTCTGGCACGGTGGTCCTGGATGTAATGCTGCTCCCTTTAACTCCATGGAATGGAACTTTGACATGATCTTCCAGGTTATCTTGGGCTGGAAAATTGCCTCACTGGATCTTTCTGGGGTTTCTGTCTCTCAAAAATTTAGTTAGAGTCATAATTTTAAAATTTTTTGAAATATTTTGGAGATACTGGGAAAGCCTGTTCTCATGCTACCATCTTGGCTCCACCTCTTCTCTTATTGATAAATCTAATAAAATATCAAATTTTTGTGATAATAGGCACCCTTGTTTTGCCCCTGAACTTATTGGGAATGTTTCTAGCTTATCCTCATAATATATAATGCTGGTGCATGAATTCATATAGATTCTGCTGTGCTCTCTGCTGTTTTTAATGGGAATGGGTACAGAATTTTGTCAAAAGTGTTTTTCAGGATTTATTGAGGTAATCATGATTTCTGTTGTTTTTGCTTTTTGATATGATCAATTATGCTTTTTGTTTTCCTAATATTGAACAATCCCATCACTCTGGGTAAAAATCTTACCTGATCATGTTGTATAATCCTAGTGATAACATGCTGTAATTTCTTTGTTAATACTTTATTTAAAATTTTTGCATCACTATTCAATAGAGAAATTGGCTTGTTTTCTAGGTTTAGGTTCTTCCTGGTTTATATTTAAACAATATTTTGGTGTCACATAGCAGGGATTTGCAGAGGTACTTCATCTTTTTTTTTTAATAGTTTATATAGAGTTGGAATTAATTTTTCTTGAAATGTTTGGTGGAGGGGGTGGCTAGGTGGCGCAGTGGATAAAGCATGGGCCCTGGAGTCAGGAGTACTTGGGTTCAAATCTGGTCTCAGACACTTATCTAGCTGTGTGGCCTTGGGCAAACCACTTAACCCCATTTGCCTTGCAAAAAAAATATTTGGTTCAATTCACTTTTAAATCTATCTGACCCTGGAAATTTTTCTTAGGGAATTCTTTGATTACTTGTTCAATTTCATATGGCAAAATGAATTTATTTATGTATTTTATTTTTTCTATTAATATGGACAATTTATATATTTGTAAATACTCATCCATTTCTCAATATAGTGTGATTTGTTAGCATATATTTGGGAAAAATAGCTCCAATTATTGCTTTAGTATTTTGCCCCACTAGTGGTGAGTTCACTATTTTTACTTTTGAAACTGGTAATTTGGTTTTCTTCTTTCTTCTTTTATAATCAGATTAGGCAAGGCTTTATTTATTTTACTGCTTTGCTTTTATTATAAAACCAACTTTTGATTTCATATATTAGTTCACTGATTTTCTTTCAATTTTCTTAAAAATCTTCTTTGAATTTCAGAATTTATTCTTTGCTATTTAATTGAGGATTTTGAATTTGTTCTCTTGATAGTGTTTTAGTTGCATGCCCAATTCATAGATCTCCACTTTTTCTATTTTATTAATGTAAGCTTTCAGAGATATGAAATTTCCCTTAGTAATTGTTTTGATTGTGTTCCACAGATTTGGATATGATGTGTCATTACTGTCATTATCTTAGATGAAATTATTTATTAATTTTTTGATTTGTTTTTTAATTCACTCATTCCTTAAACTTGTTATTTAGTTTCCAATTTATTTTTATACTATTTTTCCTTGCATGTAGGTTTTATTGTCTCATGATCTGAAAGGGAGAGGTCTAATATCTTTTTCTACCTTTGATTATAAGGTTTTTTATTACTGTCATACATCTTCAGTTTTGTGTGAGCATCATGTGCTTCAGAGAAAAATGTATATCCCTTAATATCCCCATTCAGTTTTCTCTAGAGGGTTATCCTATCTAACTTTCCTAATATTCTATTCATATTCTTAAAGGCCTTCTTGTTTATTTTGTGGTTAGATTTATATAATTCTGAGAGAGGGAGGCTGAATTGTCCAACTAATATTGTTTTGCTATCTATGTCTTCCTGTAGCACAGTTAGCTTCTCTTTTGAGAATCTGGATGCTATAAGATTTTGTGCATATATGTTTCATATTAATAATACTTCATTATCTATGGAACCTTTTAGGAATATGTAGCTTCCTTCTTTATCTCCTTTAATTGAATCTATTTATTTCTTTTACTCTATCAGAGAACAGGATTATCAACCATTCTTTTTTTTTTTAAATATTGAAACATTCTGTCACAGTCTTTTACATTTACCCTATCTCTCTGCTTAATGTATACTTTTGTAAATAGCATATGGTAGGATTCTGGTTTGTAGTATATTCTGCTCTCTTCTGTTTTTATGGAAGAGTTCTTTCATTTCCATTTTCTTTTGATTGCTAATTCTATATTTACCTCCATCCTGTCTTTCCCCCATTTGCACTTTTATCTCTCCTTTCACCTTATCTCCTTGCCAATGTTCCTTCTGATATCCATTTCCCTCAATCTGCTCTTCCTTTTATCAGTTCCCTCCCTTTTCTTCTTTTCTCCTTTTCCTTTTCTCCTCCCTTTCACCCTTTCCTTTTATTAACTATTCTATTTCATTTTTTCCTCCTTACCTCTCCTTCTTCTCTGTAGGGTGGAACAAATTCCTAAACCTAATTGGCAATGTATGTATTCCTTCTGTTAGCTAAAGCTGTTTACAATAAGATTTACTCAATGCTCATACCCTCCTTTCTTTCTCTTTACTACAACATGTCCATTGTATTTCTTCATGTAGTATTCTTTATCCTCCTCATACTCTATGTTCTTCTAGCATATTCCTTTTCCCCCAGATCTTAATTGTTTTATACCAGTCTTAAACCCATAACCTCTAAATATTCACCTCACAATTGTTTTAATAAAAATAGGCTTGAGTTATAAGTATCATCACATCATAATTAATTTATACCCCCACACCTGTGCAAATATACTCCTTTCATCTGTCCTAATAGAAATAAAATTCTTAAGAATTACAAATATTCTCTTCCCATGTATGTATGTAAACAGTTTACTTTTATTGACCTTTTTTCCTTTCTATACATCTTTCTGCACATCACTAGAGTTGCATCTCTTGAGTTGTATTTGAAGATTAAATTTTTATTCAGTTCTGTTTTTTCTTAATGAAAAAATTTTGAAAGTCCTTTTTTCATTGAAGTTCCATTATTTTCCCTGAAGGAATATTCTGAATTTTGCAGGGCATTTGATTCTTGCAATTCCATCTCCTTTTCCTGGCTGGAACATCATAGTGCAGGCCCTTTGGTGCTTTAATATTGAAGCTAATTGAGTCATCTGTATTCCTGATTATGGTTCCCTAGTATTTAAACTGCTTCTTTTGGGGCACCTTAGTGGTATAGTCCATAGGCACTACCTTGGAGTCAGGAGGACCTGAGTTCAAATTTGGGCTCAGACACTTAATAATTACCTAGCTGTGTGACATTGAGCAAGTGACTTAACCCCATTGTCTTTCAAAAAAAAAACCCCTTCAACTACTACTTTTTTAGCTGCTTTCAACATTTTTTTCAGAATTACTAGAAATTTGGCTACAGTATTCTTTGGAGTTTTTATTTTAGGATCTTTTTCTGGAATTTATTGGTGGATTCCCTCAAGGCCTATTTTATCTTCTTGTTCTAAGGTATTAGAGCAGTTTTCCATGATAATTTCAATTCATGATAATTTCTTGCATGAAATTTTTCTGATCATGACAAAGAGGTAGCCAAAATATTCTTAAATATTTTTCGTGGCTCTATTTTCAAGTTAGTTGCTATTTTTAAGAAGTATTTTATATTTTCTTGCATGTTTTCAGCCTTTGGTGTTGTTTGATGGAATCTTGCTGTCTCATAGAATTATTAGCTTCTACTTATTCAGTTCTAATTTTTTAGGGTTTTGTATTTTCTTAACTTTTGTGTTTCCTTTTCTAGTTGGCTAATTTTCCTTTTTTGATGAATTATTTTCCTTTTTCATATGGTTAATTTAACTTTTAAAGCAGTTGTTTCATTCTACTTGGTCAATTTTATTTTTAAAGTAGTTTTCTTTTAAAATTTGACCAATTTTACTTTTAAATGTATTCTTTCCTTCTGTCAGTTTTTGTTCCAACTTTTTTTCATAATTCTCCTGCAAGACACTCATTTCTCTTCTTAATTTTTCATTTTTTGGTTTTTAAAATCCTTTTTGAGCTCTTCTAAGAGAATTTTTTGGATTTGAGATCATTTAACCATTTTGAGGCTTCACTTGAAGGCATGTTGTCAATGCAATTCTCTTATAAGATGGTGTTTTTTTGTTCCTTGTCAGCAAAATATTTTTTTAACGGGTAGCATTCTCCATTTTTTTAATTCATTTTGAAACTTGAACTCTACTCCTGAGCACCTTGTGCAGAATATCAAGGCTTTTTGGTGTTGCGAACTAGAGATCTAATTCTTGGCTTTTCTGGGCTGGTATTTCAGGTACTATTGACTTGCTCCCTGCCTTAGGGTAGCCCCACTCAGTACATCTTGTTGTACTAGTTTTCCAGGACTCAAACTTTTCCTTCCCATTGGAGCTTTCCCTGCGGACCTGACATACCCCTGGCCTGCTGAGCAGGGATTAAAGTGTTTTAGTTGTTGGACTGCACTGTGGTTAAGAACCTCCTATTGCCTTTTTAGTTCCCCACCTCTGCTGAACTGTGTCTCCTTTTAGCCAAATGAGACAGAGATCATTCCTGAACTTCTCCTAAGATGTATTGAACTGAAAAGTTTCATTCTGTTTTTGTGAGTTTTTGTGCTTTAGGATCTAGTTAGAGGTTTCATTTAAATTGTTTCTGGAAAAGCTCTGATAGTTTCCTCTTTGGAATGTTTTAACTGACACAATAGAAGATAAAAATTCCAACTAGAAGTTTCCAGCCTTATGAGGTGGGGAGCAAAGTGACATCTTGGTTACAGTCATGGGACAGTAAAAGATAATAAATCCATCCTCAAGGGCATCCTTAGGGCAATTGTTTATTTGTTCTTAAAACCATATATGGGAGCAGGAAAAAGAAAATCTATGATTCAATAGGAGGAAATTGGAGGAAAATTTTTCATTCAGCATTAGGATTATTCTATCAGTCTTTCTTTCTTCTCTGTCTCTCTGTCTCTGTCACTATGTGCAAGTGTATTTCTTCCTGTCTATCTCACCCACTCCTCTCTCACAATGAAATATGGTTCATTGCTCACAGCAGAGCTGCTCGGGAATGTGTAGGAGAATGAGAAATTTTATAGAGATGACTTGTTCTCACATAGATTTCAGACTTAGTATCCCAACACTCATATCACAGGCACAGATGTACTAATTTTTGAGATTTGAAGGTTCCAAGAATAATAATTGCAAATATATGGGGAGAGAGGGAAGAAAATTATATAGAGTCAATGAATCAAGTAAGAGGATGCAAATGTATTTAATGTAGATGTCTAATGAAAGGATTTAGCTCAGAAAAATAAAAGGATTTTAAGAGCTATTTCTTAAAGGAGTCCATTTTGATTTTCTTTTGGTTTGTTTATTTATATAAGCAATTGTAAAGGCACACCAGGATTGTAAAACATTGTCTGAATTCAGCTTGGTCTGAAATGTCTTTTTTAAAAAATAGCTTCAAGTATAAAATCAAGCCACTACTAATTCTGAATACCAAAGAAGAAAAATGATACTAAACTAATACATAATGTAGGCTCAAGAAAAGATGTTAATCTTAAAATCTACTTGAAATAATTAGCAACCTTAGCAAAAGTGCAGAATATAATACAAACTCATACAATTCATAATTTTCATATACTACCAATAAAATCCCAGAAGCAAGAAATAGAGAAATTGCATTTAAAATCACTGTAGACAATATAAAATATTTAGGAGTCTACCTGCCATTACAAACAGAAGAACTATATGAACACAGTTACAAAACACTTTTTACATAAATAAAACAGATCTTAAAAAAAAACTGAAAAAATATCAATTGCTCATAGGTAACCTGAACTTATATAATAAAAATGACAATTCCTCCTAAATTAAGTTATTGACTTTTTTGGTACCATACCCATCAAACTACCAAAAATTATTTTATATAGCTAGCATAATAATAACAAAATTAATCTGGAAGCACAAAAGTTCAAGATTATGAGGGAAATTAATGAAAAATATGTACAAATGGTGGTGATATAGCCATACTGCATTTGAAATTATGCTATAAAGTAGCAATCATTAAAATTATTTGAATATATCCAGGAAATAGAGTAGTTGATCAGGGGAATAATTTAGATACACAAGATACAGTTAGAAATGCTTGCAGTAATCTATAGTCATATAGCCATAGACTGCAGCTTATGGGACAAAAACTTACTATTTGACAAAAGCTGCTGGAAAAACCTGAAAGTAGTGTGATAAAAACTAGGAATAGACCAACATCTCATATCCTATACCAAGATAAGTTCAAAATAGGTGCATTATTTAGATATAAAGTGTGATTCCATAAGCAAATAAAGGGAACAAGGGATAGTTTATCTGTCAGATTTATGGAGAAGGGAAAATTGTATGACAAAAACTGCAAAATGGATAATTTTGATTACACTAAATTGAAAAGTGCTTGCTTAACAAAGCAAATGAAACCAAGATTAGAAGAAATGAGTAAAGTTCAGAAACATTTGTTATAGCCAGTTTCTTTTTTTCTTATAAAGGTCTCATTTCTCAAATAGATAGAAAACTGAATCAAATTTATATGAATGAAAATCATTCCCTAATTTATAGTCAGAGGATATGAACAGGTAGTATTCTGATGAACAAACTAAAGATGTCTATAGTTATAGGAAAAAAAATTTCTAAATCACTATTGATGAGAGAAATGCCAGTAAAACAACTCTGAGGTACCACCTCATAGCCATCAGATTGGCTAATATGATAAAAAATTAAAATGCTCAATGTGGTAGAGGATATGAGGAAAATTAGACAACTACTGCACTGGTGGTGGAGTTATGAACTGATCCAACCACTCTGGAAAGCAATTTGGAACTAGATTCAAAGGAATTTAAATTGTGATTATCCTTTGGTCCAGAAATACCATTAAGTTTATATTTAAATGCAATCATAAAAAGGGAAAAGGACTAACATGTAGAAAATATATTTAAAGCAACTCCTTTTGTAGCAGTAAAGAATTAGAAATTGAGGGGTAACCCATCAATAAGAGGATGGCTGAACAAACTGAGTTATATGCATGCAATATAAAACTATTGTGCTATGAGAAATGATGAGCAGATAGATTTCATTAAAACCTGGAAAGTGTTAACATGAACTGATGCTGCATGAAGTGAAAGAACCAGGAGAATATTGAACAAACTGGCAGTCACAGTGTGAAATCAACTTTGATAGACTTAGCTCTTCTTGGAAGTGCTTTGGTGTTATCTAAGATAATACCAAAAGTCCTGTGATAGAATATTCTTTCCACATCTAGAGAAATGGAGTCTGAATACAGATTGGAGCATACAATTTTCATTTTTATTTTTTTTCATTTTCATCATTTTTTTCCTTTCATTCTGATTCTTCTGTCACAACATAATTATTGTGAAAATGTTTAATATGATTGTACCTGTTTAACCTATATTGCATTGCTTAAGTTCTTGGGAATGAAGGAGAGGAAGGCAAAAAATCATTGGAACTCAAAATCTCATAAAAGTGAATATTGAGCTAGGAGGCACAGCAGATAGAGTACTGGCCCTGGAGTCAGGAGGACCTGAGTTCAAATTTGGTTCAGACACTTAATAATTGCCTAGCTGTGTGACCTTGGGCAAGTCACTTAACCCCATTGCCTTAAATAAATTTAAAAAGTGAATATTGAAGATGCCCTTACATGTGATTGAAATAAATATTAAATGGGGGAAAATATCATAAATCTTTAAAATAAGATTTTGACTAAAAGAGTAAAGGGAAGTTCCATAAATGGAAAATTGTCCAAGATAATGTCTTCATAAGATTTGGACTCTTATTGCTTTTAAAATAAAGTTAAAATAGCAGAAATAATGGTTAAAGAAGGGATTTCAGTATATTGGGCTATCTACTAAATCATAGCACAAACTTTTTTAATGAATTGTTACTACATATTGAAAGCATCTATTTCCTGTTACAAAGAAGTCTGATTTGATGAAAATGACTGCATTCCAGTCATAGTAAATAGTTTGTACAAAGGCATAAAGGTGATAAATGAATTGTCTTTTACAAAGGACAGCAAAAAAGGTCAATCTGTTCAGAAAGCAGAGGGCATGAGTAATGTGATATTAATGAAGACTCAAGTTAGAAACATTGTGAGCTTGTATTTTATCCTGGAGACAACAGAGACCTATTCTACTTTTAAAGCAGGAGTGTGATGAAGCCAACTTTTGCTTTAGGCAGATGCAGCTATGTGGAAGAATGTTTGCTTAGGGAACAACCTGTAGGAAGGAAGATCAATTGAAAGGCTAGTGTAATAATCCAGGCAAGTGATAACGAAAATTTGAATTATGGTAGGTGAATGGGCAAAAGGAGACTGATTTGAGAGATGTAATAGAAGTCGAATAAATCAGTTTAGGCAATTGATTTGGATATGAAAGAAAGAGTTGAAAATAACTCAGGTTGCTACTGATGTGTAATATATTGACTTTCCCCCCTTTTTGTGTCTTTCAATTAATAACTTAGTCTATTTTAAATCACCAAAAACATCATAAGTTGTTTGGTTTTAACATAGTTTTTGTTTCCTTTTATATATACATAAAATCATTTCTTCCTTACTACCATCTAATCAATCATTAATTATTGTAGTTTTCATTTCTACATTTCTCAGACATAGCCCCCTTCTCTTCACTTAAACTAGCCTTACCTTAGTTCATACCCATATTATAACTATGTATAAATGATTTATGTTGGTATATTTAATATAACATGCCAGTTTTTAATATAAGATGCCAGTTTCAACTAGATTTTTTTGGTTGAATCTTTCTTTAGGTATACCATTTTATTATATGAAAGGAATAATAGACTTTTTCACTTTCTATATTTTTATTTTTTAAATTTATTTTTTCTTGCCTGATTTCCTGATTTCTATATCAAGCATTTCCAGTAGAGTACTATATAATAGTATAGTTCCCTCCAGTTTTTTTTGAAAAGGCTTCAAGTTTATTCCTATAACTATGCATACTCTTGATTTTAGCTAGACAATACTTATCATTTTAAGGTTATGTTGATTAACAGGCTTTCTAATTTTTTTATTTAAATTGGAATTGGAGTTTTATTTTTTCAAAAACTTTTATATATTAAGTGATATAATCATATTATTATTGTCATTGCTATTAATATTAAATTAATATAAATATTAATAAATCGAACAATCTAGGCATTCCTAATATAAATCCCACCTGATCATAGAGTATTACCTTTATGCTTCATTGCTATAATATCCTTGTTAATATTTTATTTAAATTATTTTAAATATTCTTTAAGAAAATTGGTCTTTAGTTTTTTCTTCCCCCCACTGCTTTTACTCTCCCTGATTTAGGTATCAAAACTGTATTTATGACAAAATTAATTCAATAGGACTCTTTTATTTTTAAAATTATTTATATAGTGTTTGGATTGATTCTTTAATCTTTAAATGGTATATAGAATTCACATGTAAATTTGTCTTGTCCTGGAAATTTTTTCTTTTTTTTTTTGGATTTTTTTTTTCTTAGGGAACTCATTGATACCTTGCTCAATTTCTTTTTAATGAGATAACATTATTTAAGGAAATTATTCCCTTTACCCTTAACCTGATCAATTTATGTTTTTTGTAAATATTCATTCTTTTTATTCAGATTGTTAGTGACAAATAATTGGCATCTTAGGACAAAATAACTCCTAATAATTGTTCTAATTACATCTTCATTGGCTATGAATTCATGATTCATTTTTACAGTAACAATTTTGCTTTCTTCTTCAAAATCAAATTGAAAAATGGTTGTTCTATTTTTCCATTAACTGGTATTTATGGATTCAATGGCTTTTACTTATATTTTTATGAATTTCTTCTTTGATTTTCAGGATTTCCATTTTGGTGTCTAATCAAAATGCTGAAATTTATTCTTTTATTATTTAATTTACATGCCTAATCATCAATCTCTTCTTATTCTTACATTTCTAAACTTTTATTTGGATTTTTAAAAATTTTCCACCATTACATGTTAAAAACAATTTTAGCAATCATTTTAAAAATTTTTAGTTCCAAATTCTCTCCCATCCTTCCTCCCCACTTCCATTCTTCACTAAAAAGACACTCAACTTAATTCAGATTATATCTATAGAGCCATGAAAAAAATTTACGCATTAGTCATGTTGTAAAAGAAAACAAAGTCAAAAGAAATTCAAGAAAAATAAAACAAAAAAGATTGTTTTTCAGATACCATCATTTTTTTTCTAGGAACAGATAGCATTTTTCATCATAATTCGTTCAGAGTTGTTCTGGATAATTTTATTCCTGAAAATAGCTAAATCATTAACAGTAGTTCATCTTACATCATTGCTATTACTTTATAGAGTACATTTTACTTTGAATCAGCTTATGTAAGTCTTTTTTTAAGGTTTCTGCAAGGCAAATGGGGTTAAGTGACTTGCACAAGGCCACACAGCTAGGTAATTATTAAGTGTCTGAGACGGGATTTGAACCCAGGTACTCTTTACTCCAGGGTTGCTGCTTTATCCGCTGCACCACCTAGCTGCCCCTAGGTTTATGTAAGTCTTTCCAGATTTTTTCTGATGGTTTGATGCTCTTCAATATTATAGGATTCCATAACAATCATATGTCATAATTTGCTCAGTTATTCTCATTTGATGGGCATTCCCTCAATTTCTAATTCTTTGCCACAAGAAAATAACTGCTATAAATATTTTTATAAAAATAGGTTCTTTTCCTTTTTATTTTTTAAATCTCTTTGGCAATGCAGACTAGAAGGGTATGAAGGGTTCTATAATCCTTTGGGCATAGTTCCACATTCTTCTACAGAATACTTGAAACTGTTCACAACTTCACCAATAGTGCATTGATGTCTCATTTTTACTCCACAACTGGTACAACATTTTGCATTTTCCTTTATTCTGTTCTATTATCCAATCTAATATGAGGCAGCACCTGAAAATCACTTTAATTTGCATTCTTCCAATCAAATGTTTTTTTTTATATTTTATATGGCCTTAGAAATCTTTGATTACATCACTTGAAAAACTGTACATATTGTTTGATCACTTATCAATTAAGAAATGTTTCTGATTTTTTTTACAAATTTTACTCACTTCTTTATGGTTGAGATAAAATAGGCCTTCATCAGAGAAAATTGCTTCATTTTTTCAGTTTATATTGCTAACTATATTTCCCTCTATTCTATTCCCTTCTCCTATTTATTTATTCTACCCTATTTTCTTTCACCCTGTCTCTTCTCAAAAATATTTTGCTTTTGACTAGCCCCTCCATCAGAGAAGTTACTTCAATATCTTTCCCTACAGTCACTATTCCTAGCTGTAATTGCCTCCCTACTCCCATTTATGATATTCTCTCTCTCCTTTCACCATGTCCTTGCTTAGAAGTGTGTTGTATCTGATGCCCTCCCCCACTATCTTCTCTTTCTTCTATCTTCTACTTCACCCATCCCCATCCCTGTACACCTTAACCCATCCCTTTCCTCTCATTTTTCTCTAGGGTAAGATAGATTATTATACCCCATTAAGTGTGTATGTTATTTACTCTCCAAGCCATTTCTTATGAAAATAAAAACTCACTCATTCCCCCTCACCTTCCTCCCTTCTACTCTATTGCAAAAACGTTTTCTTGACACTTTTATGTGAAAAATCTTAGCCCATTCTACCTCTCCTTTGCCTTTCTCTCAGTACTTTAGTTTATCACCCATTGATTCCACTTTTATAGTATATCTTTATATTCAACTCCCTCCTGTGTCTTTTCTATATATGCTCCTTCTAACTGCTCTTATAAATGAGAAGATTCATATGAGTTTTCATTATCTTCTTCCCATGAAGGAATATACACAGTTCCACATCATTAAGTTCCTCATAATTAGTCCTTCTCATTCACCCCCTCTATGGTTTCCCTGAGTCCTGTGCTTGGAAATCAAATTTTCTGTTCAGCTCTGCTCATTTCAACAGGAAAGTTTAAAAATCCTGTTTCATTGAAAGTCTCTATTTTTCCCTGAAAGAAGATGTTCAGTTTTGCTGGGTAGTTGATTCTCAGTTGTAAATAAACCTCTTTTGCCTCCTGGAATATCATATTCCAAGTCATATGAGCCCTTAATGTAGACACTGCCAGATCCTGTGTAATCCTGACTATAGAGCCATGATAGTTGAATTGCTTGTTTCTGGTAGCTATTAGTATTTCCTCTCTGACTTGGGGGTTTTGGAATTTGACTATAATATTCCTGGGAGTTTTTCTTTTGTTATCTCTTTCAGGTTGTGATTGGTGGATTTCCTCAAGTTCCATTTTACCCTCTGCTTCTAAGATCTCAGGGCAATTTTGCTGCATTGTTTCTTAAAAAATGAAATTTAGGCTCTTTTCCTGGTCATGATGTTCAGGTAGCCTAATAATTTTTACATTATCTCTTCTGTATCTGCTTTCTAGGTCAGTTGTTTTCCCAATGAGATATTTCACATTTTCTTCTAATTTTTCATTCTCTTGGAATTGTTTTATTGTTTATTGATGTCATAAAATCAATTTCCATTCTACATTTGAAAGAGATATTTTCTTGAGAGAGTTTTTTATCTCCTTTTCTAAGTGGCCAATTCTACTTTTTATGACATTCTTCACCTAATTTACCTTTTTTTTTTCTTCTTTTTCTATTTTTTTTGTTTTTGTTTGAGGTTTTTGCAAGGCAAGGGGGTTAAGTGAGTTGCCAAAGGCCACACAGCTAGGTTATTGTTAAGTGTCTGAGGCTGGATTTAAAATCAGGTCCTCCTGACTCCAGGGCCAGTGCTCTATTCACTGTGCACCTAGCTACCCCTTCTTTTTCCATTTGATCTAAACTGTTTATTTTTGGCAGCTTCTGCCATTTATTAACACTATGTTGATTTAATACAGACACTGGAGCTTGCCCATGGTGCTCTTAATATACATTGCCCTCACATTTTGCCGGTTCTTCTTTAGCAGAGAAACCAGGAAGTTGACAGTCAGATGGATGAGATGGATGTTGTAGACAAGCTCATTATCTGTCATCTTCACATGGCCAACAACTACTGCCAGACACAGCACCTTCTTCATCTGGAACTTAATAGTAGATTTAACCTCATCAACTTTTGCCACCACATTCTCATTGTGGGTGAGTAGAGATGGAAACTTTCCAGGTTTGTTCAGACCAGGACCCAGGATTTGAGGTATCTGCTTGATAATCAAGGACTCAGAGGCCAAAAAGGCATCATATTTTTTAGCTAGTTTCTTGACAAATTTCTTGTTCTTATTTAACTTCTTCAGGGCCTCAATATCCATGTGGGAAATTTCTAAAACTTTGGCCTCATCACAGTGCTGCTGGTCTCCCAGGACATGAACAGAAAATTTAGGTTGGGGGTGGATTTGAGCCTGACAGTGCCAGAAAAACATTTGTCCTTTTGGGGATCATAGTTCTTCAGATTGATCTGCAGCTCCACAGTTTCCAAAAACTTTCTGTGTTTGTACTGGGTTCCATGCAGAACCTCCCACACAACTTCATAAAGTGTGTCACAAGAGATGTTGTTGCTCATCACTGCTTACTGATCACAAACTGGGAAAAGCCTAAACCAGTTTTTAACATGTTATTTTCTTCAGTGATTTTTGTATTTCTTTCACTAAGCTGCTGATTTGGTTTGCATGATTTATCTACATAGTTGTCATTTATCTTCCCAATTTTTCCTCTACTACCCTTAATTGCTTTTCAAAGTCTATTTTGAGCGCATCCATTGCTTGAGTTAATTTTCTACTTCTGCTAGAGGCATTAGATATAGAAGTTTTGATTTAGTCATCTTCTGAGTGTATATTTTGATTCTCCATGCAACCAAAGAAATTGTCTATAGTCAGATTCTTCTTTTTCTGTGGTTTGGTCATTTCCTCAGTCTATGACTGATTTACCACACTTCCAAGTCCTTGGGGGGTTTTAGGGATAATCCACAGGAACCTTAATTACTCCAAGGTCTTATGAGAGGGTCTGACTGCTCTCCTGCCTGTGATCTGGTCTGTGGATGAACACAAGTACACCCCTCTGCCCTGGAGCTGTGAGGAGGGGTTCCTAATCTACTATAGTGTATGGGGGCCCAGACTATGACCTGGATTTTATCTGATCTGATCTGACAGCTAAGTCCTGCCACGGGGAGAGCAAAGAGTTCTCTGCAGTCTTTCTCCACCCCCTTACTGTCTATAAGACAGTCTGAAAGTGTTGGGTGCTCCACAGGTTTCCGCTGAGGCCAGTGCTGCCCAGGGCTTTGAGCTTATTGTGGTGCAACAGAGTTCTCTCACAACCCCTTCAAGCCATCTCCAATGATCCCTGGGCCAAGAGGTCTGGAAACCACCACCTCTGCCACAGACCTAGCCCCCCTCCCCAAGAAACTAGATGCTCAGTGGTCTGTTCCTGGAAGTTTCAGCTGGTTTGCTCAGCCCAGCTGTGCTGGGGCCTGGCTACGCTGCAGTTCATTCCAACCCCCACTCCCTGTGAACCAGACCTTTTCTGTGAATATTCAAAATTGTCATGGACTGGGAAATTGTATCACTCATTCTGAATTTTGACTAGAGTCATAATTTAACGTTTTGGGGGGAATGAGTTTGCCAGAGTTTCTGCCTTCACTCTGGCATTTTGACTCTGCCCCTAAATGTTTCTTAGAGGAACTGACAAAATCACTTCTAATAATAGGGTCAAATTCCCAATCAATAGAATATGGCAAGTATCCGTAGATGTGTACGTACATTTAAATTAGGATTGTAAAACAGCATGTTATAGTGAAAAGTAGGTTAGTTTCCTGGTCAGAGGAAAAAAAAAGATAGATTCAAGCCCTTAGTCTATCACATATATACTTTTTTGACCCTGGAAGTATCATTTGACCTTGCAATTTTTTAGATAATTCCCTATTTATACAATTTGCACAATATTTGCTCATCTGCATTGGTAGGATATATTCTTCATTATGAGTTTCCTAGCTTGATTGAGTCATATGTTCAGTGAATAAAAGAAAAAAAAATAAAGACATGAAGAGAATTTTGTTGGAGATGTATATTGTAGTATATTAACAGCAAGAAATTGTTTACAAAAATATCATGAATGAAATTCCTCTCTGAATTAATTGATCAGAAAGAGAGATGAACCAATTATATGATCAGAGAAAAGAAGATGTAATTTCTGTGCTGAGGTCATACAAATATAAAACTAAAATATCAAAATGAAAGGGTGACAGCACATTGACTGAATCTGTTAGGTTAATTTACAGGAAGAAATAGTCAAGAGATCAATAACAGTAAAAAGTCTGGATATCAACAATTGGATGAAATTTCCACATTGTTAATACCATTGATCCATTTAAAAAAAACTGAAATATAATACATACAAATGGGTAATTCCCAAGTTAGAGAATCTTCCTCTCTTGCCAAGTTTGATGAATGGAGTCAGACAAGCACATAATGATTTATACTTGCAATATTCTTAAATATTCCAAGTTGATGACAATCCACTGAATTTATCTACGTTCACAAGATTATAAAGTTAGAATTGGAAAGGACATTAAAAAATCTAGTCTACCACCTGGTTAATTATGTTAGTGATTAATAAACCCATGGGTCAAATATTTACAGTGACTTTCTTAAGGTGACACAATGAATGAATTCTCTAGGACTTGGTTCCTTTGCTATCAAAGGATGATCTTATTTTCTGTAATTGAAAAATAAAATTCATAACTTGAGAGACACAGATAGAAGAAAGATACATTGACTATCCAATTTCCCCAAATACCATTAACAAATAGGAATCTAGATGATAGGGAATGGGTCAAATAATGACCACAAAGACATGTTTGATTTCTACTACATTGATTTTGTGTTCACAACAGATCTTGATCTCTATGTGGCAATGATAACAGAAAAAAAAAATTATCATATGTTCTTAATGAATGCAACGGCGTTAGTACTGGTAAATATTTGATGCCCACAAACATTTGCATTTGTTGATGTCTATGATTTAGGCTTCATAAAGTACTCTTAGACATGTGAGCATCAATTAGCTTATTAAGTAATTTTTTAAGGTCATATAAAGATGATGTCCACAGTATCAAGAATTGCCCAGCTGTACTTATCTTGACCAATGACCCTTTTCTCATTTTTTCCTATTCTTAACTAACAATTCCCTAGGAGAATGACTCATTGGTACAAATATTCTATTTGAAAAATCTAATGTGACAGTATTTTGCCCAGGAAAAAGTACTAATGGTTCATTAAAATGGCCTAATGCCAAGAATTGTCATTAGAACTCTGTCATAACTACCTGGAAAATAATGTGACCTTTCATTTGATTGAAAGTGCAGATAATCTCTCCTTATGACTTTTTCCCCCATATGCTTCTCATATGTTTGTGTGTTTTAGAATGAAGGGTGAACAGTTGGAATTCTCTTGACATGCCACATATGTGTGTGTGTGTGTGTGTGTGTGTGTCTTTTCATTGGGTTTGTTTATTCTACAGATGAATATCAACCTAAATGTTGATGTTCACTTAGTGTGATGAGAAGACTCAATTTTTTGTTCATAATAAATTTATTTCTAAAAATCTTTTCCTAGCATAATATTAACCACAAAGGGACTTTACAGAACATGTAGTATAATAACTTAATTTTATTAATGAGAAAAATGAGAACCAATGAGGAATAGTGATTTTTACCAAAGGTTATACAGTTAATGTTATCCAATGTACCTTATAAGAGATGAGATAAATGAAATCTTTATGTCTATTTTTACTTGTAAGTTTCATGTTGGTTCTAAGGAAAATTTCCTCTCCTGAATTCACTCAAAGGGAACTTGTCCTTAGAAATCTCTCTCATTCTTGGTGAGCAAGTCTGAAAATTGAGGCAAGGTTGAATCTGAGGATAAAATCAAAATTTTTCCATACTGCCTTTCTCCCAAGCATATATAAATATAAAAAATGAAAATCCCTAATGCAGGAAGAAAGGAGTACTAATCATGGAGATGTAATGAACACATTAAGGAAATAAAAAAGGGTTAGAGGTTATATGAGTTAGATTTTACTCTTGACTCTGTCACTAATCAATGATGTAAACTATGGAAAATATTTAATATTTCTAGGGTTTTTTAATACAAAATCCTTTATATATTCTAATCAACATAAGTGGATTATATGGGTGTATACCTATATGTATGGATGTGTTTATGTTTTTATCTTTAATATAACATGAAGCAGTAAGCATGGTGGGGTATGAAGACAGAAAAAATACAGAGACAGAGAGATGTAGACATATAGAGAAGAGGCGTGAAGTAGAAGAAGAGAGAGAGAGAAGGGGAAAGAGATGGAGTGGAAAGTCATATCTTTGGCTAATTAAATAGAGAGCAAGTCTCAGAATCAGGAAGATTTTGATTCTGTAACCCTTTACTATTTTACTTAACCTATCAATCCTCTTAAAGATTCTAAAACAGTAAGTTATGTTTAGAAACCAATCTATGTCTCTGAAGTGAATTTTCTGAGAATTCCCTACACAAATCTCCCACCCCCATTCTTTACCCTAAAAAGAGCATACCTGAACATACATAAATGTACATCAGGATAAAAACAAATCATCTGAATATTTTAAACAAATTTAGGAATAGTGGTGAACCTGTAACTCAATCTAAGGTTCATGTTTGATGTTGCAATGGTGGGAATTCCCCTGTTTGTGGAAGAAAAATTTCTTGTTGATATTTCAGAGGGAAAGAAAAAGGAGTAACATCAGTATTAGAGCAGGTCCTTTTTTTGCATAGCAACAATAGAACGATTAACATACAGGTAGAAATAATTGGGAACCAAATAAAAGGGGTTCAGAGAGTCTCAGATTTGCCCCCACCCCTTCACCTACCACAAATAACAACAATAATAATAACAAATTCTCACTATTATTGAAACTTCAAATCTTATTGCTCACAGTCATATTTCTTTAAATAAAGTTCTGGTCCCAACTAAATAGAAGTATCCAAGGAAGAGATAGCAAAATAAATGCTGTTTATATTAATTCTCCTTCCCGTTAATTAATTTATTAGAATTTTTCTTAATTATCCTAAATGGTAGTACCTTTTCTAACTGTAAATATAGCTCAAGGTTCTGTTCTGAGCTATCTTCTTTTCTTAATCCATAATGTTTTGCTCAGTGAACCCAACAGCTAAAATAGATTTAATTACAATTTTTATGCTTTAATTCTCAAATCTCCCTCACCTGTTACAAATTCTGTACTGACCTATGCTAATATAACTTTAACATACTTTCAGGCATCTCAAATTGTATTTTCAGGAGACATCTTAAAATATGTTCAAAGATCAACTTATTACCTCCTCCTAAAAATAATTAAAAAAATAAACTGTTCTCCTCTTTCCCTGTAATGGTAGAGAGTGACATCATGCTCAGGGAACTCCTGACTATTTCTACCACCCCAACTCATATCCAAACTCCTGCTAAGAAATGTGAATTCCTTCTATGTATGCATTTATTCCCTCCTCTGACACTGTCATTACTCTGATATGCCATCACCCGCTTCACCACTCTCCTGGATTATTAATTTGGTAGATCCTGCTTGACTCAGGTCTCTCCACTCCAGTCCTTCCTCCATTCATCTACTAAAGTGATTTTCTTAAAGTGCATTTCAGTTCATATTACAGCTCTCCTCAATTAACTCCAGTGGCTCCCTATTGCCTGAAAGATTAAGTATGAAATTAAAGTAAATATGAAGTACTCTCATATTCAAAATAATTTATAATCTAACCACTGCTTATTTTTTCCAGTTGTCTTATACCTTACTTCCCCTAACATATTTGAAAATAGCTTTCTTTCTGATCCATCCAGAAGACTAGTTTTTTCAGGTCTAGGCAGATCCTTTCACTATTTCCCAGACTTGGAAAATCCTCCTTCCTCTGTACTAACTACTTATGTCCCTGACTTCCTTTGAGACTCAACTAAAATTTTACTTTCTCCGAGAAGCCTTCCCCAGCTCCCCATAGATTTATTTTCAATTTTATTTTTATTATATATATATATATATGTTACTTTGAATATGTGTATATACATTTTAATTCATGTATTGCTTTCCTATTAGAATAAAAATATTTTTGTTGGAAATAACTCTGTTTTTGTCTTCATACACACACACACACACATATATATGTATATATGAATATCCACAATGTCTAACACTTAGGAATTATCTAATGATGTTATTATTATACTTACTACTGTGATGTATTTGTTACATTATAGAACAATATAGTATATTTATATTATGTCACAATAGAATATAAAATCCAAGTACATGGATTGTTTTAATATATAAGTATGTTTAAATATAATATAATAATAAATATTTTATTATTGCTTTGAAAAAATCAAGGAGATAATATAATAAGAAATAAGAGATGTTGCGATTTATTTGGAATTTTTGTTAGACCAATTTACCTTTCATGAAATATTAGGCAAATAATTTGTATACCATCTATTCAGTGACCAGATATTGTGGCTGACCTGATAAGAGGACATTACTCTGAAAGATGAAAGGTATGAGAAATTTTATTGTGGAGGAAGATATAGAGTAGTATAAAGCTTATTCATTCCAAGAGGTACTCCTGGGAAAATTGGTTTAGCTCTAACTCAATAAGAATCATTTTGGGTAAGTTATCCCAAGGAAGTGAAAGATAGAGAGACCTCATATAATACGTACCAATTTACTGCAGAATATTTTTTTGTTCGAAAAAATTAGAAACAAAATTTTCTCTATTGTTCATGCCTAGAATACTCTCCCCAGTCATTTTCACCTAGACTTTTTCTCTTTTTTATCAAGGCAGTTAAAATCCTACCATCTTCAAGATGCTCTTGCCATTCATCTTTAATTTTCAGACTTCTCTTTAAGATTATCATAAATATATGTTACATATGCCTTGCTTTTACAGAGTTGTTTTCTCTTATCTTCCCAATTGGATTTTGAATTCCTTGAGAGCATGGCCTGTTTAAGCAGTTATTTTACATTTCTTTATATTCTCTATACGTCGCATACTTTCTAAAACAAAATAGACGTTTAATAAATGCTATTTCAATTTTCTTGACTTGCTTTTTTCATCATTATTTGTTGCACAATGGATGATCAAATTGAGCTAAAATTATATATTTAAATATTATTTTTACCATTAGAAATAATGAATCTGAAGGTTTCAGAAAACTTAGGAAGAACTATATGAAATGATTTAGAGAAGACTAAGAGAATAATTTATGCATCTACAATAACATAAAGAAAATCAACCTTAAAAGATTTAAGAGATCTAAGTAATGTGATGACCAAATTTAACAGCTGAGTTTTGATAGTTAAACATAAACTTTCTTTTTCTTTGGTACCAAAATATAGTTAATGAATTGGTGAGTTTTGTTTAAATATACTTTGCTACAGGGAAAAGTACTTCTTGGGAGGAAATTATTGTGAAGTGACGGTAATTTTAAAAATGGCTATGACATAAAAAAGAAAGGGAAGAGGAGGGAAGGAGAAGAAAGAAAGGAAAAGAAAGCAAAGAAAAAGGAAAGGAAAGGGAAGGGGAAAAGTAATGAATGGAATAGTAAGGGACTGGAAGAGAAGGAAGCAAGAAATGAAATGAAGTAAAAGGAAAGACAATGCAACTGTTTAAAAGGCCAAAATCATAGGTAACAAGAAGTTTCTCCTGAGTGGTGTACTTAGAAAAAATGACTGGAAGTTAATCTGGAATTATAATTATTCTGAGTCCTAAATCAAAGCATATAAGAAAACAAATACAGGGAGAGGATTGGGAAGGAAATGAGATATTAGCAGGTATGTCTAAGTAAGGACCACTTAATGCCTTTTTTCCTCCACTATTAAAACTTAGCCTTCTCTTTTGAAAAATCCTTCTCTTTTGCCATGCAGCTACCTATCTGCAAGCCTGTCTCTGATATTTGTTATTCATATGTCATATAGAAGGTCATGTCATCTCCTCAAGATTCAATTTTTTTTCAAAGAAGATAGTGAGACCTCTGAGATCCTTAGTGTTCTGGATCTATTTTTAAGACATTATAATCCTTTGCTAAAGTAGTAAAATACCTGCTATGTCTAGGTACTTTCTATTTATTCAATTATTCACATTTCACTATTTAGACTTTGGGCTTCCATAGCCAGAAGACTGTTTTGGCATCAGTCCTGGGAAACAGTTCATGATTGCTCTGGAATCATTAACAGTTATGAAATTTATGAGGATTGAGTGTTTCATAATTTAAACACTGTGCTTTTAAGACAGAGAAAACCAGACATCTGTTTATTTTTATTTGAATTTTTAGATATCCCACCTATGACTGAACTCCAAAATGTTAAGTTAAAACAAATTTAGATATTGGTCAATGGGGTTTTTGTTTAGATATAACATTACCTAGCATAATGTCTGGAACATAGATTGGGGCTTAACAAATAATTGTTGACTTGCTAATGTAACACAGGGTTTCATTCACATGAATGATCACACATATACACATGATCTGAAACATGAGCTCTTAATTCCAGGAATGTACAGAAAACATCTTGTTAGTCTTATTGAATCACTAATAATAAATCTCTATAGTTAGTCAGTGATTCATGATGAATAGGGAGATAACCTGGTTTCATGCTCTGGCTTTGATTCATTCTAACTGTGTGACCATGTGCAAGTCCCTTAACATCAGTGCCCTAGGACTAAAATATATAGTTGAATCACTACTTGGATCATTAGATTTTTATATAAGTTCCCCAGATGGATGAACTCATAAATCTGGATAAAAATTATCCTTATTGTAGTGTTCATTAGCTTAAAGCTAACTGAAATTCACAGGTGTAGTAGTCATCTTATGAATAGCATGCTATTTTTATCATGGTCCTTTAAAAAACAGGAATATAATACCTGGAAACATAATTTGCAATATTATTTTTGGCTCTGCATATACCAAGGGTTTGACTATTAACTGTTATTTACTGTTAGTTTTATTTTATATGCCCCAAAACACTGGTCATAAGTGTATTAGAGATGTGGTTGAAAGTTTACACTAAAGTCCTTTTGATTTTGAATTTATAGGTAGCAATATTAATATCAGAATTATTAAACTTTGGTTTCAGATCTGATTTCTTCTTTGTTAAAAGGCAGAGTTTTATTCATCTCCCACCTTGAATGGTGACTGTTCATATTTATGCCTTCCAACTGTGGCTGTTACATCTGTTTCAGTTGCTGACATTATTTCTGTAGAATTGACTTTTTAGGCTTGCTAGGCTCATCCTTTTTTATTACATTTTAATACAAAAAAGCAATAAAATATCCTACAGCTAGGCCCTCGATGAATTACATTTCTATTTTTGCTGAAAAAAAAACAGTAAAATCATGGTAGTTCTGAAACCTAGGAGAACTGAGACTACTGTACTATTACATTTCCAAAGGTAACGTGTTCAAGTTCTTCAAAAATAGGAAAAATATTTTACTTTATGTTTGTTGATCAATTTGAGTTGGTAGTAATTACTCAGAAAATTTGGCATGATAAATGCCTTTAATATTAGCTCTTTTTTGAGGTAATATTCCTCTTTCATTCCTAGGTGGCACAGTAGATAGAGCATTGATCTTGGAGTCAGGAGGATGGGAGTTGGAATTCAACCTCAGACACTTGTTCATTTTCTAGTTCTGTGAACTTGGGTAAGTCACTTAACCTTGATTTCCCCACTTCCAGAGCAATCTCCAGTCATCCTGATTCATATCTGACCACTTGACCCAGATGGCTCTGAGGAGAAACTGAGGCTGGTGACTTTGCATAACCCTCCCACCCTCCCTCATTCAAATCAAATTGATGTGGTTGTCATTCACAATCCCTGATGTGATAGTCTTCTTCTAGAAGGAAGGACAAAAACATCATTCATTCCTTTATTGTCAATAGATTTACAGTACATCTCCTGGATGTAAAACAATACCTTGAAAGTATGATAAATCTTAGAGCATTCAGCATTTTTTTGAGAAACCTACTGCCACTGTGATAATGTACATGGAACTGAGAATAATTTGATGGTTTACTTAATCTAAATATAATGAAAGATCTAAATCTCTTTGCATGAGTCTTTGGGTTAGTGTATATGTGCATATGTTGTATATATGGTAACCTCTGTTATTAACTTTGGCTGGAAAATGGATTGCTCAATTGAATCAAATTCTCTGGTATATAGATCTCATTGGAATTTGTTACTGTTCCATAAGTCTCATAATTATATAATATATAAATATATGGATAGATAGATAGATAGATAGATAGATAGATCACCAGTCTTGAAATACATTATACTAAAAAAACTAAAATGATAATGACTATCGTTATTTTCCAATAATTTAGAAGATATTACATTATCACAAAAATGATGGTCACTCATTATACTGCATTTAAGAAGCTATTTTGGGGGCAACTATGTGGAGCAGTGGATGGAGCATCGGTCCTAGAATCAGGAGGACCTGAGTTCAAATCCAACCTCAGACATTTAGTTACCTAGCTGTGTGTGACCTTGTGCAAGTCACTTAATCCTATTGCCTTGAAAAATAGTCTGCATTGTTTATTTCACTCTATATCATTAATTTTCCTTTCTCTGAGAATGCGTAGAAATCTAAGCTTTGAGGAGTTTTCTGGAATTTTGAAGTGAAATAACTTTTCCCTATTCTTCTTTCTTTCATTGTTCCACTCTTTAAAATTGCTGTCATAATAATGTTGTTGAGATACAGGGTTTAACCTGCATCTTTTATTATTTTTCCTACTAATTTTTTCCTCTTCTTTTACATCAACCTGCCCGTTTTCAAAGAAAAGAAAATTATCATAAACTTTAGTAATAAATAAATAATACCACAGTACTCCACAGTGCAGAAAAAGAATATTTTCAGTCAGAATCGACTTACACACAACATTCAGAGAGATAGTGACTAATTTGAATCCGACAGTAAAAAGACCATTAAGAAAGAGGCAGTTACTGACAGTGCAAGCTCTGAACATAACAGGTATAGTGAAGAACCATAGCAAAGATACATTTGCATAGGAAATACGTGGATTTTGTTTACTTTACCTCATTGGATCAAAAAATCAGACATCACCCTTCTCACATGAATGCTTATTTATTTAGTTAATGATGGCTCTAAATAGCCAGAATTGTAGGTTTTTCAGCAACTTTCAGAAGCATTGCATGCTAAAAGAAGCTTATTCTTGGAATTAAAACAGCTGGGATAAAGTTCCATTTTAGTAATCTATTGGATGATCTTGGACAAGTAAATATATACTTTTTCCCCTGAAAAGTATTATTATCTGCCTCCCCAGACTATAGTGCGAGGGAAAAAATGAGATAATCTATGTAAAGCAAGTGGAAAATATAATTTCTTATTCTTGTTGGGAAGAGTAACTTCAAAAATATCTGAAGTCAGCTACCATATCTAACACTGAGTATGAATCAATGAAGAAATGAAGGACTGAAGGAATGAATGAATGGATGGATGAATATAACCATGGAATCCTAATTTGGCTTTTTTATTTTAGAATTTTTAGTGGTCACCTCAAAAGGCAATTAAGCATATCACATGATTAAAGTATCATTTATGAAACTATTTTACATATTTCATAAATTTTAGTCTATCCTAGACATGAAGAATACTGACAGGCATTACATAATATGTGTTTGACTATATGGTAACACACTATAAAATGATTGTTCATGTAGCAATAACTTCATGTTAACTTTTATGTGTAGCATTAGATGATTTAAAAAGTCAAAGCAAAATTGAAGCTAGGAAGAGCATAAGATGACACTGTGAAATTATGATTTCCAAGAATACTCATGTGAATAAACTGTCAAAGTAAAACAATGCAATAGAAATGGATAGAAGTTAATGCACTGACTTTATGACCAATTCTTAGAGTACATCCAATGCAAAAATTATTTCAATTAATAGAATGAAAAAAAATATAGGAATTGATTCAGCTAGTAATCATATTCACCTTTCCTAGTAGCTAAGTGAAGCAATAATTCAGTGTGCAAACTCATCTTCAGTGTGCAAAACTCATCTGCAGTGTTTCATTTTCTCTTATGTCCCTCTTTTTCTTATCTGTGAGCATATTGCATTCCCTTATTAAGATACATAGTTAAATTCCCTGGGAGAAGGAGCCATGTTACATTTACCTTTTTATACATCTAATAATTGGCACAGTAAATATAAGTATTTAATAAATCCTTCTTGATTGATTATAATGCATTGAAGAGAAGGCCAACTAAGGAAGAGTTTATTTAAAAAATTAACTTATAGAATGCACAAGCATAAGCTTATCACGCTTTTATCTGCCTAAAGAATTTTGGGACATCTTGTATATGTGGTCAGACTTGCTTATCATCTAGTAAAAATGTCTCAGATGAAAACTGAGTTTTGACATGTTTCATTTCTCCCTACCATTATTACTAAAGCAAAACATATTTAGATTTCATTAAACACAAAACACATTTCATTTTTTCTGACAGTTGCCTCTGGCATTCAATGGAAAATAAAGAGATTATATTATGGTCAAGAAATTTCTAAATGTCTCAAAATAAAACATAAAGAAAGGTAACTTCTGAACTTTAGGTAAGACAATGTAGCAATAAGAAGCCATGGAAGCTAAATCTTTACTGATTCCTTCAATGAAGTGGCCATGTTACCTGACCTCTTCTGCTTGTGAGGTGTAGAAGGAAAGCAATAAGAAAAGGGAGACAGAAAGGGGAGAGTGTTCGATGGAGAAAGAGTGAAAAGCAAGAAATCAAGGGAAGAGAAGAGGAAGCACATGCAGAATGAGATTATTATTATAATACTATTACCTTATTACTGTTAAAATTATTACCACTGGAATAGCTATTGTCTGTTACCCTGTAGTCTCAAAGCTTGTACTGAATCTGAGGCACTCATGTCTATTTGTTAGGTACCCATTTTATGCCAAATGGTGCCAACCATAATGGATCATATATCTAACTATCTAGATGGAGGAATCATGTTATGTCACCTCCACCTACATTGACTTTCTCCTCTTGCACCATCATCTGAGAGTCACTGGAAGAGGGGATGCTATCCATGTGCAGGTACCAAAAAGGCAACAGAAAGCCATATCTGTGAGTAGGAAAGGCCAAGAGGTCCTTCTTGACTTCCTGATCCCAACATGCAGCCTTACCCAAAGACTGTGTCTAACAACCCTTTCCCAAATACTCCATCCCTGCACCTAATCAGCTAGATGGTTCAGTGGATAGAACACTAGAGCTGCATTCAGGAGGACTTGAGTTCAAATTGAGTCACAGACACTAGTTATGTGACGCTGGATAAGTCACTTCACCCTGATTGCCTCATATCCAGGGCCATTTCCAGTTGTCCTGATTCATATCTGTCCATTGGACTCAGATGGCGAAAGTGAGCACCTTTAAAAATACCAGAGAATGCTGGAGGAGATATAAATACAACCTATCTGGTCTTCTGGCAACAGTTACCAGAATGTTCACTGAAAAATACACATTTATCTGAATACTTGCTATACCATTCCTTATATCTAATAATCCAATTAGAATTTATAATTCTTGAGCCTTGAATTATATTTCATCTTGAATTCTATATGTAAGTCCAGGCCTAGAACATGCCTTTACATGTGGTAGGCTTTTAATAAATTATGAATTGTTTGTTGAAGCTTCACAGGAAAAAAATAATTTTCTATTAACACAAACTCTGCAACTGTATTTGGCATATAAAACTATATTGTCCTTACTATAATTTATTCATTATCTGACCTCAAACTGACAAAATAAGCATGAGTTTATGTAGGTAAGCAGGTTGACAAATGACTAGGTTTGGGGAGAACTGCCCAAACTCCCTAAGTATAAATATTCATTTGAGGTGATTTCTCAATATCCAGTTCCTGTGATCCTGAAAACACCACCTGCAACAGATCAAATGACCAGGCACAAAGAAACCCTTCTTTATTTGGAGGCTGATCTTAACTGGATGCCCACAGTTCCTTGGGGTTTCCCCCACTGTGTGGATGCCCTGCCTGGGAATTTTCCTGACTGGACTCTGGGGGGGGCAGTTCCTCCAACTCTCCAGCAGTAAGGATTCAAAGGTTGCTTACCTCTCCAGGTGAGGATGGATTGTGTCAGCATATGGATTAATATCATAAACTGATCTTATTGTGTCTTGTGATTTTACCGAGACTTTTTCTTTCCTGAAACTTATAATTTATCAAGACATTAAGCTTAATAAATTTCATATTCTGAGACATCTGGTCATTTCTCTGCTAATCCAAACAGAAATGAAATTATAGCTGCAACTACCTTGCTTTGCAGCACAGTTACACAGATGAATTCTTTCAAAACTTCCTAGGCTAAATCCCTCCTAAAAATTCCCTATATGGGGCAAAAATGTTCTTCTAAAAAGTGACAAAGTTACCACTTCCCAAAGGAGAATGTGTAGATAATTTCTCCATGACAGGTAGATATGAAAACACTAAATAAAATATTAGCTAAACTAATTCAACCATACTTTTTAAAAAAGAAATTATTCATGACCAAGAAAGCTTTATAATAGATATAGAAGAGCAATTCAACAATAGAAAATTTTCTGTATAATACTACCTATCCTATAATTTTCCCCTCCACAAATGAAAACTCACAATGTGACACCATTAAATGTAGGTAGAGCCAGATAAATTCCAACTTTTATTCATTACTAAAGTTTAAAAAGAGGAGAAATAGAATGTATTTGATTATCTAAAAAGTATCTAAGAACAAAAGGATTTATAATAAGTGATGTAGAAGGATCCAATGCATCCTTGGGTGCCAATAGGAATCTAACAGATTCTGGCAAATACACGAAGATAGGAATAAATATTAGAGGAATTAAAACTGGAAATAAAGATATCAAAATATAATCATTTGCCAAAAATATGATAATATATCTAGACAATCCAATTCTCCAAATCAAGGACCTCATAGAGACAATAAATGAGTTGAGCAAGAACACAGGATACATCATTAACCCCAAAGATCATTCACATTTACATTTATTAGTGATAAAGATGAACAAAATATTATTTTACAAGAAGTACTTTTAAAATACAAATAAAAATCCAGATATAAAAATGATTATGAAATTAAATGACAATAACTGAAATAAAGGAAAACCTGTGCAATTTAGTTCAATTTCAATGTCCATGTATGGATCAAAGGATATGGTAAAAAAATAACCATTTATATAGTGGCTTCTTTTTGACAGAACCTGTGTTAAGCCCTTTACAAATATCATATAATATAATCTTTACAATGATTCTGTGAGATAGATGTTGGTATTTTCATCATTTGGGAGAGGAAGAAAAGGTAGACATTGGGTAAGCAATCTGCCCCAAAATAAAAAACTATTCCTATAAGCCAAATTTGAACTCAAATATTTCTAAAAGCAGACTCAATACATTATCTACAGAATCTGTAACCTGATGACAATTTATTATAGTAATTAATATGACTATATTATATATTTTATAGATATGAATTATAATAGTGCAAAAATAATATAAGTACTTCATTGGAACCTAATTTTTTTATTTATTTAAGATAATGGGGTTGTTACTTGCCAAGGTCACACAGCAAGGCAATTATTAAGTGTTTGAATTCATATTTGAGCTAAAGTCCTCCTGACTGCAGGGTTGGTGCTCTATACACTGTGCCA
The DNA here is from genome assembly GCF_037893015.1 of Macrotis lagotis. Classification (NCBI taxonomy): domain Eukaryota; kingdom Metazoa; phylum Chordata; class Mammalia; order Peramelemorphia; family Peramelidae; genus Macrotis; species Macrotis lagotis. Next base: position 93,699,392 of record NC_133665.1, read on the forward strand.
CTTAACTATCCCTTTTGGAACATGTTGAGAGGCAACATGAGTTGTTAAATAAACAGCCTCTAGTTCAGGATAACCATTTAATGATCTGATTCTGATTAATATTGCTTATGTGGTCCTGGGAAAAGAGCTTAAGTCTTTGTTCTAGGTCAATAGTCTCCAAAGTGGGGACAAGACACATGAGAGATTGTGGTGTCACCATAGGAAGGCTGTGACCTGACATCAATGGGTATGCAATCAATCATTTGAATGAATGGAAAACAAGTTTCTTTCTTACAGTGATAGAAAATCATGGAGTTTGTTTCTAATGTTAACATCTTTCTCATTATTCCTCTTTCACTTGCGTACTTCATATTTTTGAACCACACATTGGACCCTCAAGAAACTTAAAAACTAAATTATCATTACTGAAAGTTGCCATTATAGTATTACTCTTGAGAACATTACATTCATCTCCTCCTTTTTCCATATCCTCTTATGATTATGGCAGATGAACCATAGTGATTGAGCTTAGCCTTTGGAAGCAATGAATAATAAGTAAAAAAAAAGTCACTTCCTTTATTTTCATTTTGCATATAAGAAATTCAATAATATAGGATAAGCAGGGCTATAATTAACATAAAATATTAATTTCTCCCCCCAAATCACCCTATCTTTCAATCTTCTGTTTAATGTCAAGTGAGCCACAATCCTTCAGTACGCCCATTTTTCATAGCTTCATCATCTCCAGCTCCTGAATTTAGCATCTCAAATCCACATGTCCAAGCAGTTGTCAATTTTTCCTTCAAATTTTTTATATCTGTCCTTTTTTATCCAATCACAGTAGCCAGCCTCTTATCCTGCCAGTCTTTCCAGCTTGGTAGGACTATTTGCTCTTCCATTTTGAAAATGTTTGAAAGGAAAAAAATGAAATGGAATGAGCATTTGCATAGAACATACATAATATATGCCAAACACTGTACTAAGTGCTTCACATATTATCTCATTTAATCCTCACAGAAATTAGGGGAATTAGGTACTATTATTATCCTCAATTTACAATTGAGAAAATCAAGACAAATTTACTATCCCAGCTTTATACAGTTAGTAAATGCTGAGACCAAAATTCAATTCGGATCTTTGTAACACCAGGATGAGAGAACACTCTGTATACTCTGTTCTAACTGCCTAGAGTAAAAAGTATGTGAGAATAAAAAAAATTAAGAAAGAGAAAGAAAGAGTGAGAGAAAGAAGGAAGGAAGGAAGGAAGGAAGGAAGGAAGGAAGGAAGGAAGGAAGGAAGGAAGGAAGGATGGTTGAAGGGAATAAAGGATGGAGGGAGGGAGTGAGGGATGAAGTAATGTTACTCTGTCAAGAGCAGGAGAGCCAGCACTGTGACCAGAGTCATGTTGTTCACATTTTTGCTGATACCAACAATTTCTTTGAGAAATTTAAACTTAATAATCACTTAGTTTTATCCTAGGCAAGAACAATATATATCACTCAGACATCCATGTCCAAACCCGTCACATGATTGAAGAGTATTTTCCATAAATACTTATCATTTGAAAATTAGTAAAAGATCATAAACTGAATTGCCCTGTCCAGGACCTAATTTCTACAAGACCACCATCTCTACAAGAGATCCTAGTAGTTCAGGTGGAACACACCTATTAGAAATTGATGAAAAAAGTCAATGCTAACTATCCACAGTACCTAAGATGACCTCCTTCCCTGAACCTACTCTGGTTTCTCAAAGCTGAATCAGAAAATTGTAACTACATTATGTCCAATGGTATTCTCTTCTCCAGTAAATCTAGCAAAAATATGGCCACCTAATCCATAGATGTAGCAAATGGAAAATCTGGTGAACTATTCATTATCTCATGGAGATTTTCTTTATTTTAAAGAAAGATTTCATTTATTTTGAGTTTTACAACTCCACCCCCCCCCGTACTTGCTTCCCTTCCTCAACCCCCCACAGAAGGTCTGTTAGTCTTTACACTGTTTCCATGGTATACATTGATCTCAGTTGAATGTAATGATAGAGAAATCATATCCTTAAGGAAGAAAAATTAAGTATGAGATAGTAAAATTGCATAATAAGGTATTTTTTTCCTAATTTGAAGGTAATAGTCTTTGGCCTTAATTCAAACTCCATAATTCTTTCTCTGGATACAGATGGCACTCTCCATTGCAGATAGCCCAAAATTATCACTGGTTGTTGCACTGTGATGGAATGAGCAAGTCCTTCAAGGTTGATCATCAACCCCCATGTTGCTGTTAGGGCATATAATGTTTTTCTGGTTCTGCTCATCTCATGCAGCATCAGTTCATGCTAATCATTTCAGGCTTCCCTGAATTCCCATCCCTCCTGATTTCTAATAAACCAATAGCATTCCATGAAATACATATACATAGTTAAGCCCTTCCCCAATTGAAAGACATTCACTTAATTTCCAATTCTTTGCCACCACAAACAGGACTGCTATGACTATTTTTGTACAAGTGAGGTTTTTACCCTTTTTCATGATCTCTTCAGGGTATAGACCCAGTAGTGTTATTGCTAGATAAAAGGGTATGAACATTTTTGTTGCCCTTTGGGCATACTTCCAAATTGCTCTCCAGAAAGGTTAGGTGAGTTCACAGCTCCACCAACAATGTATTAGTGTCCCAGATTTCCCACATCACTTCGAACATTGATCATTGATTTTTCTTTCATAATAACCAGTCTGAGAGGTGTGAAGTGGTACATCAGAGATACCTTAATTTGCATTTTTACAATAAGTAATGATCTAGAGCACTTTTTAATATGACTATGGATCACTTTGATTTCCTCATCTGTAAATTGCCTTTGCATTTCCTTTGACCATTTGTCAATTAGGGAATGATTTGGTTTATTTTAAAATTTTACTCTGATCTCTTTATATTTCATAAATGTGTCGTTTGTCAAAAATATTAGCTGTAAAAGTTGTTTTCCAGTTTAATACGTTTCTTTTGATTTTGGTAACAGTGGTTTTGTCTGTGCAAAAGCTTTTTAATTTAATATAATTAAAATTATCTACTTTGTTTTTATTAATGTTCTCCATATCTTCTTGTATCATAAAATGCTTCCCTTTCCCTGAATCTGACATGTAAACTACTTGAACTTCAAGTCTGCTTATAATATTGTATTTTATGTCTAAATGCAGTATCCATTTTGATTTTATCTTGGTATAGAGTGTGAGATGTTGGTCTAATCTAAGCTTCTTCCATACTAACTTTCAATTTTCCCAATAGTTTTTATCAAAGAGAGAGTATTTATCCCAATGGCTGGACTCAGGGTGTATCAACACCAGATAACTATCATGATTTCCTACTGTTGCTCCTAATCTATTCCACAGATGCAACACTCTATTTCATAGCCAATACCAGACAGTGTTGATGTCGGATGGTTTATAATATAATTTTAGATCTATTAAGGTTAATTCACCTTCTTTGGTAATTTTTTTCATTGAATCCCTGGAAATTCTTAATTTTTATTTCTTCATATGAATTTACTTACAACTGTTTCAAACTCATTTAAGTAATTTCTTGGAATTTTGATTGGTAGGGCACAAAACAAATAATTTATTTTTGGTAGTTGTCATTTTTATTATATTAGCTCAACACATCCATGAGCAGTTGATGCTTACCCAGTTATTTAAATATGATCTTATTTGTGTGAGAAATGTTTTGGAGTTGCTTTCAAAAAGTTTTGCAGTCTGCCTTTGTAGATAGACTCCCAGGTATTTTTTATTGACTGAGGTCACTCTGAAGATTTCTCTTTCTAGCTCTTTCTACTGTATCTGTCAAGTCATATATAGAACTGTGTGGATCTATTATGGTTTATTTTATATCCTGCAACACTGATAAAATTTCTAAAAATTTCAAAACATTCTTTCTAGCACTTTCTTACACTGCAAAGTGTAAGAGTTTTGTCTCTTCCTTCCCAATTCTAATTCCTTTAGTTACTCTTTCTTCTCTAATTGCTGAGGCTAACATTTCTAATACAATATTGAATTGTGGTGGTGATAATGGGCATCCTTGTTTCACCCCTGACCTTATTGGGAATGCCTCTAGCCTATCCCCTTTGCATATAAAGCTTGTTGATGGTTTCAGATAGATACTGCTTTTTTATTTTAAGGAACAATCCATTTATTCCTATGTTCTCTAGTGTTTTTAGTAGGAATATGTGTTGTATTGTTTTCAAAAGCTTTTTCAGTATCTATTGATATGATCATATGATTTCTGATAGGTATGTTATTAATATAATTATACTATCGTTTTTCCTAATATTGATCCATTCCTGCATTCCTAAGATAAATTCTACTTGATCATATTGTTTTATCCTAGTGATAACTTGTTGCAATCATTTTGCTAAGATTTTATTTAAGATTTTGGCATCTATATTCATGAGGGAGATAGGTCTATAATTTTCTTTCTCTATTTTAACTGTTCCTGTTTTAGGTATCAGCACCATATTAATGTCATAGAAAGAGTTAGGCAGAGTTCCATCTTCACTTATTTTTCCAAATAGTTTATATAGAACTGGTACCAATTCCTTAAATGTTTGGTAGAATCCACTGGTCATGGAGATTTTTTCTTAGGGAGTTCAATAATGGGTTGTTGAATTTCTTTTTTCTGAGATAGGATTGTTTAGGTATTTAATTCCTCTTCATTTAAAATGGGCAACTTACATTTTTTTAAATACTCATCCGTTTTATTTAGATTGTCAAATTTATTGACATAGAGTTGGGCAAAGTAATTCCAAATTATTGCTTTAATTTCTTCCTTATTGTTGGTGAGTTCACTTTTTTCATTTATGGTACTAGCAATTTGGTTTTCTTCTTTCTTTTTTTTAAATCAAATTTACCAGAGATTTATCAACTTCAATGGTTTTTTTCATAGAACCACCTCTTGGTTTTATTTATTAGCTCAATTGTTTTCTGACTTTTGATTTTGTTATTCATTTTATTTGGAATTGTCTTTAATCACTATTATTCCGAGTAACCAAGTCTTCTATAATTGATAATCATTACAATAATACTAATACTATACACAGTGATCTCCAGGTCCTTCTCACTTCTCATTGTATTAATTTTTATAGGTTTTACTCATTTTTTTAAAACTTTCCTCCTCTCTATTTATTTTAGCACAATAATACTGCACCACAACAACATACCACAAATACTTCAGTCTTTGAGTAAATTATGGACAACCTTTCAATTTCCAACTTTTTTTGCCAGCACAAAAATGTTTTTATAAATATTTTGTACAAATACTTTCTTTTCCTTTAATCCCTTTGAGATACAGACCTAGTAGTAGACATAATATGTTGAAGGAAACGAAGAATTTTCTACACCTATAGTTGTAAATTGTTCTCCATACAAAGGAATTAGATGGGAAGGAGAGCTGTTAGTTCTGGAATGGAATGGATTAAATGGATTAAAGAGAGACTAATAAAAATATATTTAGGAAGATATAAAAATCTTTGAAATTTTTAAAGAAATAAGAGGCTAAGTGGATAGGGATGCTGAGTTACAGAGTGAGGATTAGGGTAAGGAGCATCTTAAAGGTGTGTAAGGGAGGGATATTTGGAGGGGATAGGTTAAGAAATATGATGGCAAGATAGAAGGTGAAAAAGCAGAGAAGTGAGAAGGGGTTGTTATTTTCAAGAAACATAAAATAAGTAATACAGACAAACATGAAATAAAAATCAGAAGAAGAATTTATTATGTAAAATAGCAGGGTTAATGATCATGACCCCAGCTAAAATTAAAGATAAGAGATTTTCTCAAATTAGGAAAGCTATATATCATATGTCAGCAATATTAATCAATATCGCTTTAGACTAATTTAAATACCTAGATATATAAGGTAGAAATATTGTTGCAGAGGAAGAAATGATAATCTAGTTGATTTAGAAAAATTTGGAAAGAATTGGACTTATGAAGGAAGATGCTATCCACTTTCTGAGAAACAAAATAAATGGAAATAGGCATATTATGGTCTTAAATATATGAGTAAGGATATATATTTATATAGATATTTGTGAACAAGCATGTATATGTTTGTATGTGTACACATAATATGTTTGTGTGTATGCATATGTATATACATTTACATATTCACATGTGTATATTTATTTGCATACATGTCACACTTAATTGTAGCCTTTGGGGGAGGGGGAAAATAAAGTAAAAAGGATGCAGCAGAGAACAGAAGAAAATCTACAATTTTGAACACAATGTTTAGTACTTGTTATATAGGCTTTGTTGAAATGGATATTTATTTCTTTATATTTTGAGTCATTTCATGTTTTTTAGGCATATGACAATGCTATTTTTTCATTTCTTATATTGCATTTCAGTATTAAACTGCTGATACTTGTGCTTCCTTTTCCAAGAAGATCATGACATCAGGGAGGTAATGTGAAAGATGCATGTGAATTGGATCTGAATGAGGCAGTCCAGTGCTAAGTCACCAGTCTCACTTTCTCCTCTACAGTTATTTGCGTCTAGAGAAATATGAATCAGAATGACTGTCAATAAGCCTGGATATGGGATGATCTGGGTCAAATATCTTGTGCAAAGTCACATATTTAATGTGTCTGACACCAAATTTGAACTCAGCCCTCCTGAATTCAGGGTTGGCATTCTATCTACTGTACCACTAAACTGACCAAGTATAAAAGAAAAGAAAAAAGAGCCCCTACTTTCAAGAGAACCACATAGCAAAGATGCTAGAATTTGTTTTGTTCTCTGTAGTCAACTTGGCCCTTAGCACTTTGGACAGCTTCTCCTACCTACCTTGAATATGTGACCCAGAACTGAATAAAGTGTATCATAGTAAAATGGTACCAATCCCTGCTTCTAATGCTAGTTTAGGGTTTTTCTTATAATTTCATCCTTTCCTAGAATTTGCTTCCATCTAGCTTCCATTATCCTCAACCAGTGTCCACAGAACTTCTTTCATTTCTTCCTAAACTGACCTGAGATGAATAAAGTATTTACTTTGACTTTTTTTTTTGCATTCTGGTTCAAATTGTCTATTATGTTTTCTAGATAGTTGTGGAGGAAGCGTATTGTGAAAGCTGGGCTTTCATGTCACCATCTTCTCTCCTTCCTTCTACTTTCAAACTCCTCAGTAAAATATTCTGAGCACAGTAGTATATCAGAAAGATGACAATCAAGTAAAAAGAAAGCTATTTTTCCACAAGAAATGATCAAGAGTCAATACTATTGAAAACTATCATACATTGCTTAAGTTTTTAAGATGTTGCAGAGTTCTGTGCTCTAGTATACTATTGCTATCTAGCAACTAAATTCACTTAAAAAAGGAAAATCAAGAGGAAATCCATGTTAGGAAGGATACTCTCTTAAAGACAAGGAAGAGTCAACTTGCTAGTAATTGTCTGAAATAGGTAAATATGTTCTGACAACCACCCAATTTTGGGATTCGTTGTTCAAGGGAGATTTGCCTTTTTTATTTCTCTCTCTCTCTCTCTCTCTCTCTCTGTCTGTCTGTCTGTCTGTCTGTCTGTCTGTCTCTCTCTCTCTCTCTCTCTCTCTCTCACTCTATCTCTCTCTCTTTTTCTCTCTCTCTGTCTCACCTATTCCTTCCAATTGAATAAATCCTCCATTTAGGTGTCTTTGATCTTCCTAAGTGCGGATATGACTATTACTCCCATATTCAGTAAATTCCTATGACTGCCTATCACATCAAATATAGTATCCTCGGATTTTATAACTTTTCTAAATCTTTTTGAGTAGTCTTTTGATTTTATTTTTTCCTTTTGCTTATTTATTTTATTACAATTTTCTTGTTGTGAAAGTAAATATAAACCCCCTCCCTCCATAAAAGATAGAGAAATCTCAAGAATAGTGAAAGGAAAAAAAGTGTAACTCTGTGTTCAGATTCCAATGGCTCTGTCTCTGGGATGAGTTGCCTTCTTTATCGTAAGTCCACCAGAGAAGTTACTTTGATATCTTTTGCCACAGTGGCAATTACTAGCTATATTTCCCCCCATTCTATTTCTCCCCACTCTTATTTATTTTATTCTCTGTCTCATTTCACCCATCTATACTCAGAAGGTGTGATATCTGAGTACCATCTCCTATGAACTTCCTTCTCTTCTAACAACTACTCCCACTCTCCTTCCCTATTCTGCTTATTCCATTCCTTTCCTCTCATTTTTCTCTAGGGTAAGATAGATTTCTATATCTAATTTAGTGTGTATGTTATTTTCTCTCTGAGCCATGTTTTATGAGAATGGAGGCTCATTCATTTCCATTCACCATCCCCTTCCACTCCATTGAAAAAGCTTTTGCAAGACTCTTATGTGAAATATCTTTGACCCTTCTTCCTCTCCTTTCTCTTCCTCCCAGGATGTTTCTTTATCTTCCATTATGTCCATCTTCATATTATATCATACTATACCATTATATTCGATTCCCTCCTTTGCCTTATACATACTCCTTCTAAATGGTGTTATAAATGAAAAGATTCATATGAATTATTAGAATCATCTTCCCCTGTAGGAATACAAACAGTTCAACATCATTAAATTCCTCATAATCAGTACTTCTCATTCAATATGCTTCACTTGAGTCCTGTAATTGGAGGGCAAAATTTCTGTTCAGCTCTGATCATTTCAACAGGAAAGTTTTAAAGTCCTGTTTCATTGAAAGTCTTTTTTCCTGAAATAGGATGTTCATTTTTGTTGGGTAGATGATTCTCAGTTGTAAAGCAACTCATTTTGCCTTTTGAAATATCATATGCCTACAAGCCCTTAATGTAGAAGTTGCCATATCCTGTGCTGAACTGTTTGTTTCTGGCAGCTTTTAATACTTTCTCTTTAACTTGGGAGTTTGGGAACTTGGCTAAAATATTCCTGGGAGTTTTTCTCTAAGAATCTCTTTCAGGAGGTTACCAGTAAATTGCTTCACTACCTATTTTACCCTCTGCTTCTAGGATCTCAGGGCAATTTTGCTTCATTATTTTTTGAGAAAAGAATTCTAGGCTCTTTTCCTGGTCATGATGTTCAGGTGGCCCAATAATTTTGAAATTATCTTTCATGGATCTGTTTTATAGGTCAGTGGGTTTTTTTTTCAATGAGATATTTCACATTTTCTTATAATTTTTCATTCTTTTAGTATTGTTTTATTGTCTCTTGATTTCTCACAGTCATTAGCTTCCTTTAGTTCCATTCTACATTTGAAGGAGTTATTTTCTTCAGAGAATTTTATTTTTTAAATCTCATTTTCCAGGTAGAATTCTGCTTTTTAAGGCACTCTTCTCCTCATGTGCCTTTTGGGTTTTTTTTTTCCCATTTGCCCTAACTGCTTTTTAACATGTTATTTTCTTCAATATTTTTTCGTATTTCTTTAACCAAGATGCTGACTTGGCTTTCATGATTTACCTGTATCACTCTCCTTTCTCTTCCCAATTATTCCTCTACCTCCCTTGTTTTGCAGTCCTTTTTGAGCTATTCTATTATTACCTGAGCCCATTTCCTCTTTCTTTTAGATCCTTTGGATACAGAATCTGCAACTCTGTCATCTTCTTTGATCCTCCATGGGACCAAAGTAATATTCAATGAATGGATTCATATTTTTCGGCTTTTTGTTTATTTCCTCAGACTATGACCAATTTACTACAATTGCAAATATTTGGAGGTTCCCCAAGTGTGGGTACACAGGATATTCTAACAGCCATGACACAAATCATCTCCAACTAAACCGCCACCTGGACAGTCTCAGGAGCTGTCTTGCCGCCCTGAGAGATAAGATGAGCTGGAGTCCTTGGGAGCCAGAGCCCTTGGGAGCTGGACATTCTGCCCCACTGTCCAAGGGCACTAGACACTGCTATAGCTTATCATCTCCTCCCTAATGTACCCTCCTATCCTGTAATGCAAGAAGCTGTACCTACACATCCCTTGCACCCCCTAACCATTACCTCATTATTCTTTGTTCTACCCCGGAAGACCTAACAGTCTTTATGTAATAGCTAAGCAATAATAAAATTGAGCTGGAGGCATAAGGCAGTAGTGGCTTGACTCCTTATTCTCAGCTCCCCTCCTGGAGGGAGGTCACCGCTGTGGGCCCCAAGGAAGCAAGCCACAACAAATGGTGCCGAAAACCCGGGATCCCCCTCTGAAGAGCTCTTCAAACTCGCACTCCTCCTTACTGGCCAAGGTAAGTGCCCTATTCGGGCTGGTCTCTCGACAGCCCCTGCCCCAGCAGCCCCACGGCTATTAGAGCCCCCTGTAGTCCCTTATGCTAATGGGGAATCTTCCCCCTTCTTCCCAAGATACGCAAGTACGGGTTCTTAAACAACTCCTAAGTTCCCATCACCTGAAATGCACTGAAAAAGAATGTAAGATAACACTCCAGGCAGTTTTACTTTGGCCCCCTGGATTGAAGCTGGCCAGATCCTGGATCCCGATGTTTGGGGGCATGTTTTGACACTTGCCCACAGAGCTGAGGTCCGTGGAGACTTTTCTCCCCCTCTGCCCTTCTATCCTATTGTCACTGCAATACATGCCTGCCTTTAAGGGAGAGAGGAAAAAGCCTCATGATATTTTACAGGCAGCTTTAGATGTAGAAAAGGCCAGAGCAGAGAGCCCGTGCCACCTAACTGAGGTCCGCAATGAGGGCACTCAAACTGATGAGAAATCTGCTTGTCCCCCTCCTCCTAAGCCCTCCCTGGATCCTCCGCCAGACAACCCCCCCCAAAGCCTCCTCTTCTCTACCCTGAGTTGCCTCGGGGAGATGACTGGATCCAACTCCCCCAACACTCTCCCCCAGAGCCACCCTGGACAGACAGTAAAATCCCTGACAAGCCCATTGATGATAACCCCAGGGGCCTGAAATATCAAGGTGCTTTCCCTGCCCCCTCAGCACCTACTAATGACTTCACAGAAGCCTGCCAGATGAGAGATTCCACTGCTCCACCCGTGCCGTCCTTCCCTCCTTGCCCCCCAGCTACCCCAATGCAATGGAAGGATGAGACCCCTCTTATGGAAGGATCAGTGGCCTTTACCTACTATTAAATTGACTGCTCTCTGCTCACTTGTCTTGGAGCAGCTTTCCTTGGGACACATTGTTCATTCCACCAGTCCCTGGAACTCCCCAATTTTTGTTATCCCAAAAAAGACACCAGGATAATACCGTCTCTTACATGACGCTCCGGGGACCCAACAGCCGGCTGGTCCCCATGGGCCCATTACAGCCAGGTCTCCCTCACCCATCGGCTATACACAAAAACCAACCTATTTTTGTCATAGACATTAAAGACTGCTTTTACAGCATTCCCCTGCATCCTCAGGATGCTCCCCGCTTTGCTTTTTCCATTCCTGCTACAAACTATGAATCTCCAAATGACAGGTTTCATTGAGTGGTTCTGCCTCAGGGCATGGCAAATAGCCCCACCCTTTGTCCGACTTACATTGCAGCAGCCCTCAAACCCATCCATGCCTACCCACATCTAACCTGCATCCACTACATGGACGATACATTATTGTCCCACCCCTCTCAGGCCACCCTTAAGACTATAGAGGCCTGGGTTATAGAGAGCCTTTCTAATTTTGGCCTGCAAATAGCTCCAGATAATATTCAGAGGCACCCCCCATTTACCTACCTGGGCTTTATGGTGCATTCTTCCTCAGCCCTCTTAGGCCGGCCAGTCATTTCCATTCCAAAGACCCTCACTCTTACTTCCCTCCAGGAGATTTGTGGGAACATTCAGTGGCTTCGCCCTCCTTGCCTGTCTCCACTAAAGATTTGCAGCCTCTTTTCCACTGCCTTAGAGGCTCCCCTGATCCCTCTAGCCCCCGTGTGCTGACCAGAGAGGCCGTGGCAGCCACATGCAGAGGCCCCTATGGCTTCTGTATTGGTTCCCAGCTCAGTATCTATTCTGCTTTAGATGAGGTTGGGGCACCCCCATTGAGATATAGACCCCCACCATATACAAAATACACCACCCTGTCTCAGGTCCCTCTGTGTGGCCCTTCAGCGTGCACAGACATTAGACCTCTTTTTTTCATGAGAGGGCTTGTCTGGTATAATGGAACTTGGGAAAAAATGGACCCTAGGTGGTCCAAGCTAGCACTGGTTGAGCCTACAATACAGCCAGAAAAATCAGTATTTTTACACAGTCAGGCCTATGGATACCTGTGACCACTGATGGGTGAACTCAACAAGTTACAATCTATCACAGGGAATGCCTAGCCATTGGCCTACTTACCCTGCTCATAGCATCCCTTATTACATTTACAGCTTCTGCAGCCACCTCTATAGCCACCACCCTTGCCACCACCCCATGGCCGGAGGATATAGAGCACATGGCCAGACAAATGGCTGGAATCTTTCACCAGCAAAATGAGGTTAATAATCTCCTGAGAGGAGCTATCCTTAACCTAAACCAACAGCTAGCCCTCACTAATGAACGAATCTCTTTTGTAGAACAGCAAATTAGGACCATGTGTGATGCAAGACATACCTCCTTTTGTGTGACACCATTCCTTGTAAAAAACCTTTCCCATGCTCAAACTCTCCTCAATAGGCAGCTTTCCTCCCAGTGGGACTCCCACTTGCAATCCCTGCTTGACAACATGACATATAAGGTCCTAGACCTCAATGACATGGTCATCCGACCACAACTAGATAGTGATTCTATAGACATGCTCTTGCACGATTTTATTAGCTGGACTACCCCAACCAAAATTGCTCTTGGGGTTCTCATTCTTATTTGTCTATTACTCCTCCTCTGTTCTTTGATTAACCAGTGCAGAGCTGCAAAAGCCCTCATCGGCTCTGCCATGACTAATCAGGCCCTCCAGGTCCTAAATGAAAAACGGGGGGGGGGGGGGAGATGTGGGTACACAGGCTATTCTAACAGCCATGACACAAATCATCTCCAAGTAAACTGCCACCTGGACAGTCTCAGGAGTTGGCTTGCCGCCCTGAGAGATAAGGTGAGCTGGAGTCCTTGGGAGCCAGAGTCCTTGGGAGCTGGACATTCCGCTCCACTGTCCAAGGGCACTAGACACAGCTGTACCTTATCATCTCCTCCCTAATGTACCCTCCTATCCTGTAATGCAAGAAGCTGTACCTACACATCGCTTGCACCCCCTAACCATTATCTCATTATTCTTTGTTCTACCCTGGAAGACCTAACAGTATATATGTAATAGCTAAGCAATAATAAAATTGAGCTGGAGGCATAAGGCAGTAGTGGCTTGACTCCTTATTCTCAGCTCCCCTCCTGGAGGGAGGTTGCTGCTGTGGGCCCCAAGGAAGCAAGCCACAACATCCAAGGTCTTGTGATCTCTGACTGCTCTCTTGTCTATATGTGGATGACCATAGGTCCTCTATTCTGCCCTGGAGTTGGAAGGGGAGTCCCTGCTGAGCTAGGATAATGCAGGGGTCCAGACTGCAACCTAAATCTGAGTGTGGGCAAACAGTAAATTCCAGTCCCAGGGACCTCTGCTGTCTCTTCACACCCCCTTATTGTCTATGGGCTGAGCATTCTAGAAGTATTGGGTGACTCTGCTGATTCCTGCTGCAGGTTCTCACTAGAGGACTTCTCTAAGACTGGTGCTCCACACTCACTTTTATGCCCCAGAGTTCTCTCACAACCCCTTCAAGTTGTCTCCTGGTATCCCTGGGCCAAGAGGTCTGGAAACTACATCCTCTGCCATGGGCCCAGGCAACCCCAAGGACCCAGATGTCTCACAAGCTGTTCCTTGAAGGTCAGAGTTGGTTTCTCTGGCCAGTTGCACTGCAGTGCATTCACTCTTTGCCTATTTCCAACCTCTAGTACTGGTAAAACCCACCTTTCCTGTGGATCTTCTGAGATCCTTGGACTGGGAAATTTTATCACTCAGTCTTTCCTACAGATTCTGCCCCTCTAAATATTGACTAGTATTATAATTTGACAGCTTTTGGAGTTTTGGGGGGGTAACAAGTTTCTGGGAATTCCTGCCTTCATGCTGCCATCTTGGCTCTGTTCCTTTCTAGTAGTCTTAAAACTTATATCACTCTACCTGATGTATATACTCTGATCAAATGACATTAACTTTCTTGCTGATCCTTGAAAAAGATGTTTCATTTCCTGATTTTATGATTTAACTTAAAGTTCCCAATCTTGCAATTCTCTCATTCCCTGCTCTCTTTGACTTTTTTCATTCCCCAATTTAAATCCTTCTTCATAAAAAAACATCAACAACAGGGCAGAGCCAAGATGGTGACAGGATAGGATTGTCTTTTAGCTGTTCTCTCTCCAAACTTATAAACTAAGGACTTTAACTAAATTTTCAAGAGACAGAACCCACAGAGAGATCCAGTGAGGTAGTTCTCCAACCCAAGGCAACCTGAAAAAGAGCGGAAAGGCTCTGATCCCCAGGGTTGGAGGGGTAGCCTGCCAGAGTAAAGGAACTTCAGCTTCGCAGAGGCAGGCCCAGGAAGCTGGGAGCCCCGGCTCACTGCAATTGGGGCAGTTTCCTGACCTACACTCCGGAAGCACTGGGCACAATTGGGAGATCAGCAGGGGACCTCTGCCAGAGTGAACACATGAAGCCCAGCCCTCAGGGCACACAGGAAGCAGCTTGGTAGCTGCAGCCCAGATCCAGGAACCAGAAGCAGAAGCTGGTAAGCAGGAGCCCCCAGGGCATGAATGCTGAGCCTAGGGAGGGAAGTGGCGAGAGACTGAGGAGCTCTGTCCTCTGTCATTGGAACAGGCCTCTGGTGCTCTGACCACATTCAGATCCTGATTGCAGTCTAGAACCCCAATGGAACAGCAGAACCCTCCCCACCTCAGCCCCCTGGCAGAAGGGTGCACTTGTGCTCATTCACAGACCAGGAGGGAATACAGAGCCTCACACACAGAGATACTTGTTGTGGGGGGGGGGCTGTCCCAATAATACACAAAAGCTGAGGAAGCATCCCCAAACCAGGCACAGGCTGGAGAAATGAGTAAGCAGAGAGAAAAAGAGGAACCCCATTGAGAAATACATTACCTATGATCCCAAGAAGGATCAAAATACTCAATTTGAAGATGAGGAAGTACAAACTCCTGCATCTAAAGACTCCAAGTAAAAGAGAAATTGAGCTCAGGCTATGACAGAGCTCAAAAAAAGACTTTGAAAATCACATGAGGGAGATAGAAGAAAAACTGGGAAAAGAAATGAGAAATATGCAGGAAAAACATGAAAATTAATTCAGCAACTTAGTCAAGGAAATCCAAAAAATGCTGCAGTAAGTAACATGTTAAAAGCCAGCTTAGCCCAAATGGATAAAATAGTTCCAAAAGTTATTGAGGAGAAGAATGCTTTAAAAACCAGAATTGGTTAGATGGAAAAAGAGATAAGAAAGCTCTCTAAGGAAAAGAAATCCTTCAGATGAAGAATAGAAATGAGGGAGGCTGTGGATTTTATGAGAAATCAGGACACAATACTTAAAAACCAAAAGAAAGAAAAATTAGAAAAAAATGTGAAACATCTCATTGAAAAACAACTGATATGGAAAACAGATTTAGGAAAGATAATTTAAAAATTATTGGAATACCTGGAAGGCATGATCAGGAAAAGAGCCTTGAAATTTTTTTTTCAAATAATTACTACAGGAAAATTGCCCTGATATCCTAGAAGCAGAGGGCAAAATAGAAATTCAGAGAATCCACTAATCTCCCTGAGAAAAAGATCCAAAAACATATAAACCCCCAGGAATATTATAACAAGTTCTAGAACTCCATAGTCAAAGAGAAAATATTACAAGCAGCCAGAAGGACACAATTCAAATATCATGGAGCTGCAGTCAGGATCATAAAGGACTTAGCAGCAACTACATTAAAATCTTGTAGGGCTTGGAATATAATATTCTGGAAGGCAAAAGAGCTCAGAACACAACCAAGAATCAACTACCAAGCAAAATTGAATACCCTCTTCAAGGGAAAATGATGGACTTTCAATGAACCAGGGGAATTTCAAACGTTCCTGTTAGAATGGCCAGAGCTGAACAGAGGGTTTGATCTTCAGATACAGGACTCAGGTGAAGCATAGAGACTGGAGAAGAAGGGGAAATTATGAGGGACTTCATGATGATGAACTACATGTACTCCTGCATAGAACAATGATATTGATAATACTTATATGAATCTTCTCATTTAATAGATCAGGTAGAAGGAGCTTTTATAGATGAAGCAAATGAGAGAGCTGAATTAGAAGATATAATGTGGTGTAAAATGGAGTCAATAGCTAAAAGGGAAATGTAATGGGAGAAAGAAGAAGGAGAGGTAGAATAGGCTAAGATATTTCATGTAATAAGATTGTTTTTATTACAGTGAGCTATCGCAATGATATGAAAGGGGGAAGGTAAGGGGGGAATGAGGGAATCTTCGTGGAAGGGGGAAGGTAAGGGGGAATGAGGGAAACTTCACTCTCATCAGAGGTGCCTAGGAGAGGAAACAGTATATATACTCAATGGGGTATAGATATCTGGAGTAAGAAGAAAAGGGGAATGGGGGAATGTGAGTGATGGAGGAGTGGATGAACCATGGGGGCGGAGCGCGGTCAGATATAACACATTTTCTTTTTTACTTCTTGCAAGGGTCTGGGATTGGATGGCCTGTCTGGGACCATAGGGCCAGGAGGATGCTGGGCCTAAGGGGTGGTAGGTGGGCTCGAGGCCTCTTGGTCCCAGAGCCAGGGATCTGTCTGCTGTGCCACTCAGCTACCCTACAGCAGAGACAGAGTGAAAGGAGAGAGAAAATATAGTATTTGGTAGTGGAGAAATAGGAATGGAGGGAGTTGCAATCAGCAATGGCAACAGTGGTAAAATATGGAAGTAACTTTTGTGATGAACTTAGCATAAAGAATGCCATCCACCTGTGACAGAGCTGGAGGTATTGGAACAGAGACTGAATCACATTTTTTATTAATAGTATTATTTTGGGGGGAGGGGTTGAAGGGCAAATGGGGCTGGGCAGCTTGCATGGGGCCACACAGCTGGGTGGGTGCTCCTGGCTCCAGGACTAGTTCTCTGTCCACCACCTCGCCACTCCTACCATTATTAACCCATTGGCCTTGCAAAAACCTAAAAAAAAATGAAGACTTCACAATCTTACTCCAACCTTGTTTGGGACTTTTTTTAACTCATTCAATTCTATCTTCCATATTCTACTTTTTAAACTAAACCACTTTATCAATATTTTCCATCCTCCCTTGATTTTGTACACTTGCAAAGTCTGTCTCTTGCACCTAAAATATCTGCTATTTTATATACTCGTGTATCTCTTATATCTCTTCTACAATTTTTCTACCAACTTCTATTGTAAAACCTTTCACTAATCCCTCAAGATGAAAATGTCTTTCCCCCCAGAAAGCATCCTTTTACTTTGTTCACATCTTAACTTATATCTAACTTACTTCTATTACGTTATAAATCCCCTATTCAGGTGTATGCTGCTAAATACTCAATAACCATCTCTCTGAAAAATAAGTAATATATACTCAATAAACTTATTTTTAATATGCATTATTAAATTCTCTTCATTATTTTCTTACATTTAGACATTCAAGAGAAAAATAAATAGTCCTTGTTTTGTAGTATTTACTGATTTCTGAGTTGAAAATGTTCAAACTGAAAATTTAACAATAACTTCTTTAGAACTGATTCAGTTTGGCTCTAGCACACCTCTGCTCCTATTTGACAGTAATTTCATTGAGACAAAATATCCTATTGTATTTCAACATTTTCTCTAGTACTTAACTAGGAGCCTTGTCTATAGCAGTAATTACTTCTTAATATTTATTGAATTTAACTAAATTTTTCAGTTACTATTTCTTCCCCTCCCCTTTTCCTCTTCTTCCTTTGCAAATTAAATTTTATTTTCAAAAGAGGCCCATGTATGTATTGTCAAGTTAACTGCTTTATTCTTAGCCATCCTTACCTATTTCCATTGAAAAATAAGCTTAATTCCTGTGTACAATGGCTTTTATTTTCAGGCTATAAACACCCTGAATACAGCATTCTCAGTTCCCAATGCAATTTCCCCTGAAAAAAAAATGTGTATTTGAGAGAATCTTATCAATTTCTATAGAGCCCAATAGTAAAGCATGCCTTGATGTATTTAGTTTCTGTCCTCATAGGTTTCTACTCACCATCTACAAGGAAAGATGTAGTGTGAGTTAAAAACAGACTTAGCATTGTAGCTTTATTCTATTCCTTATCACCAATGAGATCATGATTAAGTTGCTTATCATTTGAGTCTATTATTTTTTTTCTTTTCATCTGTAAAATAGGAATACTAATACATATAGAAGAAGTAAGGACAGTGTAATGGATAAAAAACCAAATTTAGAGCCAAGATGATTCAGGTCCAGACTGCACCAGGGTGGCTATATGATCCTGGCGAACTTGTCAAAGCAATTTTCTAAGAGATTTCAAATGTCAAAAAAGTTGTAGATCTGAATCTGTAGCCAGTTTCCTTAACAGGAGTTCTTTACAACAGTGAAGTCACACATCCATTAGATGACTTGTAGTATTAACTCCATGTGGTTGTTTTGACAAAATGTATGTTAAAACATTTTGCAAAGCTTAATATGGTATTTCAATTGCCATTAATTTTGTGATTCCTGGACATTCTCACAATCAACAAATTTAATTTCATTAAGCACCTTGTGCTTTTAGTGAGTGAAATGCCCAAAGACAGACCTGAGGTTCAGATTAAATCAGACAATTGAAAGAATTGAAGATTTAAAGCACCATGATCTTGAGATTTCAATAGGTATTGCTTACTTACTGATGTTTCTGATAAATATCTGAATGTCTGCTAATTTCTTTAACTAATTATTAAGTTATTTCTCTTGGGAAAGAAGAGCATAGGGGGATAGGAAGTGAAGTATTTCTAAGAACTCTTTATCTGCACCTTTCTCTTTCAACTCATAACCAACTGTTTTGAGTCACTGAATGAGTATGTATGTATGTGGGTATGGTACTTAAAGTTGTGTAATAATTCAATTCAAACCTGTTAATTGATAGATATAAACCTACAGCTTGATATTTTCACCTATTAGGTATAAATGGAATTGAACAATTCAAACTGAATTATTTGCTGAAAAACTATTTTCTCCTGTACTCAAAATTCTTACCTTTTCTAGTCAATCTTGAGATGATAGGTTTACACTTCCATTTCCTTTCCTGTATTTTGATCTTCCCAGGTCACAAAGACATTGCATGATATAGTTTGCAGACAAATTACCACTGAAAAATGTTGTTCTTTCTCTCCCTTTTGTGGTGACCTTCACCTCTGGAAATTCTGATGAGATTTTCCTTTCTTTGTTTTTGCTCAACTATTTCAGTTGTATCTCCGTCTTCCGCTTTCTGTTTCAGGTTTTCTTGTCAAAGACACAGGAGTAGTTTGCCATTTTCTTCTCAAGCTCCTTTTACAGACAGGGAAACTTAGGCAGGGTTAAGTGTCTTTTCTAGGGTCACATAGTATGGGTATGAAGATAGATTAGAACTCAGGAATATGACACTTCCTGACTTCAGGTCCACTTCTTGTTTTACTTTTTCACATAGTACTCACAAATGCACATCAAATGGAAATTTGCCTCAATACCCAATATAGATTTGAGAAAGTCTATTGTATTGAAATTTTAGTTTATATCCTCTCCTTCTATCTTGAAAGATCCTGAAAACAAATTTTGCAAGTATCTGAATTCGTGCATTGAAATAGAAATTTAATTTTTTTCTGCCCTTCCTACTATGTGTAGTACTTTCAAAACAAAAATTTCTCATTCTTTTATTCATTGCAAATAACAGCTCCAGTCACAAAAGCTATTGTGCAGGACCCACTGTTTCTTTTGAGCACTTACTTCTACTTCCCTACCAAGATAGCTATTAATTTCCTTGGTGCCTATCACCCTAGCATAGCAGGGTTCACACTTTATGTCTCAAATTCTGTTACTTAATATCTAAAAGGCAAAAGGGAAACATTTGTATCCACTGAATTCCCTCACAGTGGAAGAAATAGTCAAATAAATCAACAAAGCAAATGTGCTTCATAGACAGAACCAACAGTACTTGTAAATAATCAAAAACTTCCACTGAATTTCAAACTGTTTCCTTCTATCTATTGTGATGTTTTCTGCAGGAATTCAAGTCTTCCCATTGACAGTGACAAGGAACAAAATCACCTCTGGCCATCACCTTTTAAACATTAACTGATATGATCATGTTAGAGAAAAAATATATTTTTTTATAATAGAGACCATTAGGTTCATAAAGTGGTTTTTGGTGCTGATCTCATTTTGTAGATATTGATCTCATTTTTGTTTTTTTTTAAATAAACAGGATGTGAAGTTAGCTATAATTCTATTTCATCTGACTTTCCTGAGAAATTTCTAAACAAAAATAGTCAGTTTTGCAAAGGACACAGATAATTAGCCTTGGTCTAGTTTATCGTTATTATCCAAAACATTACAGATTTGCATAAATCTAAAATGTCTATCTACACCATTTCTCAAATTAAAAATGTTCTGTAACTCCCTATTGCCTCTAGTATAAAATATATAATCTTCAGTCTGATCTTTTAAATTCTCCAAAATATGACTTCATTTATCCCTTTATACTTGTTTCATTTTACTCCATTCCATAAAATCCTTTTGAAGGCAAACTGCCCAGTTACCTATTCCCATACATATGGCATTCAAAATTGTTTCTTTGCTCATGGCTTACCTCCATCTCATTTATTACCCTCAGTTTATTCAAAGTTTAAATCAGCTGCCATTTCTGACATGAGGCTTTTGCTGGTATCCCTAACTCTCCAACTCCCTTTTGTCTATAGGGCTATCTCTCCCTTAACATTAATTTGTAGGTATCTCTATATTTCAATCTTATCTGTGTTCTATTGTTCTATCTTGTAGTATGGTGAAAACTTTTGAAGTCAGGGATTATTTGATTTTGCTTGTTTTTTCAATTGCTTGGCACGAGCAAAATATTCGTGATATTTATACTTGCACACCTAAAATATCTTCACCATAGTGAACTCCTACTTAGAAACACTAGTACTTTTAGATTGGCTTTGAAACTTAGGACATCTAGGTCGTGCAGCAAATAGAACACTGGCCTTGGATTTAGGAAGAGAGGGGTTCGAATCTGGCCTCCAACACTTGACTCTTGAGCAAGTCACTTAGCCCTTGATTGCCTCACATTCAGGGCCATTTCCACTTGTCCTGATTCATATCTGGCCATTGGACTCACATAAATCTGGAGGAGAAAGTGAGACTGGTGACTTAGCACAGCTCCCCCTCACCCAAATCCAGTTCATGTTCTTGTCATAACATCATCTCCCTGATGTCTTGGTTTTCTTCAGAATTGAAGAGTAAACACTTTGAAACTTATACTCTTGGGGGCGGCTACATGGTGCAGTGAATAGAGCACTGGCCTTGGAGTCAGGAGTACCTGGGTTCAAATCTGACCTCAGACACTTAATAATTACCTAGCTATGTGGCCTTGGGCAAGCCACTTAAACCCATTGCCTTGAAAAAAAAATCTAAAAAAAAAGAAACTTATACTCTTAAAGAGCTTTCAGAACCATTTAAAAATTAAGTAAGTCATATGTGATCACTTAGAATTTATCTGAGTGTGGGGGTGGACAATTAGGTGGCACAGTGGATAAAGCACTGGCCTTGGAACTGGAAGGACTTGAGTTCAATTTCAAACTCAGGTTTTTAATGATTACCTTGCTGTGTGACCTTGGGCTAGTCACTTCACCCCATTGCCATGCAAAAACAAAAACAAACTAGGATTTGAACCCAGGTCTGACTGATTCCTAGATCAACTCTCCATTTTCTTTACCAAGGTAAATGTTAAATATTTATTACATCCAATTGAATTGTTGAAAAACAAAGCCACAGATTGTTCTGTTTACGTTTGCACCATGAGTTTGTAATTCTTTAAAATATAGTTTAACTTGAAATAAATGTGGTTCTTCTTCATCAAAGAGACTTTAGAAAATACCAATGTGAAGCATATCATCATTAGTTTAAAAAGATCCACAAAGGAGGAGCACATTTGATTTCTACATGGATAGATCCAAAGAATGTTTACTGCTGTAGTCACAAAACTGATAAGTTGAAGAATTTAAATGCTTATCAAGTAAATAATTAATAAGCATAACAATTACTAATTAATTATTCTGAGTATTTACAAATTATGCTAAGTATATTATACTAAGCATTATACTAAGTAATTAATTAGTAATTATAATTACTAAGTTTTAGTAAACATTGAGCAAAACCTCTCTAATTTTTTAAGGATAAAGACATTTAATCCCCAAGAGGTCCATCAATATACATGTATTAAATACCTACTATATATGACAGGCACTATGTTAAACGTTAAGTATACATAGAAGGCAGAAGTAAGTCCCTGTACTCAAAGAACTTCAAATCTACTGAGGAAGAAAACAAGCATAAGATATTTAAAAGTGATATGGAAAATGAAGGTTCTTAGAATGGGGATATCATGAAAAATCTAGAGAATTGTAACCAGTTGGGAAATGGAGATGCTTAAACAGGGCTCTCATCTTAAATAGAGATTTAGGGAGAGGAGGTATGTCTCCTCCTATTAAGGAAAGAAGAAGGCCCAGATGAGGTGTGAATTAAGGGTTGAAATGACCTTGAATGATGAATAGATTCTTTAGGCAGAATGAAGAAATTCAAAAGAGGTCAGTCTAGCAGGAAATGAAAAGGTTTCAGTTTCTACAATCTCAATATAGGTACCAATGGAGCTGTGACAAGGCTAATTCTTCTTTGAATAACAATACTGGCTATGCTTTCTCATTTATTCACAATAGCCTGCTACTGTAAGTAATATCTATGTAAAACTATTTATTTTCCATTTTCAAACCAATGTTTTGAGTTACGACATGTAACAAAAATCACAAGTAACTATCTTGACATCATACTTTTTTAGGTGACTCCCATATCCAAAAGATATAGAAATTAAATAATCCAGTCAAATAGTGAGTGTTTATGTATGTGTGTGTGTGTGTGTGTGTTTCTTCTGATGCACGTAGGTGGCTAAGTGGTTAGAGAGTTGGTATCTGGATGATCTAAATTTATTTCTGGCCTCAGACACTACCTATGTGACCTTGGATAATTCATTTATCCTTTGTGTGCCCTAGTCTCCTCAAATATAGCATGGAGAAAATAATAGCACCCATATTCCTCAGCAGTAAGGATGATTAAATTAGATAATATCTATAAAATGTTTAGAAGAATGTCTGGCACATAGTAGGCACTTAATAAAAACTTCGTTTGTTCTGATATGAGTTCATTTCGGGTACTAAAAATTGGTACTAAAAATTCTGACCTTTCAAAGTCACTTTGACATTTTTATTGTAATATTTTACCACTCACTTCTATCCCTCTTCTCCATAATCTAATTGTGAAAGTTCACCTGAGTCCCCCTAACCTCCAGGGCTAAGTCAATTGATTCAGACATGGAGAGGGGAAGAAGTAAGGAGGGACTCCCTGTTCTTGTATTGCTTCCTATTCACTTGAATTATGTCTATCATTCCCATACTGTCCTTGGTTCCATGCTTCCTTTTATATTTCCAGAGAAACTACCTTTTCCCTCAGGAATTTTCTTTTTAGTCTCTTGGCATTTGAATAATAGTATCTCTCAAGATATAGCACTCTTTTTTTTTTGTTCCTATATTGTAATGTTGTTTCCTCTTGTATGTGACTAAACAGATTCATTTAAATGTTACTTGCAAGGTTGTTATCCTGGTTACTATTTCTTATACACTAAGGATCAAATCTTCAGGTTAGAGGTGACTGAGAAATTGAAAGTGAAGAGATCAAACCTAGACCATGGAAAAATAGTAAAACATGACTCAATATTAAGAAACAGAAAAGATTACAGGCTTTATAGTCTCCAACTTAAATGTTTCTGTTTTGTTTTGTTTTTTGTTTTCAAAAAGAATTTTGAATACCACTAGGCCATCAAGATGGTAAATTAGGTGCAGCCAGAAAGCTGAACTCACACAAGATTTCTCTTCAAACCCTTTTTAAACAATTCTTTAAATCAAATTCCGAAGTAGCAGAGTCAACAATTGATTGAGTTGAAACATATCTCCAGCCTGAAAAAACTTAAAAGGTCAGTAGAAGTATATGGTGCCAGAATGGAGACCTGCCTAGAGCTCAAACATTTAGCAGAGCACAAATATTTGGCAGAAACAGCAGCAATTTTGGGATATCTCAACCTAGGAATGGTAAAAGGTTCAGAAAATTGGTCAGAAAAAAGATTATAGGGTACACTTTGTAGGTCTTGTGTCTATCTGTCACTGATTGGTAAGTCTATGTTATTATGCATTTTTGGGTCTCATTCCAAAGACAAAGAGGAACATGAGTGGTTGATTACAAGGAAGAAGGGCTCTGGTTACACTTCCAAAATATAAAGGAGTGGAAGTACTTGCAACTGCAGGAAGCAAAGACCAGTCATGGGTATAGACCAGAGCATAGATAGGAGCACACAACCTGAAGGATCACACCACCTTTAAAACATCAAAAACTTGAAAACTTACAGAACGACCTCTGAAAACAGGTTTAAAAACAACTGGATCTTAGAACAGTGACTCCCTACCTCCAGGTTAGCAGAGTCCAATGTTAACATAAAATTCAAAGTCAAAAATAGACTGGAAAAATGAACAGAAAACAAAAATCTTCACCATAAAATATAAATTCAGAGGACAACAATGTGAAAACAGATACAAAAAATACCTAAATGAAAAAAAAAATTAGAACCAAATCCCAAAAGAATTCCTTAAAGAATTAAAGAGGAAAAGAGAGAGGAAAAACTAGTAAGAGAAATGACATCAGACTCTTTTGCAATACAGATAGATGTAATTAATTAGCATCTCAATTTTTTGGGAAAAAAACTGAAATCTACTTTATATCCCTCCCAATTTTACTGAAACTCACCTTTTCCCCCCACTCAATTTGGAAAGCTTCAAACTTTCCTCCAAATGGAAATCAGATTGCCTAATGTTCTATTTAGGTTTGTATCTTGCTCAATTTTTTTTCTTTTAACCTATTGGTCTTATTTGATTGTTTTTCATACATAAAAATGTGTCTTTTGATATTCAGGGTCTTTGGACTGACTGGGAGTACATTGACCCATTAATTATGCCTATATGCCTATTTTGCTATTAAATCATATTGCTTGTTTTTTTCCTCAGCTGTTATTAATTAACTACATAAGTCAAAGGTCAAAATTAACACCAAATCTGAAGTTGAAATAAGAAAAAACATTGGGAGGAATTATTCAATTGTCTAACTTGACCAATTCTAACCAAGCACAAAAAGACTCAACTTTGTATGTTTATATGTGGAGAAGATATTGAAACTAGTTATCACCATTTCTGATAAAAATCTTAAATAGTCTAAATCAGTAACCATGACAAGACTGGGGAAGAGCCAGGGAAATGTCTTAATCTAAATATTTGATCTCTTCAACAAGAAGAGAGACATAACAACCACATACAACAGTACTTCAAAGTAGAACTAACCTTTAAAAATGTTCTGTAGGAATATAAATGAGCAGAATGGTAACCAACTGAGTAAAGAATGGCAGAAGGGAAACCTGAAGCAAACCTGATATGAGACCCAGTTCAACCAACTCATTCCCAAAACTGTACAAGTGAAATTGACCAAATAAACAAAAAAAGTTTACTAACTTTTCTATATCTATAGCCTTAGATAACATAAGTGAAAGTGAAATCATTCCAATCATATTTTAATAGCTAATTTTCTGAGGTGACTTCTAACAAAACAGAATAAATACTAAACACAATTCAGTTTTCAAGACCAACTGGACCAGACTGAATCTGAAGAGAAGATATAAGTGCTTGAAATGAGTGATAAGCTTTTTGGTTTGTTTTTTTTAGATTTTTGCAAGGCAAATGGGGTTAATTGGCTTGCACAAGGCCACACAGCTAGGTAATTATTAAGTATCTGAGACTGGATTTGCACCCAGGTACTCCTGTCTCCAGGGCTGGTGCTTTATCCACTGTGCCACCTAGCCACCCTGAGTGATAAGTTTTTAAGATATGCAAAAAATTCTTAAAGAGAAAAAATAGGTTAAAAATCATGAACAGCATCAGTACAGCAATGGAGAATGAGACCTGTAATGTTTTTACTTATTCATCGCTATAAATTTTACTTACACAAGTAAAGGTGAAGGATAGTATAAGGACACCCCAATTTCTACACTAGTACTAATAAAACAGAAGATCTAGAAATAGGGATTCTAATACTTTAGGAAAATCTATGTAAAAATAAGGGGGAAAAACCACTTTTTTAAAAAACATATGATAACTACCAATTAATAGAACAAGAAATAATCTATCAGATCTATGGAAAGGGGAGGAATTTATGACCAAACAAGAAATAAAAGTAAATTATAAATTGCAAAATGAATAATGTTGGCTGCATTAAATTTAAAAGGTTATGCACAAATAAAATCAATGCTGCAAACATTTGATGGAAAACAGAAATCTGGGGAAACAATTTTCACAGCTAGAGGTTCTGATAAAGGTTTCATTCTAAAATATACAATTTTACAAGGTTACAATTCATTTCCCAATTGATAAATGGTCAAAGGACTTGGATAGTTTTCAAAAGAAGAAATTAAAGCTATATACAATCATATGAAAAATGCACCAAATCAATACTGATTAGAGAAATGCAAATGAAAACTACTGTGCAATTCTACCTCACACCTATCAGATTGACTAAGGTGACAAAAAAGGGAAAATGATAAATGTTGGAGAGATTGTGGGAGGACTGGGGCATTAATACATTACTGGTGGAGTTGTGAACTGATTTAATCATTCTGGAGAGCAATATAGAACTATGCCCAAAGAGCAATAAAAGTGATCCTACCCTTTGACCCAGAAATTCTAATACTTGACCTATATCCATAAGAAATCATAAAAAATGGGAAAGGACCCACATGTTCCAAAATATTCAGAGCAGCTCTTTTTGTAATGGCAAAGAATTGAAAACCGAGGTGATGTTCATCAATTGGGGAATGGCTGAACAAATTATGATATATGAATATTATGGAATATTATTGTTCTATAAGAAACCCTGAATGGTCATTTTCTAGAGAAGCATTAAATGAATTACAGGAACTAATGCTAAACAAAGAGAGCAGAACCAAGAGCACACTGCACGTTAACAATATTGTGAGTTGAGCAATCTTGATGGATGTAGCTCCTCTCAGCAGGTCAGAGATCTAGGACAACCCAGGGAGACATGTTATGGATAATCCTATCCACACACAGAGGAAGAAAAGTAAAACATAAAAAAACCCAACCAAAACACCTTACAGAATCTGAATGAACACTACATTAACTTTGAAAAATTCCTCTCATATATTTCTTTCCTATCTCATGGATTTCTTTCTTTCCCCTTAGTCCTAATTCTTCATACCAGAAATGACTAAACTGAATACATGTTAAACATAAATTGTTTGTACAATATTCACCTGACTGTTTGCTGCTGTGGAGAGGGTGTTGAGAAGGGAGGGTAAAAGGAAATCATATAACTTAAAATATGCATATGCATGTGGATGAATGCTGAAAAAAATTTCATAGCATGTCATTGGAAAAATAAAATATATATTAAAATAATGATAATAATTACTTAGCTGTGTGGCTTTGGGCAAGCCACTTAACCCCATTGTTTTGCCAGAAATAAAAATAATAATGATAATTGATAATCTGTATATTTTCAGGAAAATCCCAGATCAGACAAATAATTCATCATTAGGCTCTTTCTTCACTAAATACAACTACAAACCCTCTGTTATTTATATGGTTTTAAACACTGTGCATTACCTAAAACTTCATCATGCTACTTCCTTTCTAGTTATTGGAATCTCTGACCTTAGCTATCTTTGTCTCCAAAAATGAGGCCACAGTAAAAGCCTTTCTAAGTTGTGTAGCATTTGTAGTATTTTGTAGCTAGCAAATGCACATCAACAAGAGAAGCTTTGAGAACTGAGGGTCACTGTCAAACCAAGACAATGTAGTATACCAAAAATTTAGTGGCAGTTTCCACTGACATATTGAAGTCAATTTCAGCTTTTTCAATTGAACTCACAATTCTAGTATATTACAATAATTTTAATTTTCATCTCCTGAATTGGATTTATTGGCATTGCAAAATGAGGATCAGGACTAGCCCTGTGATTTCATTATATAGGGAACTGCCACATGTAGAATAACTCACTTCATCAAGTCAGGTCAGTATCCTGACTAGCCTTTATTGCCTTGGAGATTCCCCTATGACACTAAAAGCTTGCAAAATATCTCTAGGATTATAATCAGTATGATTCTGAAAGAAGACTTAGAACCAGATTTCTCTGTCTCTGAGGAGAGTTCTCTAGGAATTATGCCATTATCCCTCTCTACATATCTTGAAAAATGTCACAGCCCCTGGCCTTAAAAAGAAAAGAAAATGAATTAGTGAAATAAGACATGTAGAGACATAAGTGAGATAAAAGATCTAGAGAAAGTATTGTAGGGAATTCAGAAAATGCTCCAAGATTCATAATTTTAATTAGGGGTGATGGTGGTTATTAAATAACATTAATGAATATTTATATGGAATATCATATATTATTCCATTCCAGTGTCACTACCTCTCTGTGAGACAAGGGATTCAGGTATATTTTTATTATGAAGATGAGAAAAATTAGCCTGAGATAATTAAAGTGATTTACTCAATCTCATGTAGATTAAATGAGAAGTGCAGTTATGAATCTTGGTCTAATTGATTTTTTTTTTTAGGTTTTTGCAATGCAAATGGGGTTAAGTGGCTTGCCCAAGGCCACACAGCTAGGTAATTGCTAAGTGTCTGAGACTGGACCTAAACCCAGATACTCCTAACTCCAAGGCCAGTGCTTTATCCACTGCGCCACCTAGCCACCCCCATACGCCACCTAGCCACCCCCTAATTGATTCTGAAGAAGGGTTTCAGAGGAGATGGCACCTGAGCTGGTCCTGGACAAAAGAAAAGGCTTTCTCCAGAAAATAAGGATGATATTAGGTGAGACTTGGATATTAGCTTTTTAGCTATTAGAGTAATAAACCTATATTTAGGAAAACATAACTTCAAATCTGATATCAGAAGATTAAGAACTCTGATATCATGGACAAATCACAACCTCTTTCTACTTCAGTTTCCTCAATTAAAAATGGAAATAAATGGATTCAGGGTAATATTAGTTGATATCTCAGTTTTCCAGTTCCAAATATCCATGAATTTCTGGCCTTAATCACTACCAATATTGAGGGGAATTAATTCAATGATGTTTGAATGAATTTATAGTAATAATTTAAAGTAACATTCATTCATTTAGCTTTAAAATATTTTTAAAATGGAAAAATTTATTCAATAAAACATATTAGGCTTCCTATCTCTACTTATGGGAGCTGTTCGAAAAATGCTATGTGAAAATAGATAAAACTTCCCCTAATAAAATTGGCATATATATGCAAGCATTATACTTTAAATGTTTATATACGTGTGTCTGTGTCTGTGTGTCCCAGTGTATACAATTACAAATTATATAATTGGTACATAAGTTGCATGCATATAGATCATTAAATAGATGTTTTCATATTTAAAAATCCAAGTATTAGATTAAATCCCCAATCTCTTTTCTGAAGGGTTTTTTTTTTTTTTACTTTGTATTCTAGAGGTCCTTGGACCACAACAACATTCTCACTGCAGCCTGGATACAAAATCAAGATTGGTAAGAAGAATAAATATAAATTAAACCTTGAAATAGTTATGTCAGTTCATAGAATCTCAGAAGAAAAAATCAGAGGATCTATGATTTCCAATAAAATAATGCAGTATGGGAAATTTATCCAATTTTCTTGAATCCCATGAGATACTTAATGTTTAATTTCCAACCTTACAAAATAAAATATTTTATAATTGAAAGTCAATAGAACAATTTAATTTTGATAAATTTACAAAAAGTTTTCAAGTATTTTACCATATTATTGTATTTATATACACAAATCTGGATGGGGTTTTGATGACCCTTTTGAGTCTTATATTCCATAAAACATAGCTGGAATTTAGTGAGGATCTGTAACAGAGGAATTTTCTGGTTTCTAATCATGTAATATGAAATTCCCCTCTAATCTTTATCACAATATGCTAATGGATACGGAAGAGACATCTTTACTGATTATCTCTGAGTTTTTCATTTTATGTCTAATAAACAGAAATTACAAGTATAGCAAAATGAGATCTGATTTATAGATATTTCACCTAAACATGCATTTTATATCACCAATCTAGATACAAGGAGGATTGAATAAGATGATGTAGTTATATTTTATATCACTTTTAAACTACAAAATTTAATAATATCATGTAAAATATATTAAAAACTATACTCTCAAAAATATTTTAAGAGAATTTGAAAGATATAAAAACAGAGTTCAAAGTATATTTATTTTCAGAACAAAGGATATTTGATTTCCTGTATTTATATCTTTAGGGTTATCTAGAGTTCCTATCTCTGCTTTTCCATCTGTTCTTTTTCCAAAATACCTATAAATCATTTAATTAAATTCCTTTTCCCCTGATTAACATTTAATCTGCTGAATCACATATTTTTAATTTAACCCTGAC
Source organism: Macrotis lagotis (assembly GCF_037893015.1). Taxonomy (NCBI): domain Eukaryota; kingdom Metazoa; phylum Chordata; class Mammalia; order Peramelemorphia; family Peramelidae; genus Macrotis; species Macrotis lagotis. Next base: position 93,730,118 of record NC_133665.1, read on the forward strand.
CTCTAATTGGGACTGGGCCTATGATTTCCTTTGAACATTGTCAGTGGGCACTTGCACTGCACCTCATAATCTTAGTGTTATCTTGATCAATTAGGAGACTAAGTAGCTACAGTAATTTAGTCACACAGTTGATATGTATAATCCCTCAGATCTGAACTCATATTCTAGCAACTTTCCTTTCACTATTCTACACATGTAACAATGTACATAGTAAGTAATTGTATAATTTTTACTTAATTGAAGTCAGGTCCTGATTACAATGATAAAACATTGCAAAATTTCAAATTATTTTAAGTCATTATATCCCTACTTTCAGTGTCTTAAATTGTTCCACATGTTCAATGTTACACTCAACTTTCTTCATAAATATGTTGTCAGGATGGAATTTAATAAACAGTTGTCATTGAAGGGATTCCCCGCTCTCCCTACATTCATACATATCTACAGTCACTCCTTTGGGAAACATAATTTATGCCTTTAACTTGTAGCCCCATTCTCTTTGATTTTCCTATAGCCTCTTTTAGTGATTATGCCATAAATTGTAAATGACAAAGTTGCATTTAAAATAATTTGTTCCCTGTACATCGACTATGCAACATAATAAAGAAATATAGTGGTCTAATAATTTATCTGAAGATTATAAAGATTTTTATGCTTCTATATTTAAAATAATTATAAATCTATTAACTTCTTAGTACTTTCATTCAGGTAATTGTTTCAGAGTTTTGAGTTAACAGCTGAGGAAAAATGAACATATGCCTGATGTCATCTCATTCTTTATGATATAGCTCCTGTTTCAGAGATGCTGTTGAAACCACATCAGACTAAATTATGCCATAAAGACTTTGGGCTAGACTGTGAACTGAAAATAGTCCCATAATGTGTGATATGTTAACTGTATGTTTAGAGGAACTTACAGTAATAATTAGAGTGATGATCTTAAGAACTTTAATTTAAATCTGATCTCAGTCACTTATGAATTGAATGCCTGTGGTAAGTAACCATATCTTTGTCTGATTTCCTCTATTATAAGGTGGAGATAATAAGAGCATCTATTTCCAAAGGCAATTGTAAATATTAAAAATGGCACAATGTTTTCAAAAAAAACTTTCAGAATCTTAAAAGTACTACTTAAGTGTCAGTTACTACTGCTGCTGCTTCTGCTGCTACTTCTACTACCCCTACTTCTGCAACTGCTACTGGTACTATGGCTATTGATACTGGGGAGGGGGAAGAGAAAGAGAACTATATTTAGAATAATGGTGATTTTTAAAAATAATAATAAAAATTTGAAAATAAATATAAAATGTGAACTATTATAATAATAAGATCACATTTCATTATTTGGATGACGATGATCATTTAATTTCATGATAAATTTTATAATTGACTTGAGGCATTTTTTCTTTGCCAGTTTGTCCTTCTGCCTTATTTCCTCAAACATACAGATTTTTCTGACCTTCTCCATCCCTCTAATAGTCCATATTCAGGAAAAGATATCTATTCTCTTTTTCCATTTTATTTTTTAAATTTTTTTATAATATTTTTAGGTTTTTGTAAGGCAAATGGGATTAAGTGGTTTGCCGAAGGCCACACAGCTAAGTAATTATTAAGTGTCTGAGGCCAGATTGGAACTCAGGTACTCCTGACTCCAGGGCTGGTGCTCTACACACTGTGCCACCTAGGTTCCCCCTCCATTTTCTTTTTTAATTTCAAAATGGCAGCTAAACAATCTGATAATGGATTTTCCTCAATTTCTTTATTTTATTTTTTAGATTTTTCAAGGCAATGGGGTTAAGTGGCTTGTCCAAGGTCACAAGGCTAGGAAATTATTAAGTGTCTGAGGTCGAATTTGAACCCAGATACTCCTGACTCCAAGGCCGGTGTTCTATCCACTGTGCCACCTAGCTGCCCCCTCAATTTCCTTATTAACATTGGTCTGTCCCCACATCTCTTTCCAGCAATCATGAGTAACTCATGGCTCTTGGTTGTCTATTATATTTTTTTACAGAGATTCCCCTTAAACATGGTGCAAATTTCCTCTGAGTTTCTTTTAGAGTTATTAACTTGCCTTACCTCAGTGTGTACAGTTTGTTAAATTGAGACTTCTTTTTATTTCATGATATTTATTCTTCCATTAAAATGAAAAAATGACTTGATTAGTTGTTCCTTCTTGTTTTAATCACAACACTTATTGTTCAATGACCCTCCAAATGAGAGATTACACAGAAAATTAGTGTCCATGGTAGGAATGAAAAGAGGACACACACACACACACACACACACACACACACACACACAAACACAAACACAAACACAAACACAGACAGGGGGAGAGAGAGAGAGAGAGTGTGTGTGTGTGTGTGTGAGAGAGAGAGAGAGAGAGAGAGAGAGAGAGAGAATATGAAGTTGTATTATCATTTAACAGAGAAGACTAGAGAGATAGAAATGGGAAATGTCTTGTATCTGCAAATCTCTGCCAGATCAAAGCAATTTGTGGGAAGGTATATACAAATATTGCTTCCTTACTTTTTCTCCTTATATGGGAAATGTCCTACCTCTGATTTATGCCTTGCTTTCCAGAGAGACCCTTTGGCAATAATTAGCAGCAATGAGAGGTGTTATCTCTTAACTCTACAGACAACTATATTCTTGGGTATCTTAATTGGTTGCTAGGAAAAAAATGAAGGTGAGATTGATTGCATCTAGATTAAATATGTGAAACTTTCGGTCTTTTCTAACTTGTAAGATCTTTTTCTTCACAGCCTTGGCTATAACCCAGAGGCTGACTCCTCTGCCCAGATTTTAATGGACTTAAAAAAGATTGAAAGGGCCAAAGTTCATTTGTGGCCTCAATTTGTGATTTATAGCTTAACTAATCTCAAGCATGCTACAGATAAAATAAACAGATTAATAATATTCACTTTGAATTGTTTTGTTTTATAATGTGAGAGTGAACTGAATCCATCAATCTTTTCAACCCCACTTAAAGAAATGAATAAAACTCTCTAACCATAATAGTATTACCTGGGGAGAAGACCTCTGTTGAATCAATTAATCATGAGTATTGAATTAAGCATTATCCACAACGCAAGTGATATTGGGAAAGTGTAGAATTATTTCAGTCACTAGATGAAATAAAAGCACACTATACAGTTAGTGTATTGGTACTGTCTAAAGAGACTCAGTAATACCTTGTAGAATTGTATAAAGAAGCAAGGAAACTGGGTACCCAGGAACTGACTGCCTGGCTAGTTCAGTGACTGAAACCTTTCCAGCAAGTCTATGGAAGGAAATTACTGGGGGGGGGGGGTAGGAAAGAATGGACAGGAATAGAAAGTTTCTGTGTTCCCTGGACTTTACAAGAACATTGTCTTGTAAACTTCTAAAGGTTGGAGGATTTAGACATTTGTTAGAAGCAATGTCTAAATTAGGAGTTAAAGATAAATTGTACACACTGAGGCAAAATAAGTTAATGACTTTACAAGAAACTTAGAGGAAATTTGCATCATATTTATCTATTTTAAAAAAGAGAGAAAGAAAGAAAAGAATTGGCAACCAAGAGCCAAGAGTTACTCATTAGAACTGTGTGGTCTCAGAATTTTATCTTATTTTCCTTTGAATGCTGTATATAGTTCTTTTTTAATTTAATTTTTTATGCATGTGCTTTTAGATAAATTCAGACTCAAGTTTGAGGAAAATATTTTGTACCAAGTGTTTCATATTACCTCAGTAAATACCTATTTCTAAAAACCAGTTTAGTCTAACTCTTTGACACCACCTGATAAGTAGTACATCCTAGCAATATATGTGTTAAGTAACAATTTAGAAAGCCAAATTGTAAAATTATTTAACTTTACAAAATTAAAATATGCATAAAACTCTAAAGGCCCCCAAATATGGAATAGATAGGAAAAAAGCAAATTGATAGCCTAATACAAAGTTTTTCACATTCATGAGAGAAAGAAATAATAATGACATGCATTGATATAGCATTTTAAGGTTGGCAAGACTTTAAAAATACTCTCTAATTCAAGCCTCACAACAACTCAAGGAGAAATGTGCCATAACTATTCCCATCTTCCTGATGAGGTTGTTGAAGTAGGATAAGGATAAATGATTGGTTAGGAATTTTCAGAGAATGAATTTGAGCTAATGTCATCCCTATCCAAGTCCAGTGCTATATACTTAGTTTAGTTGCAAAGTATAAAGTAATCTTTGTAAGAAGATGAGGTTTTTGATAGAAAGGTTAGAAATTTTTTTTCGGATTTTTGAATTTGTAGACATAGTAAAGATTATGATAGAGGTGTTGTCATGGGCATCAGGAATTTTTCACCTGAGATAACCTCTTCTTGTGCACTAAGAACTTCACAGTATGCCAAGATCTTAAGAAAGTCATTTTATGACAAATTATTCTACTTGAAAATGAGTAGAATATTTTTATTGTTATTTTCCCTTTGAAGTCAATCTCAAAGTATGCAAGAATGAATCTGTCAAAATCTGAAGAGCAAGTCATGATTACAATTGCTCCATACTAATGATAGTAAAAGCCCAAATATAAATAATGGAGAAGGCTTTTTATTCTGAACAAGAATTCAAAATAAATTTTCAACCAAGAGTAAACTAAGCAGTAATGCAGAATAGGCAATCATTGAAGGAAAAGTGATAGCTTGTAATTAGGTTTTGGAAATTTTAGTCTTATCTTGAAATTACTTCATTTTTATTTTAATAGATGCTTTTATTTTTATAACAAATATATTTCCAAATGTTTTACACTTCTTTCTATACACCATATAAAATAACCTTCCTTTAAATAAAATTGTTTATTTTCTTTTTTAAAGAAAAAGGAATAGTGTGAAAATCAGGTATTAGATTTTCTTTAAGCTGTGCTCTAAGTAGTATTTTTTCTCATCTTTGAAAAGAAATAATATGAACAAACATTTATTATATTAAGACTTTCAAAAAACTTTAGAAATATTTGATGATTGATTTTCACCTGTTCTCTATTGTAAGAATTATTATTATCATTATCAATTGAAAATAGGAAATCTGACTCAATGGCATTGATAATTTTTAATTATTAATTAATTAATTAGTTTTTGATTTTACAATTTTTCTGCTAATCTCTCTTCCCTCCCCCCATTCTCCCACAGAAGGCAATCTGTTTCTTTTAAATTGTTTCCATAGTATACATTGATCTAAGTTGAATGTGTTGAGAAAAATATCATATCCTTAAGGAAAAAAAATAAAAGAGAAAAATTACATAAAAAGATAAAGTGCTTTTTTTAAAAAAAATTAAAGGTAATAGTCTTTGGTCTTTGTTCAAGTTCCACAATTCTTTCTCTGGATACAGATGATGTTCTCCATTGCAGATACCCCCAAATTGTCTCTGGGTGTTGCACTGATGAAATGAAATGGTCAAGTCTATCCAAGACTGATCATCAACCCCATGCTGTACAACGTTATGATTCTGCTCATCTCGCTCAGCATGAGAACATGTAAATCCTTCCAGGCTTTTCTGAATTACCATACCTCCAGGTTTCTAATAGACCAATAATGTTCCATAACATAAAGATACCACAGTTTGTTCAGACATACCCCAGTAGTTGGACATTCATTCAGTTTCCAGTTCTTTGCCACCACAAACAGGGCTGCTTTGAATAATTTTGAACAGCTAATGTTTTTACCCATTTTCATGATATCTTAGGTTGTCAATTGCCTCTGCATATCCTGTGACCATTCGTCAATTGTGGAATGGCTTGTTTTTTTTTTTTATTAACTTTACTCAGATCTCTATATTTTAGAAATAAGTCTTTTGTCAGAAACACTAGTTGTAAAAATTTTTACCAATTTACATTTCTTTTGATTTGATTACAGTGGTTTAAGTACTTTAAGTTTGGTTTGGTTACAGTAGTTTAATTTTAATTTAATGTTATCAAAATTATCTACTTTGTTTTTAATGATGTTCTCCATGTCTTCCTTGGTCATAAACTACTTCCTTTTCTCTATATGTGACAGGTAAACTATTTCTTGATCTCCCAGTTTGCTTAAAATATTGTCTTTATGTCTAAATCTTGTATCCATTTTTATCTTATCTTGGTATAGGGTGTGAAGTATTGGTCTAATCCAAGTTTCTGCCATACTAACTTCCAATTTTCCCAACAATTTTTGTCAAAGAAAGAATTCTCCTCCTCAAAGCTGAACTTTTTGGGTTAATCAAACAGTAGGTTACTATAATCATTTCCTGCTATCTCTTTTGCACCTAGTCTATTCCACTGACCTACCACTTGATTTTGTAGTCAATATTAGATAGTTTTGATGACTGATGCTTTACAATATAATTTCAGATCTGGTAGGGCTAAGTCACTTTCTTTTGCACTTCTTTTCATTAAATTCCAGGATTTCATGACTTTTTATTTCTCCATATGATTTTACTTATAATTTTTTCTAACTCATTAAAGTAATCTTTTGGAATTGTGGTTGGTAGGGCACTAAATATGTAGTTTAATTTTTGTAGAATTGTCATTTTTATTATAATAGCCAGGCCTATCCATGAGCAGTTGATATTTGTCCAGTTATTTAAATCAGATTTTCTTTGTGTTTCGTAATTTTTTTGCATAAAATATATGTATGCCTTGCCAGTTAGACTCCTATGTATTTGATATTGTCTGAAGGAACTTTGTTTTTTTACAAGTGAACTTTAATTTATTATTATCGATATTACAATAATTTTGTTATAAGAGTAAACATATCCCCTTCCCCGGAAGATGAGAAACCTCAAGAATATTGAGATAGAAAAAAAAACAATATACTTCAGTTTGTGTTCGGATTCCAATGGCACTTTCTCTGGGGTGAGTTGCTTTTTTTATAAGTCCACCAGAGAATTTGCTTCAATATTGTTTTCCACATTTGCTATTACTAGCTGGATTTCCCTCCACTCTATTCCTCCCCACTCTCATTTATTCTATTCTCTCTCTCCTTACATCCTGACCCTGTCCAAAATTGTGTTGTATCTGAGTACCCTCTCCCTCAATCTTTCCTCTCTTCTATCAACTATTTCCCCTTTCCCTCCCTCATTCCCCCTCTTCCCATCTCCATCTTCTTATTTTTCTCTAGGGTAAGATAGATTTCTATACACTAACAGGAATTTTTTAGAAGTTACAATTTTCTCTTTGATTTGGAAGTTTTGGAATTTGGCTATAATATTCCTTGAAGTTTTTCTATTGGGATCTCTTTCAGGAGGTGACTGGTGAATTCCTTCATGTCTATTTTACCCTCTGTTTCTGGGATCTCAGGGCAATTTTGTATATTATTTCTTGAAAAATGAAGCCTAGGCTCTTTTCCTGGTGTGCTTTCAGGTAGCCCAATAATTTTTAAACTATCAGTTGATTTTCCAATGAGATATTTCACATTGTCCTCTAATTTCTGCCTTTTCTGGAAGAGTTTTATCTCTTCCTGATTGCTTACAAAGTCATCAGCTTCCTTTAGTTTCATTCTGCATTTGAAGGAGTTATTTTCTTCAGAGAGCTTTTTTATCTCCTTTTTTAGCTGGCGAATTCTGATTTTTAAGGCATTCTTCTCCTCATTTGCCTTTTTTTTGCTTTTTCCATTAGTTCTAAACTGGTTTTTAACAGTATTTTCTTCAGTATTTTTTGGTATTTCTTTCCATAAGCTGTTGATTTGGTTTTCATGATTTTTCTGCTTTGCTCTCATTTCTCCTCCCAATTTTTCCTCCACCTCGCTTAATTGCTTTTCAAAGTCTTTTTTGAGGTCATCCATATTCTGAGCCCATTTTTTATTTCTCTTGGAGGTTTGGGAAATGGATGCTTTGATTTTGTTGTCATCTGAGTTACTTATCTTGATCTTTCATGCTCTAAAATAATTCTCTATGGTCAGAATGTTCTTTTTCTATTGTTACCTGTTTCCTCAGCCCAAAACTTACAGCACTTCCAAGGCTTTGAGGGTTCTTTGGGGTACACCCAACAGGGATCTTTATTCCTCCAAGGTATTATGCTCCCTTGCCTGTGTTTTGATATGTAAGTGACCATAAAGCTTCTCTCTGCCCTGGAGCTGTAAGGAAGATTCTTGCTCAGCTATCTTAGTATGGAAGCCCAAACTGCCACCTGGATCTGCATGTAGGCAAACAGCAGCATCCTACCCCAAGGGAGTGCAGAGAAATTTCTGCAGTCTCCCCCAACCCCCTTATCTTACCATGGGCTGTGCTGTGGAGGTACAGGCTGCTTTTTTCCAGATTCTCATTGCAGGTTTTGCAGTCAGTGCTCCCTCACTCCACACTCATTCTTGTGTAGCAGAATTCTCTCCCTGCCCCTTTAAGTTGTTCCTGGCTGGGCTGAGAACATGGTTTTTTTTCCAACTCTCAGTCCTGGGGAAACACACATTTCCCATGGAACTTCTAAGTTATCTTGGACTGGAAAAATGTATCACTCAGTCTTTCTGTGAGTTCTGCCCCTCTAAATTTTGTCTTGAGTCATAATTTGATGGCATTTGAACTTTTGGGGGGAAGGAGTTCCCAGGAAAGTCTGCCTTCATTCCTCCACTTTGGTTCTGCCCCCACCCCCGGCGGTACTTTGAATGGGATTTCTCATTCTATCTCTTTCTGCTGTATCTTGCTCAGGGATTCTCTAGGTATACCATCAAGTCATCTAGAAAGAATGAGAGTTTTGTCTCTCCCCAATTCTAACTCTTCCAATTTTGTTTTCTTCTCTTATTGCTGAAGTTAACATTTCTAATACAATATTGAATAGTACTGGTGATAATGTGCATCCCTGTTTCACCCCTGATCTCATTGGAAATGTCTCTAGCTTATCTCTATTGCATACTATACTTGTTGATGGTGTCAAATAGATACTGCATATTATTCAAAGGAACAATCCATTTATTCCTAAGCTCTCTAGTGGGTTTTTTTTAAGGTTTCTATAGGCAATGGTGTTAAGTGGCTTGTCCAAGGCCACACAGCTATGTAATCATTAAGTGTCTGAAGCTGGATTTGAACTCAGGGACTCCTGACTCGAGGGCTGGTGTTCTATCCACTGAGGCACCCAGCCACCCCTCTCTAGTGTTTTTAGTAGGAATGGATGCGTATTTCATCAAAGACATTTTTCCACATCTATTGATATAATCATATGATTTCTTATAGGTTTGTTATTGATATAATTTATACTAACAGTTTCCTAATATTGACCAAACCCTGTATTCCTGGGATAAATCCTAACTGTTCTTAATGCATTATCTTAATGATAACCTGCTGTAATCATTTTGCTAAGAATTTATGTAAGATTTTTGCATTTATATTCATCAGGGAGATAGGTTTAAAATTTTCTTTCTCTGTTTTAACTCTTCCTGCTTTAGGTTTCAGCATCATATTGGTGTCATAGAAAGAGTTAGAGTTCTATTTTTACCTATTTCCCCAAAAGAGTTTATATAGAATTGGAACCAATTGTTCCTTAAACATTTGATAGAATTCACTTGTGAATCCATCTGGTGCTGGAGATTTTTTCTTAGGAAGTTCAATAACGGCTTGTTGAATTTCTTTTTCTGAGGAAGCATTATTTAGGTATTTAATTTCCTCTTCATTTAACCTGGGTAACGAATATTTTTGTAAAAATTATTGACATATAATGGGGCAAAATACTTCCTAATTATTACTTTAATTTACTCCTCATTGGTGCTGAATTCACCTTTTTAATTTAGGATACTATCAATTTAGTTTTCTTCTTTTTTAAATCAAATTAACCAGAGGTTTATTGATTATACTGCTATTTCCTAAAACCAACTCTTGGTTTTATTTATTAGTTCAATAATTTTCTTGCTTTTGATTTTATTAATTTCTCTTTTAATTTTTAGAACTCCTAATTTTATATTTAATTGGGGGATTTTAATTCATTCTTTCTCTATTTTTGTAGCTGCATATTTAGTTTATTGATTTCATCTTCCTCTAATTTATTCACATAAGCATTTAAAGATAAAATATATACCCTTACCACAGTCTTGGCTGTATCCCATAAATTCTGGTATGTTGTTTCATTATAGTCATTATCTAGGATAAAATAACTAACTCTTTTTTTTAAATTTGTTGTTTGATTCACTCATTCCTTAAAATGATGTTATTTAGTTTCCAATTAGTTTTGGGTTTATATCTCCCTGGACCAATATTGCAATTGGTATTTATTGCATTTTGATCTGAGGAAGATGTATTTACTATTTCTGCCTTTCTTCAATTGATCATTAGATTTTTATGTCTTACCACTTGGTCAGTTTTTGTGTATGTGCCATGTTCTGCAGGAAAAAAAGTATATTCCTTTCTATCCCCATTCAATTTCCTCCATAAGTCTATCATGCCTAGGTTTTCTAACAATCTATTTACCTCCTTAACTTCATTATTGTTTATTTTATGGTTAGATTTGTCTAAATCTGAGAGCTGATGGTTGAGGTCTCCAACAATAGAATTTTGCTGTCTTTGTCTTCCTGTAAATCCTTCATATTCTCAGAATTAGGATTCTCTACCATTTGAGACATATATTTAGTATTGAAATTACTTTATTGTCTGTGGTAACTTTAAGGAGGATATAGTTTCCTTACTTAAATTTTTTAAGGAGATGTATTTTTGCAACTGCTTTGACTGAGATAAGGATTGCTTTTTTCACTTCAGCTGAAGCAAAATACATTTTGTTCCAACCTTCTACCTTTATTTTATGTGTATCTCTCTACTTCAGATGAATTTCTTGTAAGAAGTTTATAGGAGGATTCTGGGTTTTAATACAATCTGCTGCTTGCTTACATTTTAAGGGATAGTTCATCCCATTCACATCCAAAGTAATAATTATTAACTCTTTATTTCCCTCCATGCTATCTTTTCTCTGCTTGTATTTTCCCTTTTAATATTCATATCCATATTCCCCAGTATTTTGTTTCTGAATACCACCATTATATCCAGCCTCCCTCCGCTTTCTTTCTCCTTTCCCTTTGCCCATTCTTCCTTCCCTCCCTTCTGTTATTTCCTCTTTCCCTCCTTCCCCCTTTAATACTTGAAAATTTACATAAGTTTCTTAACTTAACTGAGTGTGTGCATTAACTTTAAGCTAGATCTAGTGACAGTAACATTCAAGAAGTTCTCACCTCCTCCCTTATTACCCTCTATTGCAATAGGTCTTTTGTACCTTTTTATGTAATGTGATTTACCCAATTCAATATTCTCCATCCTCCTATCACTTTACTCCCTTTCTAAGTCCATATTGCTTCTAAATCATTCTATCAGAGTCACAGTTAAGTCATGAGTGTCCATTTTTTTCTGTCTAGGTTTATTCTCTCTAATAGAGTTACAACTCTTGAGAGTTATGAGAGTCTTTCTCCCAAGAGGAGATATAGCAAATTTCATCTTATTGGATAGTAATTTTTTTCTTTACCCTTTTTTTAACTTTTCATGTGTCTCTTGAGTCTCCTGTTTGAAGTCAACATTTTTTTATTAAGCTCTATCTTTTCTTCTTGAAAATTTGGAAGTCTCCTATTTCATTAAATGTCTGTCTTTTCCCCTGGAAGAGAAGACTCAGTTTTGCCAGATAATGAATTCTTCACTCCATTCCAAGCTCCCTTGCTCTTTGCAATATATCATTCCAGACCCTTCAATCCCTTAATGTTGATGCAGCCAGTCCTTTGTAATCTTTACTGTGGTTGCATGGTATCTAATTTGTTTCTTTCTGATGGCTTGCAGAATTTTCTCTTTTATCTGATGCTTCTGGAATTTGGTCCCAATATTCCTTGTTGTTTTCATTTTGGGATAACTTTATGAAGGAGTTTGCTGTAATCTTTCAATAATTAATTTGTCCAGAGGATGTCCCCTAATGTAAGGGCATTTTTCCATCAATAAATCCTGTAATATTAAGTCCAGGCTTTTTTGTCCCCTTCAATACTTGCAGATACCCAATGATTCTTAAGTTGCTTCTCCCACTTCTATTTTCAAGGCCAAGGTTTTGCTGATGGAGTATTTTCCATTTTCTTCTTTTTTTTGAATTTTTGGCTTTGTTTAATAGGTTTTCTTTTTCTCCTGAAGTCATTAGTTTCCACAGACTCCATTATTGTTCTTGGAGAAGAATTTTCTTCATTTGCCTTTTGTAACTCCTTTTCCACTTGGTCAATTCTATTTTTGAAGGAGTTTTCCATTTGTCCAATTGAGTTTTTGAGAGTTATTTTCTTTTTGCATTTGTCCAATTGTATTTTCCAAGGATTTGTTTCCTTGTTGCAAGGTTTTAATTTTCTCTTGGGTTTATTTTCCCAAATTTTCCACTTGATTTTTAAACTCTTTCCTGATTTCTTCAAGGAAGTCTATCTGGGCTGGAGACCAAATCATAATCCCCTCAAAAGTTCTAGCTAGGGTCTTTACCTTCTAGGTAGTTTTCTATGTACCGCCCTTGCTGATGGCCTTTCTTCATTTTCCTAAGATCTTATGTTGGGGGAGGGGCTGGTTTATAGAGGTTTGGTGTTGAGATCCCTAGATGCTTTTCTCATTGCATTTAGCAACTTCAAATGGGCCAACCAGTAGGGGGTGTTGGAGGATTTGCTCACTTTGCTCAGTAACTCCAAATGGATTGGCTAGTAGAAGGTGCTGGTTACTTTCTCTACAGTTTCTGTGACATTGAATTGAGACTCTCTCCCTACACCTGGAGGGGGTAGGTAAAGTTGATGGATATTTTTAACCTTGAACAATGTGGGCTGGGCTCTGGGATGAGAATGTTAATTTCCCTATTCAGCTGAGGGAGTACTTATCTCCATGCCTGAACCTGGGGGTGGAGGTGGGGGGTTAGGAACTGTTACTGTGTTTGTTCTAGGATGAGGTCTCCACTGAAATTAAAGTATGATATCTTCCAGACCAGTGGAGTCCAGTGGATCACTGTGCAGACACACTGCAATTTTCTGTGCTGGAACCAACACTCCAGCATTTCTGGGACTCCCCCCCAAACTTTGTTCCCACAGTCTAAGACTATGGGTCACAAAGTCGAAACCTCCATGGCTGATTTTAGGTTAGTCAGGTTCCCACCCCACCTCCATTGAATCTCTGCTCTCTGCCTCCAGCTTACCCATCATCCCAGGAGACAGACATTTAGGTAGATGTTCTCCTAGCTTCTTTTTCTGGATTTTGTCAATTGAATTTCTGTTAAGAGGTTTGCTTCATATTATATCTGAGGGAAGACCAGGAGACCTTAGCACAGTGCCTGTCTTATCTCCATCATCCTAGCCAGAAGTCTTCCATTAATTGATTATTGATATGCTTATTTATGCAGATAGTTAACTAATATCAAAAAATTAATCACTCATAAAACATTTATTAAGTGGATACAATATGCCAAGTACCATACTAAACTGGGCATTGATTGATTTTTTCTAGGGATGTGTCTTGTAAATTTATTTACTATTTACATGTGTACATGCATAAGTATGCACATACACATGCAAGCATATATGCATATAAATGAACATCCATGTTTTTGTTTTGTACAGTTGCATATATATATATGCATATATATATATGCATATATATGTGTATATATATATATATATATATATATATATATATATATATATATATATATATATACTTAGCACGGAAGAAGTTGAGGGGGAAAGAACCCTAGAACCTCACAGATGAAATGTAAAAAATGTATTTTTTTTAATCACCTAAAGCATGTTGTTGTTTTTGCTATCAAATAACCATATTCCCATTATGATTTTTTGTTTTTGTTTTGTCTTTGCTTTGTTTTTTGGAAGTAGGTTTTAATGTTTTATTGTTCTAAGATGCTGTTAGCTATCAGAGATAAATTCCTTGTTTTTTAAATGGAATCAGATTCTCTTGCTCTGCAAGCTTGTCAGTGTTTAAAAATTTTATTAAAAACAGCAAATGAAAGTTATATTTGATTCAATGATTATAGAATATGTAATGAAATCTGGAATCCTGAGGTTTAACCTTTCTCTGAGAGCTAACAAATGGAAGCATGAAACATTTAACTTCTGCTTAATGGTTAAATTGTTTCTTCATTTTCAACATTGAGAAATTAATATCTATGGTTTTCTCCTGTGGTGGCTGTGAGAAAAACATTTGATAACCCTTAGAGAATTATCAGCATTTAAGCTGTTACTATTCTTTATAGCCCAATTGTGTCTCATACTACTTTCCAGCACTGTGATATTCCTTTGGCTAGTGTTCCAATCACTGATCACCTCTGCTGTGTGAGTAGATAGTGTACCAAGTGAGTTCCCAATATAGCCATTTGGAGAAATGAACATCATTTTTATTTAAAAATATTTTTTCTGTTTTTTCCAATCACATGAAAAGATAGTTTTTAACATTCATTATCTGTAACATCTTTTTTTTTTTAGATTTTTGCAAGGCAGTGGGGTTAGGTGGCTTGCCCAAGGCCACAGAGCTAGGTAATTATTTAGTGTCTGAGGCCAGATTTGAACTCAGGTACTCCTGACTCCAGGGCCTGTGCTCTACCCACTGTGCCAACTAGCGGCCCCCTTTCTGTAACATCTTGATTCCACATTTTTCTACCTCCCTTCTGTCTCTCCCCCTCCCTTTGATAGCAAACAATCTGATATGTTATACATGTGGAATTAGGTTAAACATATTTCTATATTACTCATATTGTGATGAAAGAATCAGAACAAAGGGCAAGAAAATCATGGGGAAAATCATGTGCTTTGGTCTACATTCAGATTCCATTGTTTGAATGCAAATTCTAATTTTCAAGGAATTATTTTCTTCAGTTTGCTTTTATATCTCCTTTCTAATTAGGTAAATTTTATTTCTAAAAGAGTTATTTTCTTCAGGGGATATTTTTTCCCATTTGGTCAATTCTTCTTTTAAAATGATTGCTTTCTTTTTCTGTGCATCCAATTGTATTTTTAAAGGAGTTGTTTTCTTTAGTCAATTATTGTGTGTTCTTTTCCAAGCTGTTGAATCTCCTTGCATGCCTCTTTTCCCATTTCATATTCCCTGTGGAGTTTCAAATGAATTAGGCTTTCTTCTATCTTACTCTGAGATAGTGTTGTTATCTTCCTTATGTCCTCAAATCCTTACAAGGAAGAACTTTTATAATGGATGGGAAAATATTTATGTGTGTATATATTCATATATTGAATTGTTTCTAGAAATGTAACTTACCCTATAGGGAAAAAGTAGAATTGAGTTGGTAAGAGAAAGAGAAGTATAGATTAAAAAAAAGAGCAGATTAAGCAAGGAAGAGGTGGGAAGCAAAATAAACTATTGAAGAGGAATAGGAAAGAGACAGAAATAGAGAATCAGAGACAGACAGAGACAAAGAGAGACAGAAAAAAAGAGAGACTGAGACAGAGACAGAGAGATATAGACAGACAGTAAAGGAATAGCAGGAGGAGGAGGAGGAAGAGAAGAAGAAGGAAGAAGAAGAAGAAGAAGAAGAAGAAGAAGAAGAAGCAGGAAAGGAGGAAAAAAACACAGAAATCATAATTTTGAATGTGAATGGAATGAGTTCTCCCATGACATAAAAGCAGGTAGAAAAATGGATTTGAAACCAGGATTCAACAATATGTTGCTTATAAAAGAAATACTTGAAACATAAAAATACATAAAGAGATACAATGAATGACTCAAAAATAATCCTTCACCTGAAGAAAAAAAAAGAAATTCAGGAGTGGCAACCATAATCTCAGACAAAACAAAAGCACAAATTAACCTAATTAAGAGGGATCAGAAGGAAACTACATTTCTTCTAAAAGGTTCAATGGATAATGAAGTAATAGAAAAAGAAAATTACAGCAAGTTTCTCTAATCAAGGTCTTATTTCTCAAATATCTGATGAGTACAAAATTGAGTAAAATTTATAAAATTAACAACCATTCCATGTAGATAAATGACCAAAGGATATGAAGAGGCAATTTTCAGAAAAAAAGAAACCAGTTATCTGTAGTCATATGAAAAACTGCTCTAAACAATTATTGACTAGAAAAAGGTAAATTAAAACTTCTTTGAGATATTATCTATAAAAATAATAAGTGCTGAAGTGTCTGAAGGAAAAAGTATGTACCATAAGGAACTGCTACAGGGGTTGTGAACTTGTCCAACCAATACAGAAAATAAGTTGAAACTACCCTCAAAGGGCAACAAAACCGTGTATACCCTATTTCCCAGAAACACTACTACTAGATCTATCTCTCAAAGAGATCAAAGAAAAAGAATATGTATTTATATAAAAATATGTGCATAAAATATATATATACAAATGTATTTATAGCTGTTCTTTTTGTGATGGCAAATAACTGGTAATCAAGAGGATGCTCAAGTCATTGAAGAAGTTGTGACATATGACTGAGATGGAGTACAATTATGCTATAGGAAGGAACTAGGTGATAGTTTCAGAAAAAAAAATATGGCAAGACTTATACAAACTAATCCAAAGAAAGAACTAGGAGATTATTATGTACAGTAACAGCAATGCCGCAATGATGATCAACTGTGAAAGACAGTTGTTCTGATGAATACAATAATCCATGACATTTTCCAAGGACCTATAAAGAAAACATGCTATCCATCTCCAGAGAGAAAACTAATGAGCTCTAAGTGGAAATTTTAAACACAATTTTCTCACTTTCTATATTGTCCTTGCTTTTTTTGAAATATAGAAATAGTTTCTGCATGCTTAATTGATAGTATTTTCTTTGTCTTCTCAGCAGGTGGGGAGGAAGATAGAAAGCAGGGAGAGAATTTGGAACTCAAAATTTAAAAAGAAAAGAATTTTCAAAATAAAAATAGACTTTTAAAATACTAAAAAATAAAATTGCTCCAAATTATACTGATAAAATAATGAAAACCTTACTTTTATTATTGAGCTATTCATGTTTTACTTAATTAGCCCCATAAATTAGGACAAGCAGTTAATTAGGGACAACCTGTCATACAAGAAAATGCTTTGACTGATGTGTACAGAATTTGGATCCTAACTGAACATTCTTTGTAATGTATAGTCTTTAATGAGTGTAAAGTCTATTTTTGCCTTCATTTCTCCTGCTTCATGTAATGTCAAAAGAATTACCTTATATGAATAGATTTTCCTGCTCATGGGTCAGTATTATTTCTTCTTTTTTTCCTAAATTTAATACACAAATTAAGTGAACCCCCAATTTTACTCTTATAGTGACATGGAACCATTCAGTTCATTTTTGAAGCTCCATGCAGGTGATAACGGACGAGGGAATTTTTTAATTGTTGATTGTATCTTAATTCACTTTTAAAAACATTTTCCTACTTTTTAGCATCATAAAATTTCCAAATATGATCCATTCTCTCAACAATGAATTCTCCTTCAAATGCTGAAAAATATAAATTAAGTAAGGCAGAGATGTGCTGGTTTAACACTATGTTTAATATCTAGTTATTTAGAAATAGAAACATACTCACAGAATACTATTTCACTTTAATTTTCATTATAAATATTTTATCCATAATTTTCTTAAGTCATTACAAAAGAAGAATTAAGTCCCAATATGTAATACTCTCTATGGTGTGGAATTCCTGAAAATTCAAGAATCTAAAGCTCAATGAAACTAGGTCCACAACAGGCCTTATCAAAATTAACCTAAATAAGATCATCAGATCATATATAATTTTATAGCCATTTCACCCACCTCCATAAGGAAACAATGTTTAATTACCTTTAGCATTAATTATAAAAGGTATATTTTGCTGAGATGGTACTAAATAGTACTCTACTAAAATATACATAGCTTATATATCTCAATAAAGTCTTAACATTATAGATAACTTTTGCAAAGACAGAATATATTCAATTGATCAAAATGCTTTTACATATCACAATCTAAAACTGTCTGCAGAACATGTTTCTCTTTTTTTGAAAACCCCCCTTGGTGCTAAGCCATATTTTAGAGGGTCTTTCACTTTTAGAAAGAATCAGAAAACATTTCCATTCAAGATTAGTGATGATGGGAAGTAATTGGTCTAGGTATTATTCACAGATCTGAATAAAGGTTTAGATTTTTTCCCTTTTAATATCTTATACAGCCTGTGAAGAAAATTATAAGAGATCTAGACATTGTTTAACAGTGACAAAATTGAAAAATGTTTAGGTAATCATAGTGACTATTTTGAAGGGGTCTCCAAAATTTCTTTTTAAAAATTCAATTTTATACCACTATAGGTGTATTCCTTATTGCAGGCATATATACAAATACACATTGTCACATACATACATATATGTATACAATAAAGGATATGCGTTACCATTTTAGGGGCCTTTTTGAATGTATTGAGTATAGTTTTAGATGAAGAGATCTGATATCTCTGAGTGAGATTTGGGAAGATGGCATATATTCCACTGTTACTCAAAACAGAATCCGGAGTGGCAGAGATAGATCCTGCATGGCACCCAGTATGGTAATGAGACCATTTAGGAAACAGGGATGAGTGCTATTTTCTTTGGGAAGGGCATGGCTACCTTGGAAAGCATAACTTCTGTGGCATCAGGTAAACTGGAACTCTGTGGAATGTATGAAAATAGGGCAACATAGACCTCTAAGTAGAAAGTTTCCTTTATCCCCATAGTTGAAAGTTTGGTGAAAGCTTTTAATATCTTTTAGTTGCCCACAAGACTACTAGACTGACAATTAGCTCATCAATAAAAAGGCTTGGATGTGCTGTGTGGTTGCCAATTTTATCACTAGAAAATCATATACTGGCTCGTTAGTCAGTATTTCTATAGTACTATGGAAACTTATTGATACAAGAGGAAAATCATATCCATATTGTCAAGGAATCCCACAGTATCTAGGTATCACTAAAGTCCCATTTTTTTATCAGTCTAAGGTGAAATAGTTCTGGGAAAGTCAAGGAAGAAGTGTATCTTTGCAAAACAATCCCCCTCACTACCATAAATAATGAGCAAATCATGTCACACTATCATCATGGTCTTCTTCAAGTCTGAACAATAAACATCTATCCAACTTTTACAGTTAATAAATGATGTTTAATATTTAAATCCAAAACTACAAAAAGAATTCCACAGAAAAATTTCTCTTCATTCAATATAATTGAAAACAAATGTTTCTCAAGGGAGAAATTTCCGTTTCTCTTTCTCATTCACATTTCCTTTGGTACCACCATTGTGCAAGAATGGTATCATGCATAGATTAGACATTTAGCTATTTGTGTACTTAGATGGATTTGTGATCCTACTGATGTGTGCTCTCTATTTGAAGCTATTAATCCTTTTTAATTCTTGTCTGCTCCTGCCTGGCTCCCCCCCAATAAATAATTCTCTGAGGAATCTATAGAAAAACTTTAGTCACCATAAAATAATTGAAAGTCCACTTCCTCTGGAGTCAGAGAAAATGGGTCTCAGTCTCATCCTATCTCTAACTACTAGTATGACTTTAGACAAGTCATTTAAATCTTCTAGGGCCCAATTTTCACCTCCATAAGATTTGTGCTAGATTTAATAGAATCACTTTAAGGCTAGAATTTTATCATCTTAATGAATTTTCCTCTTTGAATATAAGTATACCCTACTTGATCAATTGGTTAGTATGTTTCTACCTCTGTAGAATGTTTCACAACTATCTATATTTCTGAATTACCACTAACACCCTAATATAATCATAATTTCATTTTTATCTGAAATACTCTAATGGCATCCCAGTGGCCTTTACTAATTCATTCTATTCCCTCTTCAATACTTCATCCATACCACTGTCTGTCAAAAACATGGGTATAAATGAACTAACTACAGAAGCTCTCCATCCACCTATATATCACTGCATGCATTAAAGGTATTTTAATTTCTCCTATTTTTCTAAATAGACAGGCTGAAAACTTTTTTTTAGGTTTTCTGCAAGGTAAACTGGGTTAAGTGGCTTGCCCAAGGCCACACAGCTAGGTTATTATTAAGTGTCTGAGACCAGATTTGAACCCAGGTAACCCTGACTGCAGGGCCCGTGCTTTATCCACTATGCCATCTAGCTGCCTGTAGGCCAAAAACTTTTGAAGAATAGTTGATCTCATCTGGGAATCCATGCAATGTTCCCAGGATCTAATGCCATCAGCAAAACTGTCATCTACAAAGAGCAGCATCTACTGAACTTCACCATTTATAAAAAATTATTCTTCCAAATGGAGGAATAGCCTTTAGAATGCCTTAAACTTTTATAATGGTGGCAAACATGTTTGTTGAATGTAAAGATTCCTATTTTACTTCCAAAACATATCCCTAAAACTACCTGTAAAATAGTCTACTGTGGGTTTGCTTGAATTTTTTAAGAAAAAAAATTTTCTTTTTTATTCTCTATAATCATGAGACATATAATAGCAATTTTTCAAGAATCAAAAGTCCCAAGTACACCAGAGAAGAATGTGTGTGTGTGTATATATATATATATATATATATATATATATATATATACACATATATATATGTATATATATATATAGTGGATGGAGTAGGTAATAATTCATTATTGTATTTTATTATTTTTTGCATTACCTGCATCTCGGGAAAGCTGTCCCTTATAATATAGTTGTGGGGGGAGGGAGTAGAAGCATTCACAATTTCTCAAGCCTAATCAATATATTGACTAAATATGATATTATACAGTTTTCCATACTTGTAGTTCCCCTTTCCCACATCTGCAAAGACAGGATGGGTTTAAATGCTTATATTTCTTCCAGAGGGACAATTAAGGACATTGAAATGAAACAGAGTTGAATTTAAATTGTCATTTTTTCCTTTTTGCATAGTTGTAGTATATAATATATATATATATATATATAATTTTTCTACTTATTTTTAATTTTATTTTACCCCAATTCACACACACATACTCATACATACACACATCTTTTCATATTTTTCTGTACTCTTCATTTTCACTCTTATTTAGCGTGCAATTACTTATTGCACTCCTTTCAATAATTTAAATAACTATCTCCTACTAAATAAACTTTAATTTTGTGATTAAAA
Source organism: Macrotis lagotis (assembly GCF_037893015.1). Classification (NCBI taxonomy): domain Eukaryota; kingdom Metazoa; phylum Chordata; class Mammalia; order Peramelemorphia; family Peramelidae; genus Macrotis; species Macrotis lagotis. Next base: position 93,751,135 of record NC_133665.1, read on the forward strand.
TGCATATATGCCTTTTTTTCTATGACTTTTGAGTCAAAGGAGATTTTCCAATTGTTTTTCAAAATGATCAGGTGAACTCACAAATCCATGAATACAGTATATATGTATGTATGTTAGTTTTAAAAAAATCCAACTTCACAATTTAATTTCTCCAATATAGTGTGATTATTCAAAAATTGTTTTATCTGTTATAAAACATTAGCTTTGATTTGATTTCTGCCTCCTCTTCCTCCACCCTACTCCTTCCTTGAATTTAAAAATTATATTTAGTAATTATATAATAATATAATAATCAATTGTTCAATTAATGAAAAATTTGCTGATTGTATAAGTTTGTCACAGTAATGCTACAATTTATTAATAATCAGGAATTGCATAATAGACATGGAATGAAGTATGTTATCAGAAAGATAATGTATGGCAAGAAAACAAATTCCTAGGCTGTCCAAATTAAGGATGAGCTATAGCTGATGGACAGTTCATACAATTCAATTCCTACATTAAACACAATATACACAGTGCCAAGACATATAGAAGACTATTTCCTTGTGCACTGAGTGGACTAAACAAGGGAGATTCAAGGGAGAATTGATAAACTCATTCAATAAGAATTGATCTATCATATTCCTTTCAAATGCCAGATTTGCATTACACAATCTCTAGACCATCCAAAACAAACAAAAAAAAATCAAGATATTTTTAATTTATAGTTTTATTACACAAAGAAAGGATGGATTAAATTTTATTTAAGTAGATAGGATAGAGTTCTAGACTTGGAATCAATAACAAATAAGTGTGAAAATTTTCTCAGTAATTTGTTAGTGGCATGATACTGGACCAGTTAGATAATCTAAGTTTACTCATTTACAAAATCTGAGTAATAATATTGCCTGATTTACAAAGTTCTTTTGAGAATCAAATGATGTAATATAAAAATTTACTTTGTAAACATGAAAATGCTAAATGAATTTTATCTGTTATTATCAATATCAATAAAATATCAATAAAACATATATCAATTAAAATATTCATTTATCAAAGTTTCTTCATTTTAGGTGATTGAAGTTGATATGCATTTAGCACCGATGTGGATTTTGCTCTTGCATTACTTAAATTCTTTTCTTTGCCTTTATAGATATATATGTATTTTTCATATGTGTAATTTCAATTATTATTATTATATTTCACAGAAGAATTTAACAATGATTGAAATTGAGTTCAGTGGTACAAAGAACCTCTGTATGATGTTCTTTCTAATAACAATCAGAAGCTTCTCTGTAATGTAAACAGTTGAGAGCCATGTCCAGCATTATTGACTCAGGAGGTATTATGTTATTGACTTGAAACCTAGGTCTTCTGGGATATAAGGTCTGTTGCCTATCTACCATTTCAGTATGTTGAAATACATTTTGTTTATCCATTCCTCTTTGCTATAGTTTTTACTACAAATATTCTTAACCTAATCGCTTATTATATGGGTAAGATGTAAGAGAATTTTGGAAATTTGGAACACTGGAAAGCACTATTAAGTAGACTAATAAAATTAAATTTTCCCTTTTCTTCATTTTGATAATTTTACATATAATGTGGATTAAAAAATAAAAGGATTACCTTCTAGATGGAATATGACTTTAAATTAGAATTCCCAAGTGTGTTATAAAAATTCTGTATGGACTTGTGAAATAAAATATTTTGTGAATACTAACTGCTCAATAATTGCTTAATGATAAGAAAATTAAAAATTGACAAATGTCAGACTTCATAAATCAAGAATTAAATTAATTTATAAAGAGTAGAAGAAGTAAAAAATGAGATATACAGAGGAAAGCACTGAGTTTTAGGTATACTGTCCTTGGTATTAGTTATGTATGTGTTTCTCTTAACTTAGAAATAGCCTAGAACTTTTGAAAGGTGCTTACAATCTCTTTTGAAATGTAATTATCAGGTTTGTTGGGAGGAATTGTTCATTCCAAAAAAGCTTTATGTCCTTGGCATATTAAATGTCATTATAAAAGGAAGAAAATTTTAAACACAATTTATTTTTACATTTATTCCTAAAATACTTTAATAGATTTTGGAAAGTGCAAATCATAGAATATTTGCTATGACTTACCCTCCAATATATTAAAATAATCCTATTTCTGGCTATTGTGATAGTGAAAGTGATGGAAATTGTCATTACTTTCAATAGTAATAACAAACACAGATAAATAGTGTGAGAGAAATAGTGAACTTATAGTTAATTCCATTTTTACCAGTGGCATTTCAATGCTTGATAAAGGTCGCATGCTTTATTTCATTGTTAATATAGATAGTTCCTAGCTGAGCAAGAATTCTTAAACAGATATTCTGATTTCAAGTCCTTGCTTATTTCACTTGCATTACACTGTGGGAAACATATTCAAAATATATATTTATTTTTTCAAATACCTTCAGGCCATTGTGTATTATGTATGACTTCTTGAATTGACAACATTAAGGAATCTTAATGTGATAAATAAGAGTATGAATTTCCACTTCAATTAAAAAAAAACTGTGAAAAGATCTAAGGTAATCCCTGCTTAAACATGCAGAAACTATTGCATTTTCCTATCCTCCTCCCCTTCCTGAAGACCAACACAGTCAGATTTCTGCTAGATTAAAAGGTTGATATCAGTGAAATTGTTTTATCAAAAACATGGACTAAGCTAGCAACAATAAATTATTATTATTTTCTTTTCAGTGTTAACTCAATTTGTATGCAAAGCAAAAAGGAGAGAAAGCCAAGGGTCAGTTGAAGAGATTCCCTTCTGAATAGAAGCTAAATCAAATGTGTTATGGCTTATCCTGTAGCAGTAAAATTTTCTTAATCGGTACAAGACACTTTAAAATTGTTATGGTCAAGATAATCAAAACTGAGAAAGAACTACAGTCAGATCAGGTCAATGGTGAAAGAAGGGTCATTGAGAAGTGCTAAATCATTGGAAAAATTAGTGAGTACAGTGTTGAATTCAACATGTTTCCCAGGAGTGAATTATTACCTTGAATAGTCTCTTTTGAAATCTGTATTTCTTCAAAGGACCCAAAAAATAATTTCCACCTATCCCATACCTTTCTAAAAATGCTTGTCCTATGCATTGGAAGATTGGTATTGTGAGATGCTAGGAAAAAGAATATTCTATGAGGTAGATACACTTATTTTTCAATTCTAGAAGGATATTTCATTCATTCCATATGTGTTGGCTCATATAGTGACCAATTTCATGAGTTATTACAGCAAAAAAAATACATTTATAAAACATTGATAATGAACTCTCCAAATTTATTGGGGGAGAGGCTCTCGTATTCAAGTTTATTCTCAAATTCTTTCATACTAAAAAGGACCAGTCAGGGGTTGTTCTCTAAAGGAATAACTGTCAGTGATTAGGGTGCATTTCTAGAATATGTTGATGTCAAAATGATAAACTATAGTCAGTGAAAGCTGATAGAGTGGGATAAAGTAATGAGTATGCAATATAATATTAGGAAGACCAAGTTCAATTCTGGTTTTAGCAATTATTACACCTGTTACTTTTGGTAAGTCATTTTAAAATCTCTATAGCACAATTTCCAGTACTTACATGATAGCTGCCATTATTTTTTACCAAATATTGAATTATAAAGACAATATTGGTTTAGGATATATTTATATATTTTAGAGTGTTAATATTTTATTTGTTACAATTTTTACTGGATAAATAAGTCTGGAAATCTAATGCTAAGTAAATCTGGGTTGTCCTTTGTATTGAGGAAATATCACACTCAAAAATTAAATCAATTAATCAAGTATTTTTTGGATCAGCTATGTGTCAAACACTGTAAATAGTACAATGAGACCCTTTAGACAATTATGATGTAACCCCTGATTATTAGAAATTTACATTCTGTTTATATTTCCAAATCCAAAGTGACTCCACTAATTTCCAAGTCTTTATTTTTTGGTGATGACCATTTTCTTGATTTATTTTAGACTATGATACATTTATTTCTCTATTTTTTTCTTCATAGCACTTTCTTTTTTCTATAATTACATATATAGAAAATTTTCATCTTGCCATTTTATAAAATTTTTCTCCCTTCCTCCATTCCCTTCCACCAACCAAAGGCAGCAAATAATTGAATTAAGGTTATATATGCACAATATTATTAAATAATATTAAATATTAAATAATATTAAAAACATTGCCATATTAGTCCAGCTGTGAAATAAGAATTAGAAAAAATGAAATATTATGAAAATACAATCAAAAAATAAAAATATGAATATGTAGTAGCTTAAATTCTTTCATCTGAAAACTACATGCTCCTATATCTAGACCATAGATCAATTGTGGAATGATGTATTTTATTATTAATTTGACTCATACCTCTAAATATTGTAGAAATGAAAACTTCATCAAAAATACTGACTCCTAATGTTTCTCAGCTTTCTGTTTCCTTCTAAACTTGGTTGAATTGGTTTTGCTTGTGCAAAAACGTTTAAATTTAATATAATTTAAACCATCTATTTTATATCTATAATGATCTCTATCTCATTTTTGTCTCTCTCCATAGATCTGACAGGTAAATGATTCTTTACTCTCCTAATTGGTTTATGGTATCAACTTTTTTATCCAAATCATCTACCCATTTTGACCTTCTCTTGGTATGGGTGTGAGATGTTGATTCATGCCTATTTTCTACAATGTCCTTTTACAATTTTCCCAGCAGTTTTTGTCAAATAATGAATTCTAATTCTATAACCCAGAGGTTTGCAGTGTATCATATAGTAGATTGCTTAAATTATTTACTATGTTGTCCTTTGTACCTGACCTATTCCACTAATCTACCACTATTTCTGAGCTACCAACAGATAGCTTTGATGTTTGCTGTTTTATAAACATATAGTTTTAGATGTGGTAACAACTAGGCCACCTCCCTTTGCTTTACTTTTGCCATACATTCTCTTTTTATTCTTGATTTTTTGGTCTTCTACATAAATTTTGCTATTTTTTTCTAGTTCAGTAAAATGATTTTTGTTATTTGCCACGGCACTAAATAAATAGGTCATTTAAGTAGAGTTAACATTTTTTTGTTTTATTATCTTGCCTTACCTGTGAAGAAGTAATATTTTTCCAATTGTTTAGATCAGATATTATTTCTGTGAAAAGTATTTATAATTGAGTTCAAATAGTTCCTGTGTTTTTCTTGGTAAGTACACCTTCAAATATTTTATATTGTCTACAATGCTTTTTTTATACAGTTTTAAGTACTTATATTTTATTTTTAATTGATATTTTATTTTTTCCAAACACATTACAAAAGTTTTTCAACATTTATCTATATGCATATGTGTATTTTTAAGTTACAAAATTTTCTTCTTCCCTCCCTTCCTACCTACAATTCTTTAAATGAAATTTCTCTTTCTATATCTTGCTGTTGAGCTTTGTTGATAATAAATAGAAATTTTCAAGATTGTTGTGGCTTTATTTTATATCCTGCAATTTTACTAAAGTTGTTAACTATTTCAAATAGTTTTTTAGTTGATTCTCTAGGATTCAATAAGTATACCATCATATCCTCTGCAAACTGCAAAAATTTGCCTATTCTAATTCATTGAAATTTTTATTTTTCTCTCATTGCTAAAACAAATGTTTCTCATAAAATATTTATATAGTGGTGATAATGGGCATCCTTTTTTTACCCCAGTCTTATTAGGAATGCTACTAATTTATTCTTATTACATAAAAATAGATAAATATTATTATCATTTTAAGGAAGACTTCATTTATTCCTATGCTCTCTAGTGGTTTCAAATAACAACTGGGTGCTACATTTTATCAAAGGTGGACAAAATCTGTGTCATGGCCTCTTTGGCTTGTGGGGTCCAATACCGGGGTGAGGTCAATGTGGAATCTCCTTTCAGGATATCATAAAGAGGATACATCAAATCATCAGGAATAGGAACTGTAGAACGTATCCATTGTATGGAACCAATAAGTTTCTGGAAATCATTAAGGGTACTACATTTCTCTAAATTCACCTTTCGGGGTATTCTAGATGCCCTCCCTTCACTAAGGGTGTGACCAAGGTATTGATAAGGGCTAGTATCTTGTATTTTATGAGGAGCCACTTGAAGACCATATTTACTCAAGGAAAGGAGCATTTCTTTTGTTAATCCTTCTAGCTCCGTGGCTTGCTTAGTAGCCATGAGAATATCATCCATATAATGGATTATGATGGCCTTGGGGTACTTACTGCGCAGCGGGTGAACAATAGCTGCAACATATGCTTGGCACATAGTTGGACTATTGGCCATTCCCTGAGGTAATACAGTAAACTGATATCTGATTGACGGGCTTTGAAAATTTTTTGATGTTACCGAGAATGCAAATTTATCCCTATCCTCAGGGTGAAGGGGAATGCTATAAAAACAATCCTTAATATCTATTATCTTTATAACAAATTCTCTAGGTATAAAGGCAGGAGAAGGAAGACCCATCTGTAGCGGGCCCATAGGGACCATTCTTTTATTCACCGCCCGTAAGTCAATAAGCATTCTCCAGGTGCCAGCTTTCTTTTTTATTACAAATACTGGAGAATTATAAGGGCTGGTGGTAGGCTCAATTCTGTGTTGTAACAATAATTCCTTAACTATATCTTTTAATGCAGTGAGCTTCTCCGTAGAAAGGGGCCACTGTCCAAGTAATCTTTGGGCAGCTCACCATAACAGTAGCCCCTAGGAGTTTGTTGCCAAATGTTCAGGGGTGGTAAGATACAATTGTAACTGATGTAACAAATCTCTACCCCACAGGGCAGAGCCTAGTCCCGTAATCTTTAAGGGACGAATAAAACCACTTTGTCCTTCATAACTCCATCTTAAATGACGCTCTGCTTTTCTAGCCCCTTGGTGGCCTCCCACCCCCAAAATAGGGGTGGTAGATGACGTAAGTGGCCAAGAGGGGTCCCACTGTGCTGAATCAATAACAGAGACATCAGCTCCAGTGTCGATCATTCCTGACACTAATTTACCTTCTATATTTATATGTATAATAGGCCGTTGTGATCGGACTTCAGTGCACCAATTTACTTGTGGGACACTCTCAATCCATGGCAAAGATATTCCTCGGCCAATAGCCATGCCAGGGGGAAGGGTTACTGGGTAGTAGTGTGGGTTGGTAAGGTATACAGTAGTGTCACCAGATGGCAGTAGTTGGGTGTGGACAAGTACAGGAGAATATCCTGTAGCACCCACTATTAGTTGGGGAAATGTGGCCGGGACCACTTCTATAGAGGCAGTACTCCAGGGGGTGATTATTAATGAATCCTCTTCCTTTCCCTGCTCAGCAACTGTTAGAATAGTTTGACCTAGATCCTCTCGTTCTGTAGTTCCCTCTGATATCGCTCCTGCAACCCTTTTGGTTCCGGGTCTGGCCCCATGGGCATCTCTGAGGCTACTGTAATCGGATAGGCTCTGGTGTCGGGGCCCCCACGGGGAGGGCCCCTCCTCCCGTTTCCCGGAACCAATGTTTTCTTAGATCTACAGAACTCTGCCATATGTCCGCCTTTTCCACAGGAATAGCAGGTGGGCTGTTTATTGCCCTTCTTTTGACCTGCAGGACACTGTGCCTCAAAATGCCCTTCTTTTCCACAATTAAAACAAACGCCCTTTCGTTGTTTAAGGCCTTCACTAATCCCCTGAGCTATGGCTATCTCCATGGCTTGGTGTTCTCTACTTTTAGGGGGGGCCTCTAAGAGGCGCTCGATTATATCACTTATGGAGGGATTAGCGCCCAAACCAGTCAAAAGCTGTTGATATTCAGGGCGAAGACCCTCTTTTACCAACTGCGGAATAAGCAGTTTGGAACCAGCTGCGTGTCCTAAAACACGTACGACTGTTTCTTGTACCCTGCTGATAAAATCTATAGGGGTTTCATTGGCTTGTTGTTTAAGACCAATAAATTTCTCCCTTTCTGCCCCTTGGGCTTCTAGCTTCCCAAAGGCTCTGACACGGCAGAGTTGGATAGCTGCGAATACCATAGGCTGTAAATGTATTTGGTCTCCAGGTCTTTTCCATCTTCCTGTCCCTGTAATCATCTCATAAGCCTCATCAGGGTTGGTGATACCTCTCTCCTCTATATACTGTTCTGCCTCTCTCTTTACAAGGGCAGTAAAAGTAACTGCTTGTCCTGGGGTGAGCACTGCACCTGCAACCTCTTGCCAATCATAAGGGGTCCAGGGCCATGCAGCAGTGGCATTAGTTAATAAATGTTTCACATATGGTGAAGAGGGGCCGTACTTGGCAACAGCTTCCTTGAGGTCTTTCAATACTTTAAAAGGAACTGGCTCATGACGGCGATTGCCACCCTGGCCATCATCAAAAACAGGACAAAGAGTTGGAGTAATACCCCAATCTTCCCAATCTACAATTTCCCCTTCTTCAGCAGCTGCTTTAAGACTGCGTGCTATGAGACTTTCTGGAGCAGGACCCCTAGAAGAGCCAAAGGTGAAACTGGCTCGGTGTTTCAGAGACATAGCGGACAGAGAGGTGGAGACTTCTTCCTCATCTGTCTCTGCCTGTGGGTGTGGCCTAAACACTTCCTCCGTTCTCAATGTTTGCTGCGCCACAGTCCTGGGTCTTAATTTCTGCTGCGCCACAGCCCTGATTCTAACTTCCTCCATATTCTTCCTAGCTCCATATTTATTATGTTTCTTATAAGTTTCTCTAAGTTCTGCCCAAGGATAAATCGGAGGAGGATTATTACAACCCTCCTCCTCAGAAGATTCTCCTAATGATTCTCCCACTTGTGTGCCAATTGTTTCTCGCCCACAGGGACGAGGACCCCCCCTGTAACATTGTATTTATGAGAGAATAAAAGGAGAAGTCCTGGTCAGTTAGGATTCCAGGGCATGACTCATCAAAAGAAGCCAACTGTTGCCCAACTGTCTCCCAGTTCTCTTTGGTAATCCCTGAATGTTCTAACCAAGGGGAGAACCCCCACACCTTATCTACAAATTCACGGCACTGCTTAATATGTGGCTTAAATTGATGCCGCTTACCTAATTTATATAACTGACAAGCTAGAACTGCCTTTTCTTCGGGTCTAATCAGGGGAAAACCCATTCCCTGCCCCATAACTTCGTCCCAGATTAATCTCAAATTAATCTGAGGCTGTCCAGCTCTTCTCCCTGTTAAGGGAGGCCAGGCGGAAATTCCCTTGGTCCCTATTCGGGGCGCCAGCTATCCTGAGGGAAACTTCGGAGGGAACCAGCTACTAGATGGTTCGATTAGTCTTTCGCCCCTATACCCAGGTCGGATGACTGATTTGCACGTCAGGACCGCTACGGACCTCCACCAGAGTTTCCTCTGGCTTCGCCCTGCCCAGGCATAGTTCACCATCTTTCGGGTCCTAACACGCACGCTTATGCTCCACCTCCCTGGCGGGGCGGGCGAGATGGGCCGGTGGTGCGCCCTCGGCAGGACGGGATGAAGGACCGAGGCCTCGGGATCCCACCTCGGCCGGTGGCTGCTGGCCTTCACCTTCATTGTGCCACGGGTGGCTTTCGTGCGAGCCCCTGACTCACGCGTGGTGTCATGAGTCTATAGTTCAATTTGATCCTGAGCAACCTATATTTGCTACCATTTTAAATCAAAGGTCACATATTGGTTGTCTCTATCAAAAGCAAGGTGTCCTAGAATGGCAATATTTCCAGAGAAGTAAAAGAAGCATCCCTTGTAAATTTACGATGCTGGCCAATTTATTCCTAGCTATGTCTGATCGTTGTCTTTGTATGTTTGGAAAATATCCTGTTTTAAATATTTGTGCTTCTGAAGGTGCTCTTTGTTATTTTACTGACTCTATCCCTGAATGGGCTGATAGCACATCTTTTAACCTGTTTTTCCACTTGTGGAGTTCCTACAGCCATAAAAACAGATAATGGCCCTGAATATTCTTCCAAGGCGTTTGCAAACTTTTGTCAAGAATTTTCCATTTTACACAAAACTGGAATTCCATATAATCCCACTGGTCAGGCCATAGTTGAACGTGCTAACCGCACCCTTAAAACCCTCCTCACTAAACAAAAAGGGGGAGTCAGTGGTCGTGGCCACCTTATATATATACACAATTAGCACAGGCCGTATACACCATGAATTTTCTTCAATTGAGAGATGATAGTACCTCCCCAGCTTTGCGTTTTTTCGCAGGAACTTCACGAACACTCCACACACACACAACTAGCCATCCCTCTCCCTGCCCAATAGGCAACCTAGTACTGTGGAAAATCCCAGATGGCCAATGGCATGGCCCAGGCTCGGTAATTATAAATGGACAAGGGTATCTTTGTATTCAACCAGATCCAAATCCGGATGGCAAAGAAAAGGAGAAACCAGTTTGGGCTCCAACCAAGTGGGTCAGAGACCTCGGAGCAAAAGCGTGAGGTGATTGATCTTGCTTTCAATATCATAAATTTTGCTTTCTCACTTTATGAGGAATTCCAAATTCAGGATCTTTACCAACGACAAGGATATTTGGCATCTGTATTGCAGAACTTCTTGACCCAGCAATCATCCATGTGGACCACCCAAAATCATATAAATTGGGCACTTCAAAAGGAAATAGATGCTTTGGCCCCTGTAGTAGTTTACATTGGGAATGAGCTTGCTTACCATGAATTGATAACCCAAATTCCTTGTCCCTATAGATATAAACCATTGTGTGTCACTCCATTACAGGTAAATCTTACCAACTCTTCTTTTGTTGGTTCATGGCTTCGGATACGGGCTGCATTACAGGGTACACTACTATCTCATAATGCTTCATCAGACATTCATCAGTTAGCCTTATTGCTTCAAGAACTGAGAAATATTTCGACTGATTTTTCAAATCATCAAACTGCTGCCTTTAATATTGCTAATTATCTCAAGCATTTACAATTTTTACAGTGGTTATTCAGCTGGATAGGTCCTGTTGCCATATTATTTCTCCTTTGTATTTTTGGCCCCTGCTTGATACGGTTTTTAATATCCCTAATGAAGACTGCCTTGAACAACATCAAGGCAGATACCATGTCTCTTATTCATCACACTCCTTGTTCAGCACCAATTTAAATATTTATTATCCACCGTTTTGCATCTCATCTTTCCTGGTGAAAGCAACTGCAGGAAGCGCTTTCTCTAAGGATTGAGGCCTTCTGCCAGAACTGTCCTATATTACTGCAAAATAGGAAGAAGAATGAACATCACCAGTGCTTGTACTTATAACTACATTTTTTGTGTGCTAGAATAGTTAAAATTATATTTTATAGAGTTATTTAAGAATGCATTCAAATTTTATATTAATTGGTTATTTAAAAATTCTTAATAAATTTATATAAGAGGTTCCTCAAGACATTCTAATTGATTCTAAAAGTTATTTTTTCTTGACCGGTCTTATGTGTAGTTAAACTTCAATGAGACATTTTCACATCTCTCTACTGGCCTGGAGGGATAGGAAAATGTTCCTATATTCTGGGATTGATGCCGGCCAGGGCATCAATCACAGCTTGGTTAAAAATGATTGTTTTCTGTGAGTTCGTACATATGTGTATGTGTGCTTAATTCAGATCTGAAATAATTTTATTATTATAGGATATTAAGACTATGATTATTTCTATCCTGCCTCTTTTGCTACATATGCTTGCTGCAAAAATACGCTATCAAAGGCTGACCCTCGTGCTCTTCTCCAGAATCCCAGAGAACGACCAAAAATGGACACTACCCCTGTCTAAACAAAAAGGGGGAATTGCTCTGGACCCAGCTCCGGACCTTGGCCACCTATGGGTTAGGAGACACCTGGGGGTGTGAACCCGCCCACATGGGTGCTGGGAACGCCCCAGTAACAGGAGTGGCTCCGCCCATGAGGGAGGAACAGGGGAGGAGCTCGGGGGAGGAACAGAAGACTAGAGAAGGGAGGGGACTGGGGAAGAGGAGAGCTTTTTTTCGCTGCTATGTAAGCAATAAAGACCTGCTTGTTAGACTGCAACCGGGTGTTCTGTCCAGTTATTGCCCTCCTTCCCCAAAGGAGGGTCCCTGCGTCGGAAGACCGACGGGTCCGTGACGTCCGAAGACCGGGGAAAGGTATGGATCCAGGCGAAGGCTCGGGATAGGTCCCCGAGCAAAAGATTTTCTCAGTATCTATTGAAATAATCATATTATTTCTGTTAATTTTGTTATTGATATAGTAAATATTTTTCTGTTTGCTTTCCTAATATTGAAACACCCTGCATACCTCACTGATCTAGTTTATTAATCCTAGTAATAACTTCTTATTTCTTTGCTAAATTTTATTTTAAAATTTTAGAGCAATATTCATTAGGGAGATTTGATCTACAATTTTCTTTGTCTATTTTCATACTTTCTGATTTAGGTATCAGCACCACGTTGAAGTCATGAAAGGAATATGGTAGTGTTGCTAGAGAATTGATGTTACCAATTAATATTGAGAGGTGTTGATGGTGAAAGGATTAACTTTTAGCTGTGGTGTTTGAAAGAGCTCGTGATTTATTATACAAGCCTGCAAGGTTTACATATTAAAACCTTTTCTCCTCCTAGGGAAAGAACTTTGAAGACAGGCTAAATAACATAAAGTTAGGTGAAGACAGAGAGAGATCGAGAGAGAGGGAGAGAGAGAGAGAGAGAGAGAGAGAGAGAGAGAGAGAGAGAGAGACAGAGAGACAGAGAGACAGACAATCAGATGGAGAGAGACAGTCAGATGGAGAGAAACAGCGAAGAGAACTGACTGGGCTGATACTCTTGCATGTCTGTGCACCAGGAGGGGAGTTTAGGCCAGACTTATAGTATTGCCCACACCCTGGGTATAGAAGTGTCAGGAGTGTATGGACAAAGGGGGAAAGGTAAAAGACTGGAAAAGCTTGGGGGCGGGGTGGATGGTGGAATGAAGTGAGGTTGGGAATTTGTATTCAACAAAGCAACAATAGGAGTCAATTTACATCATAGGCGCAGATAACATTTATTACTAGATAGATATATTCTATATTTCTACTCAGCCAGAATTTAATAGTAAAAAAAGACTGCAATATTTATTTCCAATTACAGTGTTCCCTATAACCATAGTCTCCTGAATCAATAGAACTCTTTTTTTCACCTATTTTTTCAAATAGTTTATATAGAATTGGAATTAATTATTCCTTAAATCTTTGGTAGAATTCACTTGTAAATCCATCTGGCCTGGAGGATTCTTTCTTTATTTTTTTACTTATTCAATTTGTTTTTCTGAAATGGGATTTCTTAAGTATTTTATTTCATCTTCTGTGAATCTGGTTAGTTTATAGTTTTGTAAATGTTCATTCATTTCAGAAAGATCCATGTCAGATTTGCTGACATGTGGTTAGGTAAAATAACTCTGAATTCATATTTTAATTTAATATTACATTATCTATGTTACCTTTTTAAAAGATGTAGTTTCCTTTCTTATCCTTTTTAATTAAATCTATTTTTTCTTTTTGCTTTGACTGAGATTAGAATTGCTAGCCCTGTTTTATCTTTTTTTTTTCTACTTTGGCAGAAGAATAATCTATTCTGCTCTAAACTTTTACCCTTACCCTATATGTATCTCTCTACTTGAAATGTGTTTATTGTAAATAACATATTGTAGGATTCTGGTTTTTGGTCCACTCTGCTATCATCCCATTCACATTTACAAATATGATTACTAAGTCTCTATTTCTCTTCCTTTTCCCATTATTATTCCTCATTGGTGTTTTGCCTCTGACTGTTCCCTCTTCTCTTTCCTTCTCCCTTTCCCCTTCTTTTTGTTATCATTTATTTTTTTCTGTACCTTTACCTTCACATTCCCCCTCCCTTTTATCAATTCATTTTTCTGCTTTCTTTCCCCTTCCCCCATTACTTCCCTTTAGGGTAAGATAAATTTCTAAATATAGTTGCTAATGTATGTTATTCCCTCTTTCAGTCAAGTTTGTTAAAAGATTTATCTTGTGATCACAGCTTCCCTTCTTTCCTTATCTGATAAGTCCCTAGTGTCTCTTCTGTCAGTGTTATTTGTACTCTAATGCCTCACTTTCCCCCAGTGTGATCCTTCTTTTTGCATTTTAATTGTTTTACTTCTACAAACTCTGTGAAGGTATATTTCTTTTATCTGTCCTTTGGAAGTAGAATCCTTAAGAGTTGATTGATTTATAAGCATTATAACATCATAATCACTTCTTAGTCATAGACTCTGATCAAGGACATTCCCCTCAATTTTCTCATAAGGAATACAATTCTCAGCTTTGCACAGTGGCAGTACCATAACCAATGAGATTTATTTGGAGTCCAATTATTGTTAATTGAAAACTTTTCCCAATGCCCCACCAAAACAACTTGAAATATTATCAACACTGGTAATTTTTGACAGTTTCTATAGAGACTGGATTTTCGAATTTAAAAAAAAAAGTTCATTTCCTCTGCAAAAAAATGCAAATTTCAAGAACCATAAGTATCATCAAATTATTTTAAATTTATATCCATTCCCTCTTCCAAAGTAAACTCCCATCAATTATCCTTATAGAAATACAAACCACATGAACTAAATTATCATGTAAAGCAAAAACATTTTGTAATTGATTTATATCCACACCCTCTAAGAATACTCCCTCCAACTGGCAAAAATAATTTTACCCTCATACTGTAATATCAGCTAAAGTATCAGCACTTTCATTATCAATCTGTACCCACAACCTCTAAGTAAAAGAATATCCTAAAATAGCCTAAAATAAATATATTTCTCAAGAGTTTTTTGTCTTTCCTATATATAGTTTAATATTATTAACTAACATTTCCCTTTTCTCTTTACCTTTTTACACAGTTTTTGAATTGTGTCTTTGAAGATCAAATTTTCTCTTCAATTCTGGTCTTTTATCAGGTAAAGTCTTGAAAGGATGAAAGTCCTCTATTTCATTGAAAAATCCAGCTTTTACCGCTGAATGAATATGTTTAATTTTGCAGGGTATTTGATTCATGGTAGTAATCCAAGCCCTCCTATTCTTTGATGTTGACTCTGATAAATCATTTGCATTCTTATCTGTGATTTGCTGATTTTTAAATTACTTCTTTTTGACTATTTGCAGTTCTATTCTTTAATTGAGAATTATGAAATCTAGCTACAATATTCCTTTTAGTATTTATTCTGGGATCTCTTTCTGGGAGTGATTGATGCATTCTTTCAAAAACTATTTTCTCTTCCTTTGCAAGGATATTAGGGCAGTTTTCCATTATAATTTCCTGAAAGATATTGTCTAAGCTATTTTTCTTTTGGTTTTTATAAGGCAATGTGTTAAGTGACTTGCCCAAGGTCACACAGCTAGTGTCTGAGGCTGGATTTGAACTTATATCCTCCTGACTTCAGGGCCAGTGTTCAAACCACTGTACCACCTAACTACTCCAGGCTCTTTTTCTTATCATGACTCTCAGACCTAGAATTCATAGCTTATCACTCCTGGACCTATTTCCTAGGTTGGTCATTTTGCCTAAGATTTACTTGCATTTTGTTCTATTTTTCAGTCTTTTAGTTCTGTTTGATGAAATCTTCATTCTTCAAAGAGTCATTAGTTTCCATTTGTCCAATTCTAATTTTTAGGGTTTTACTTTCTTAAGTTAGCTTTTGTATTTACTTTTCCATCTGGTTAATATTGCTTTTAGATGAGTTGTTTTCCTTTTACAGCTGGCTAATTTTAGTTTTTTCCCATGGGTCATATTTACTTTTTTAAAAACTTGGTTCTTTTTCCATGTGTCCAATATAGTTTTCTTCAATCAATTTTTCATAATTCTGCATGACTTTCATTTCTTTTCTTCAATTTTCTTCTTCTTGTCTTTGGGTTTTTAAATCCATTTTGATTTCTTTCAAGAGGTTTTCTTTGTATTTGAGACCAATTCCTAAACCTCTTTGAAGCTTCTTCACATGTATGCATTTTGTCACTATTTCCCCTTCTGAAATGGCATTTTTATCATCCCTATCACAATATTGGCTAGCTATAGTTTTGTATTTATGAGTTTTTGATTTGGAGGTTTGGTTTTTTTTGCTCATTTTAATAGTTGAACTTTACTCCTGAAATAAAAGAGGTACAGTTCTAAGTTTTTAGTACAATGGTTGGGGGACTGGTCCCTGAAATATCACTTTCTTATGGTGTTTGAGGTAATAGTTGTTCATTCTGTGCTTTAGGGTTGCCTGATTCAGTCCCACCAATTTCATTATTGTTCCTGTGCTTGAACTTTGTCTTCTGAGATGTGATTGAAACCCTTGCTGCTGGCCTTGCTAAATTGAGACCTTAGCTGACCTGTGACTAAAGGTCTCCTGGCTGCTTTCCCAGTTCTGACTACACTGAGTTAAACTCCTCTTTTATCCATTTGAGACTGATCTTTGATGAAGTTCCCCCATGATATCTTGAGTTAAGAACTTATTTTATTCTGTTTTTCCTTTTTTTCTTTTTTCTTTTTGATGGGTTCTATTGCTTGACCATCTATTTAAAGGCTTCATTAAAATTTGTTTCAGGAAGAGTTCCAAGAGTTTCCTAGCTCCATATCATCATCTTGGCTCCCATTACTTGATTTTTCAAATTCTTTTTGACTCTTCCAATGAGACTTAAAAGACTTGAGAAAAATTCATATTCCCCTTTGAGACTTCATGTGTAGCCATTTTTCCATTTACTTAGGAGTTTGCATTTTGATCTTCCCTATAATACATAATACCTTTCTATGTTTAAGGCTCTTTTTTGTTTTGTTTTTCTTCATTTGAAAAAGTTTGCTCTTGAGGAACAAAGTTCACTCTCCCAAGCTTCTTTCTCTGGTCACTGCTTTTTATTTTTATTTATTTTTTTTTTTTTTTAGATCAGTGCTTCAGGAGTTGCTAGCTTGTTAACTTTGCTGGAGAGGCAAGACCTATTCACATCTATTGAACCAGGATTTCAAGTCTCATAATATGCCCTCTGTGCTGGGGTTGGAGGCCTAACAGCTGGCCTGCTGTGTCCCTGGCCTATTGAGCTGGGACTGGGTTGGGGGGTATATGTTGTTAATATGTACCCTTGGCTTCACCTTGCTATGCCAGTTGCATTTCCCTTTTAACCACGTGAGACACACTTTTTCTGAATTTCTTGTAATGTAACTTGAGCTTGAAAATTCTGGCTTCTGTCACTCCAGAATTTACTTAGAGTCTTGATTTAATGTGATTTCTGATGGAACTTGAAAAGAGCTCAGGTAACTTCCTGGTTTCTCCCCATCATCTTCCATTTTCTTTGTTCATTTTTCTACAAACGTTTTTCCTCTTTGTTTCTTCTTCTTATACTGTTTCCTATAACTTCAACAATTTCCCCTTTCAATAAATTACTAGAATGAAAAATTAATAAATTGGGTACATATGGCTTATTCATATTTTGTTGAAATAATAAATATCCAATATGATTCCTGTAGACAACATGGATGAATGTGAAAATTATGGCACTTTAGAACTACTGGATCTAAAGTAACTTTTGGGGCAGCTAGGTGTCACAGAGGATAGAGCACTTTCCCTGGAGTCAGGAGGACCTGAGTTCAAATCCGACCTCAGATACATAATAATTACATAGCTGTGTGGCTTTGGGCAAAGCCACTTAACCCCATTGCCTTGCAAAAACTTAAAAAAAAAGTATAAAGTAAGTGTTTTATTTTGTTTGCTTATTTGTCTGTGAACTTTGCTTTTGCTTTTGTTTTTATTTTTAGTGTTTTTTCCCCTGAAGCTAAGTTTAGACAAGCAGTGAATAGGGAATCAAATGCATTGAAATGCTTATGGGTAGAATATTTCAAGTTTATTTTCAAAAATAGATTATAATTTATAAATTACTACTAATTAATTAGTTATCTTTCTCTGACTCCACATTTAGTTTTGTACCAACAATTGGTCAGAAAGATATCCCATGTGGCAGTGAAAATATTCCTAAATCTCAAATACACTGTTTCCCCTAAAGCTGGACTTTTTATGTCACAGACAATAAGAAAAGAAAGCCAGTAGTTCAAGCCCATGTTCTAGGATGACCTCCTTGACTTTTTTTTAGGTTTTTTGCAAGGCAATGGGGTTAAGTGGCTTGCCCAAGGCCACACAGCTAGGTAATTATTAAGTGTCTGAGGCCTGATTTGAACTCAAGTATTTCTGATTCCAGGACTGTTGCTCTATCCACTGTTCAACCTAGCCACCCCACCTCCTTATCTTTTTGAAGAAAGATGAGTTCAACATTCATAAGAAATATTTTCAACATGATAGCTAATAACTCTTTGAGGTTATCTTAAAAAAAAAACAACATCTCTAGTGTAGTGATCCAGGACCTGTTCTAGTTGACATTTTTATCAATGTCCTGCATTAATGTATAAATGGACAGGTCATCAAATCTGCAACTAAGTCAAGATTCAGAAAAAAGAATTAATATTCTGAATGACAGTGAAAACCCTAAATCACTTGATTTCCTGGAATGACCCAAAACAAATTCAAGACTCCTCCTTTGTTAACCTTCCTGCTTAAAAGTTGATAATCCAAATTTGTGATTATTGTTGCTTTCTTTATATCTCCAGAGTTAAACCTGGAAGAAAGTAAAAGCTTAATAAAGGTTTCTCAATTGAGTAATTGACTCTTCTTTAGTTTAACCTGGTCTGTACATTTATTCCTTTCTGAATCTTCTCGTATTCTTTCTCCATATACAGTCAATATTCAATTCCAACTCCAAAGCACTTGAATCTTTCCCATTCTCTCTCTATGCAAGCATCACCATATATTTAAAGCTGTTATCCTATCTTATTTGGCAACAAGCATCACTATATACTTAAAGCTGTTTTCCTATCTTATTTGGCAAAATCATATTATGAAAAAATATTCTTTCTTACCTATCTGTAATCTCTGTCTTCTCTATTTCTTCATATTACTATAAAATTAATACATTTGAAAGAAAGGTCCAAAGGCATAATCCTTCTCCCTTAAAATCTGCAGTGTCTACTGTTACCTCTTAAAAAGTACAAATCTCTGCTTTGCATTCAAATTCCTTAACAATCTAGTTCCAATCTGTATTTTCTGAAGGATTTCATATTATTTAGTGTCTGTATTCTATATTTTAGTCAATGAAACTGCTCGTTATGATTTACACTCAAGACCCCATTCTCTTCATCAATGCCTTTGCAAAGATCATCTTCTTTGTCTAAGCTTAAATGTCATAATACCTTTCCTAACCCCGGTTTTTGTTAGTATTCAATCCTTCCATTATATCATATTTACTCTTTATAGACTTTGTGTACAAGTTATTTCCATCTAGTACATCATAAAGTCTTAGAAACAATCACTGTTTCCCTTTTTTTTTTACATTTTAGCAAAACATTGAGGAAAGATTAAATTCAGTAACATTTATTATATGTCTATTATGCTTCAGTTGCTGTGCCAAGATCTGATAATACAAAGAAAGACAAAAGCCATCCTTGATTTCAAAAAAGTTCAGTCTAATAGGGGAAACTGCATACAAACAGCTAAAGATATAAATGGACTAGGCTTGAGATGAAGTGATGCCAATCATGATGCCTTCATTCTTTCTTTTTAGGTTTTTTGCAAGGCAAATGGGGTTAAGTGGCTTGCCCAAGGCAGCTAGGTAATTATTAAATGTCTGAGACTGGATTTGAACCAAGGTACTCCTGACTCCAGGGCCGGTGCTTTATCCACTGCACCACCTAGCCACCCCTGATGCCTTCATTCTTGAAGATTATGACATCAGAGACATGATGCCATGACATAGATGTCTTTGAAATCAAAATTAGTGCAAGAAGATAAAATTTGATATTAATACCCAACTTTTATTAAAAATAAGTCTCACATTTACCATTGTATGGCTAGACATTAATCTGTCTGCATTAAAAAAAAATGTGGCAACAGTGTGAGAGACATAAACTATCTCACATAAGGCAACATTCATAAAAGCACAGTGTACAAAATTAAAGGTGTTAATACTAATGACATCAACTGCTTTGAAAGAACATACCTGCAGATCTGTCTATAGTGATTTTTGGAAAGTCAGTGATAAACTGAAAAATAAACAAAGAAGAAAACCCTGCTTTAAAAAAGTAGTATTCCAAAGGAAATGGTTGTGTAATTTGAGTTTCAGTTGGAAAGTTAAAGATTTTGCAGAGGATTTGGTAACTTTCTTGTGAACATGAATTAAACTTTGTCTGCTTGGCCCTAGAGGGAAGGGCATTTGAAATGTCAGTTGTAAAGAAGAAATTTTATATTGATATATGGAAGAAACTGCAAATAATTAAAGCTATTCGAAAGTGAAATTGGATATCTTGCCAGTCAATGGTTTTTTCTCTTATTGTAAGTCTTCAAGATAATGGTAACTGATAATTTCTATATAATATACAAAATAGATAAATATATAAACATTTGGATGATAAATAGATTTTTAAAGTAATGGTTAGGTGCCAGTCACAGAGATAAATACTAGAATATAAATCCAAGCAAAAATGTCAGTTCCTATCTTTATGGAGCTAATATTGTAGTGAGAGGACACAATAGATTAAAGAGAGGAAGGTGAATGGAATGGTACCCATGCAGACCCATGGGAAAATCTGGAGAATCAGGAGCAGTACAAGGAGAAGTGAATATAGATGATCTAGGTATAAGTGAGTTGGAATAGATGGTCTCTGAGATTTCTTTTAATTCTATGATTCTGTAAATTCCAAATGGAGAGGGGGGAAATAAGGAAGAACAAAAGAAGAAAAGAAAAAAAAGGAATACCCCCTGTTAAACCCTTCAAAGTAAATGTGAGTACCTGAATCCTTTAGGTATAATTAAATGTTTAGTTGACAATAAACCAAGTTGCTGTTAGTTTACAGAGAAACATAAATCATGCAATCTCTATATTGAAGGGACCTTAGGTGGTAATAAAAGCCACCTAATCCCTAACTAGAAAAAATGATATTTCTACATAAAAGAAATCATACAGCTTTGGTTTGGAGCCCTCTAGTGGAAAAATACCACTATCTTTTAAGACAGTTCATTCCATTAATGACAGATCTGATAAGTTGGTTTTTGTTGTTGTTTTTGGTTGTTGCTATTGTTGCTGGGTTTTTTCCTCTCTATAATTGAACTACCTCTCTTGAAACTTTTCACCCATTACTCTTGGTTCTTTCCTCCAGGGTCAAAGCTGAAGAAATTCATTCCATTTTCCCTGTTACAAATTTTCAAATATTCTAAGGCAAATATCCAAAGTCTGTTTTCTCCAGGTAAAGCATTCAATGTGCTTTCTTATTTAATAACAAACATTTTTGTCCTCTCCATCTATTGCCATCAGTTTAGAAAGAAAAAGAAAATCTTTTAACAATTTTGAATGATAAAGCAAAAATCCCACATCTTTACATTGCCTTTGGCCAAAAAAAAAATATGTGTAATTAAGCATCTTGAAACAATAAATTGTTTATCAGGAAATTAGAAATATGTTTCATTTTTAGTCTTCTAAAATTATGTTTGGGAATTACAAATATCATATTTCTTATGCTTTTCAAAGTCATTTATTTTATACTGTTGCTGCTGAATAAATTTTATTCCTAGTTCTGTTCACTTTTGTGTGAAGGGGTACAAATCTATTCTGGAAAGCAAATTATAACTCTTACCTAATGGTCTAACCTGTGTATACTCTACCACATATACTAATATATAAATGGGCATAAAACTCTACATATTGATTCCATTACTGGTCCCCAGGCTTTCATTACATACTCATATAACATGGCTTCTAGTCCTTCACTGCACTGGTTATCTTATTTTCTGCAGATGGCTAGAGATTATCAAAGATTTTCCAAAAATATATCATCTAGTACTGATGACAACAATTCATTTCTGATCTGTGCAAAGAAGAGTATATCAGCATTGTTGCCTTCCTTCTTCAAAACTAGTTTTTTCTTTAAATTTAAGACAATGGTGTTAAATTACTTGCCCAAGGTCATATAGACAATTATTAAGTGTCTGAGTCCAGATTTGAACTCAGGTATTCCTGATTCCAAGGTCAGTGCTCTATTCACTGTACCACCTAAATAATTTTTTTCCATCTACCAAATCAGACTATTGATTCTAATTGACTTTGTAGTTCAATAAAGATTTCACTTCTCAATAACCCTTATTTGATCATTGTTAATCCACTTTACATTTTTTAACAAAAGTTTAAAACATTACATTTCTCCCTATTAAATTTCATCATAGTGCAGGTGAGATTTTTCTTTCATTCCATTTGTTGTATTAGCTCTTATTCCTATTTCCTGAAATAGAGATCAATAGAAGGAATTAGCTGGGTTCATGAGCAGTAAAGATAACACTCTAAAACTTCATTCTCTCTTTTTAATCTAGCTCTTATTCTTTGTGAGAATTGATGAAATAATATCAATAAATAGCTTTGGATCTTTGAAAAATATGCTTTATAAACTCAGAAAATATTGAGTTGTTGTGTTTTATTATTCTTGATTGATCTTTCCCATGAGGGAAGAAAAGGAGGCCTTATTTTGAAATTTTTTTGAAATTACAGTGATTGATAATTGATCTCTACTTCAATTTTTCAGAGCATTTTCATCTATTTGGTTGCAGGAGGCTTATTGGAATACTCATTACACTAGACTATGATTTAAAGAAGGGATGATTTGTTTGCAGATTTGGTAGACAAGCTTAGTACTTTATTCATCTTTGTATTAAAATTGTATCCTCCATTGAATGCTTCTGTATCCCCACTTTTCATTATCTGTCTTTAATTTCTTTGCTTTTTGCCTTTCTACCATTGTGGTTATTCCCCCTTTCCCATTGCCTATCATGGTCATTCCATTAGTACAAAAAGAATCAGGCATACATTCCCCTATTTCATAATTTCTTAAGTTAATTATTAGTTTAAACCTAATATATGCACCTTTCAACTTATTAGCCAGACTCCTTTGAATACTTAGTAAGACTTTAAAGTTTGAGAGGAGATATTATAGACATTTTATGATAAAATTGGTAAAACTTTCAAGTACCCTTCATTCTCTTTAAGCTCACATGGATACTTTTCATATCTTACTGATACCAGTACTTTTTCATGTTTTCCCAGTCCCTAGCAATAATGATTATCTCCATCTTTTATTTAACTTTCCCTTGACCTCCCATGAGTAACCAAAGATCTGGCCACTTTACAAAGTCCAAATCTCCAGAACAGGCAACATGCACAGCAGTGTGGTTGGAAATAGATTAAATCTTGCTCTCATCATCTATCTACTTACACATGAAAAGGAAGATGGAATTGTGAGAAATAAAAGAGAATTGTTTAAGATGTGTGAAGAGCGGAGTGAACATACCAACATCTCAGAAGGGATTTGTCCTGAGAGAATCATTATTTTGACTGTACCCACCAAAGTCATTTTTAAAGCCTTTACAATGATCATTGACCAACTGGAAAAGGACAGCAGAAGCACTATCACAAATAGACTTGTGGTCTCTGTTAATCAATATGACTTTCAATGGAAGATGAAGATCAAGAAAATAAGAGAGGACAGGGACTCAGGTTTAAATGACATCGGATATGTTGCCAAAGTCAATTGTGTGGGCTATCATTATGGCTGGCATCCCATAATCTATCATTGAATATCAAACAGATCTGTTTGGTCATGTTATCTCGCCTGAAGGGCATGATCAGTCCAAACCATCCAGTTATCAAATTTACTTTGCTGGTGGTTGGGTCAGGTACCAGCGTAGGCAGTGGTGTTCAAGTTTTTTCCCATACCACTCCATCCATTTACCTCAACTCTAACCAGAAAGAACCACCTATAAAGTCTCATACATTTTTAAGGACAGTATGCCATTCCTCAGCCAGATTTTACTAAACTATAACATTTGGCTATGCAACAGTCTCACTTTGCTGTGATACAAGGCTATCCCAGGTTCAGTGGCATTTAATCCAGATTTCCATACAAGATAAATTATTGGGGTTTATTTGTTAGACTACTTCTCCCGGTTCCAAATAGCTTAAATGGCTGCATTACTGAGCATCCAGGCAACAAAACTGGTAATACCCATCAGAGACCTGTGACTCAAATTTGCTAATCAAAATTGCTAATTCAGTGGAACTATCTATTGATAGGTGGCTGCCATAACTGAGCTGTTGCATGCATTAGCTTGACCCAGTAGCTAATTAATGTCAAGCTTTCCACAGAGATGGATGGCATGGGGAGAAGTTAGAACAATGAAGACTCACCTATAATCTTTCCATTTCTGAACACTCATGATCCATCTGTGAGGTTTCTGAACATTCAACAATTAATGTTTCAAGTAGTTTGTAAATTTTCAGTTTCTTCACAATTTTATCATGCACTCTTTTTTTAGCTACAGAATCTTACTTAATTTCTCTATATAGCCAATAATGCTGAAAACTATAATTTTATAAGCTTTTTATTGTATTTTTGTTTTGTTTTTCATTGATTTGGGATTTTGGGGAGGAAGGGGTTCATGAATATCTTTCTATTTTGTAAATAAAATGTAAAAGTCAATTATTAATAACTCCCATTTAGTTCTTTCAAGTCAGAAATATTTTGTTAAAAAAAAGATGAACTAGGACTTTTAAAATGAAAACATTTTATTCAGTTATTTTTTTTTCACTTATTCCTGACTCTTCTTAATCCCATTAGGGTTTTCTTGACAAAGATACTACAATGGTTTGCCATTTCCATCTCCAGTTCATTTCACAGATGAGGAAAAGTGAGACATAAGGTTATGTAACTTTCCAAGGCTATACTGCTAACAAGTGTCTAAGGCCAGAGGAGGAAAAAAGTACATGATCTTCAAAGTTTGGTAGTGGAAATTAAATTAAATTAAATTAAAAAAACTGGAAGAGAGATAAGAAATGACAAGTTGGAAATCTTCCATATATGAAGATTTTTAGAAAAGCTATAAAATTAGAAGAAAATACTAAAAGGGTGGAATTAACTTCTATATTTGAATTTTAGGTTGGATAAAAGGTTTTAGGAATAAAGGATTAAGATATGGTGAAGAAGTTTCCTAGTAAGAAATGTTCCTGTTGATAACTTTAAAGGTATTCAACTTTCCAAGATTCTCTCTTTTTGTTATCTTTGGCTTTCCAAATGCATCCTTCACTTGACTTTAGTCTCAAGCCATTAGGATTCCAAACATGGAGCATTGGTAACTAATTACACCCCTTGGGTTGGTCTTCCAAGTGGTCACATACAGCCTTAGACCTCTAATACAAATTAACTTGAGCTAACAGTTGTAGCTCCTGAGGACTGACCTTTGGAAGTTTTATTAAGAGTGCCTCAATAAAGAAGCTTCTCTGAAAATAAATAATTCATGAGAGGAGAAATATGAAGAAATATAAGAAGAGATATATAAAATAACAAAATCCTTTATGACACAGGCTTTCTGATAATGTTGTGGTAGTGACAAGTCAAGAATTTAGGAAAATATAACTTTCTATTTTTAATAAATGATTATCAAATAACACTTTAAAATTAAAAAAAGTTTTCAAGATAACACTCAGAGATAGGCATTGCAATTATCTTAATTGCCTATATTTTATGCATGAGGAAAATGAGGTTCTAAGATATTTTAGAGTAAAGGTGTATTAAAGAAAAGATAGGAGTTTTCAGCTTCTTAATGCAAATCCTGTGTCCTTTGCATCATGTCATGTTCTGTCATCAAAGTGAGGCATGATGGAGCAATAATATACAAAGAAAAAGTAATCCCAGTATACTGTGTCCTGGTCAGATCATAAAGGAAATATTTTCTGGGTTTATTTCTTTTTAAGATATTTTTGGAAGGGTATTGATAAACTGCAGTATATATTAGGGATAAGAAAACTGGGAAAAGAATGAGAGAGTGGAAAGAGCAATTTGAAATTGGAGGTCATTTATTAGAATCTTATTACTCAATTAATTCTCTTGGCTATATTATTCATGTGACATTGGACAGTTCACTTACCTTCAGGTCATGATATCTCTATGTGTAAATTTGAGGATTTGTATCTGTAGATCTATATTTCTTCCTTTTTTTATCTTAAATGACCATAGTCATACAAGTTTCTTTGAATCTTGATTTCCTTATCTATAAAATGAGGTGTAAATAGCCTCAATAGACCCTAACAGGTATGAATAAATGATTCTGTGGTTATTTGATTTCAATATCTTTTCCAGTTTTCAATTATATTATCTTGTGATCATGTGTTACAAAGACTGGATAAAGAGAATGGGGATTCTAAGCCTGGGGAAAATAAGATTTTGAGAAACAGAGAACTATCTTCATATATTTGAAGAGTTTTCAAATGGGAGAAGAGTTGTTTTCATTCTGCTTGAATCATAGAGAATAGAACCAATAAAATGGGTAGAAACTTCAAAAGAAGATTTAATTTTAATATTAAAAAAACATTTTATAACATAAGCTTTCTGTATATTTCTTTTCATTATGGCACAATGTAAAGAGAATTTGATGATGGGAAAAATGGGGTGACCTCAGAGAAAGGATGGCTTAAACAAAGTTCATTCTAAGTGTAAACTTACAGATAGACCATC
The DNA here is from genome assembly GCF_037893015.1 of Macrotis lagotis. Classification (NCBI taxonomy): domain Eukaryota; kingdom Metazoa; phylum Chordata; class Mammalia; order Peramelemorphia; family Peramelidae; genus Macrotis; species Macrotis lagotis. The sequence continues at coordinate 93,777,719 of NC_133665.1, forward strand.
TGACCCTGGAGCTAAGATAGGGTTAGATATTAATTCATAGACTACTGCAAAGTTCACATGTTAGTTCACAGGTGACTGCAAATAGTTCACAGGTTAAGCTCTCTAGAGAGACTGCAAGATAGTGAAGGACTTAAAGATCATCTAATTAGAAGTTGAGTTTAAAGAGCTCAAGTACTTAAGAGAAAAAAGGAAAGAAACTTAGAACAACATAGATCTAGTCACATGGAGCTGGGACCATATTGATATTTTCAAGCTGAAAATTGTATACTTGAGTTAAAAAGGTCAAAGAAACAAAACTTAGAGGAAAAAAATGGAGAACAAACTGCAAGGAGTCAACAGGAGAATAAGAGAAGAGAAGAAAAGCTTAGGTTAAGATCAATCTAGCCACAAGGAGCCAGGGACATTTTGCTCCAAAGAGAGACAGAGACAGAGACAGAGAGAGAGAAAGAGACAGAGACAGAGAGAGATAACTACAGAGAGATAGAAAGAGACAGAAACAGAGAGACAGACAGAGAGACAGAGAGAGATAGGGACAGAGGCAGAGACACAGAAACACAGGGTGATACAGAGACAGAGAGATAGACAGACAGACAGAGATGGAAACAAAGAAGGGGAGAGAGAGACAGAGAGACAAAGAGACATAGAGTGAGACAGAGACACAGAAAGAGAGACATACACACAGAAAGAGATGGAGTCAGAGACAGAGATACAGAGATGCAAAGAAACAGAGACGCAGAGAGAAACAGAGAGAGAGAGACAGACAGAGACAGACAGACAGACAGAGACAGAGAGATGGCAGTGTGTGGGGAAGGATGGAAGGAGGGAGAGGAGATAGTTTGTCTCTAGAATAGGGAAAAACAAGCAGGTAAGGAGGTCCTTCAAGCACCATTCTGGTGGGACAAGGGTGGCGCTTGAGGAGAGATTTAGCACCTTCTTCTGCATATTCTACCGGTGCATCTGTCATAGGGTGATACCCAAGGATTGGTTAAGAAAGTATTCATTGCTCATGGTGGCATTCTATATTTTACTACCATGTGCTAAGCCTTCAGTGTGACTCAGGACATGAAGAGGATGGAAAACCACCTCCACAGTACAGAAAAATCTCTCAAAAAATAACATTTTTTTTTCCTGTGGCCTGCTTCAAAGTGAACTGAGTCACCAGTTTTGAGTTCAAATATTGATTCTGCTGCTCTGTATGTGCAAGTCACTTAAATTTCAACCTTGATTCTCTCATTCTTTTTTTTTTAATTTTTGCAAGGCTTTGCAAGGGTTAAGTGGCTTGCTCAAGGTCACACAGCTAGGCAATTATTAAGTGTCTGAGGTTGGATTTGAACTCAGGTCCTCCTGACTCCAGGGCCCATGCTTTATCCACTGTACCACCTAGTGGCCCCAATTTTCTCATTCTTAAATGGGAGTGCTATGCAAGCAAGGTAAGATCAGAGAGAGTTTCCAGCTTTAGAACTATGAACTTATTGCTACTAAGTTTAAGTGAACAATGGATGTGAAAAGCCAGCATTTTGATAGGACAAGCAAACATACTTAGATCAGTCTCTGCATATACTATAAAGGTATAGTCTGAGCTTAACCTGGTACAAATTTCTATCAATTTTCTCTCTCTACTTTGACATAGTACTTTCTCAGACAGAGATATAGACCTGCTTGACTTTTAAGAGAACCTGAAATACCTTGCCACTCTCCCCCAAACCCATTTAGTAATATTTTTAGTGTCTGTTGACATCATATCTTGATTCATTCATTATAAATTATGAGATATACAAATTCCCATCCTATATTTGGGTACAAGCTTTCCTTCTAATAAGATTCTTATATTTTTCCAACTTCATATAATATAAGGAATATTAACACCTCACAGATTAAAAGATTTTTTCAATGAAAAATGAAAATTAAAGTAAATCATAAATAGAACCCTCCTTAGTACTATCTAAAATTTCAGCATCCTGACAGCTATAGTCATTCTCATTGAGAGCTAAACTCTCTGAGGCGGCTAGGTGGCGTAGTGGATAAAGCACCGGCCTTGGAGTCAGGAGTATCTGCATTCAAATCCGGTCTCAGACACTTAATAATTACCTGTGTGGCCTTGGGCAAGCCACTTAACCCCATTTGCCTTGCAAAAACCTAAAAAAAACCTGAACTCTCAATTTAATTTTTTGGGGGAGTGGTAAAGAAAAGACATGCCAAGTGGATATGAGCAGAGAAGTGTTATCACAAAATTCAATACTTGACATACACAGACACACACACACACACACACACACACACACACACACACACCCACCCATACACACACACACACACAGACACACATATATATAGATAGAGAGATAGATAGATAGATATAGATAGTTATAGATATAGATATAGATATAGATATAGATATAGATATAGATATAGATATAGATATAGATATAGATATATAGATATATGTATGTATACCTCAACAGTGCCTCATGCCAAATTCACCAAGGGGAAGGAAATAATTTCATCATATGGAAAATGGTGAAAGTATATTCCAATCCTTTTAAAAATTATATCTATTTTCTATCTGATTACTAGTGAATATTCTCTACTTATGATGGTTTAAGATGTTTTAGGGCAGCTAGGTGGCACAGTGGATAGAGCACCAGCCCTGGAGTCAGGAGGACTTGAGTTCTAATAACTGCCTAGTTGTGTGACCTTGGGCAGGTCACTTAACTCCATTATATTGCCAAAGGGAAATAAAAAAAGTTGTCTCTTGAGTCACTAGTAAGGCTTTAAACTTACAACTGTGGGTCTATAAGGGAAGGCAAATGGAAGAGATATTTATTAGGTTCTAGGTGCAGTGCAAAATTCTATAAAATATATTACTTTATCCTCACAAAAATAGCCTTGAGGCAAATATTATTAAAGTTCCCATTGTAGAATTGAGGAAACTAACACATAAAGCAATTAATTGACTTCTCCACTGTCACATAGCTAATAAGAATCTGAAGCTAGACTTCAATGTAAGCACAGTTGGTCTGGAAGCCTGAAGACCAGAGTTCAAATCACTGCTCAGAGATGTCCTCTGTGATATTGGACCACTCATTGAACTTCTGCTTACCTCAGTTTCCTCAACTATAAAATAAGGATAGTAATAACTTCTTACTTACCAATATATTTGTGAATATCATATAAGACAATTTTTGTAAAGTTGTAAGTACATGTCTAGCATCTATTCATTGCCTAATATGTTTGTTTGTTCCCATATATATGTGTATATGTATATATATATATATATATATATATATATACACTTATCTGTCATGCATTTTATAATCTTCTTAAATCATGTGGAAAATCTGTCTTTTAAGCTGAATCACATTATGATTTCCCTTCTGTCCTTATCTGACCCTTTTCTGGCATATATGATAAAAAGAAGTAAAGTATATTTGTTTTAGGACGAGTCAGGTGACATACTAGATAAAGTGTCAAACTAGGAATCAAGAAGATCAAATTCTAAATTCAGCTTCAGCTTCATATAAGCACAGTGACCATGGGAAAATCATTTAAACTCTCTCAGCACCGTTTATTCATCTGTAAAACAGGGATAATAACATCTACTCCTCATTGGTGTGACAATCCAATATAACATATTAAAATACTTTTTAAATGTTATACACTACACAATATGTTATTGTTACTGCTATTACTAATACAACATTGTTTTATTATTATATTATTATCATTTTAAATCTTATAATACATGAAGTTATACAAGCTTTACTCAATTTACTTTCTGTTGATTGAAAGGAATGACAAAAGCCACAATTACTTCTTGTTTTTCTGATTCTCTCTAAACAGAAATTAAAGAGGGAGAGCATAAATGTAATTTGGTTTCCATTACCAAAACAAGTCTAGGACCGAAGGATGATGGGGAGGTAGAAGAGAATGTCCACTTGAATACCTTTTGCTTGAATGAGTATTTACAAAAGATTTTGCATAATGCTATTAAATTATTTTCCATTAAAAGTTTGTTTCCCTCTTCCTTTCTTCTAGAACTTGACAGATCCATAGGGTTTTCTTTATTACACATTTGATTGTTTCACAATAATTACATCACTATTCTACCACAGTCAAAAATTCTTTACAATCATTATAAGCTCTGAAAGTCAATTGTGAGATTTAACTCATAAGTTTGATGATATTTGATAACTTATGAATACTGTTCCAGATAAAGGTCATATATAAAAAATAGGTTAACAGAAAAATAGCAAGGCCTAAGTTCTAATGGTAATTTAACTAATTTCACTTTTCACTGGAGAATTAGATTCATTTGGTTTTTTTTGCAGCTCAGGACTCACAATAATGGAAATGGAATACTTAATATATGTTGTTCTGGGTTTCCCATATCCCCATAGAATTGATGCCACTTTAAAAGTATACTGTTCATGGGAACAGTTCTGATAGGTGAAAGGTTATGTTGCTCTAATATAAATATTGCTCAATGTGTATTTGTCCTACATAGGAAACAGAATAGGAAAAAATATAGCATTCACAGACTGTATTGGGGAGAATTCAGATATCTGTCATCTGGTTCAATGCATTCCTCAGATAAGAATTTTCCTTATAGCATTCTTGACAAACTATCATCTACCTTCTGCAAAGAAATTCTGTCATTATAGTACTGAACAGTCAATTCAATGAACAAACATTTATTAAGGTCTTAATAAATGGCAAGGCACTGAGTTAAGCAGTAGGCAGACAAAGAAAGACAAAATCAGACCCTGCTATCAAGACACTTACAAACTATGTAAAAGGGCACTGAAAAAATTAATAAAGAAGTATTCTGGTTGTGGAAGTGAATAGTCATTCAATTGAGTCAGTCAATAATAATTTATTAAGACCCTATTAAATGCCATATACTTTACTGATCTAAGGATAATAAAGAAGGTAAAAAACTGCCTACAGGATTTCAATTTATATTGGGGGAAACAATGTTTAAGAAACTGCTCTTATTATTTATAGTTACATGTATACATAAGTATCTTATATATTATATATAAAACATTATATAAATATGGAAAAAAATATGCTTTTTAATATATGTATATATTTATGTGTGTGTGTCCATGTGAGACAGAGGGGGAGGACAGAGAGAGAGAGACAGAACCTAGAAGGTGATCTCAGAGACAATATAGGGAACTTCTGAAGACGATATTTAAGTTGAATCTTGAAGTATCTAGGGAAGCTACAAGTCATTAGTGAGGAATAAATGCCTTCTTTCATAGAGGAAAGTCAATATAAAAGCAGAGCAGAATGATATTTGAGAAATGGCAAGACAGAAAGTATGGTTGGATAATAAAATCTTTGGAGTTAAGTATAAAAACACTGGCAAAGTAGGAAGAAAACAGATTGTGAAGGGTTTAAAAAAACAAAGAGTGAACTTCTATTTCAACCTCTAAATAATAAGGAGGTGCTAGAGTTGCTCATGTTTAGGAGATTCATTTTAGTGGGTGAGTAGAAGATAGATTGCAAAGGGAAGAGATTTGAGGCAAAAATCAACTAGTACGTTATTACATCAGTGCAGGTGAGAGAAATACTGATGACTTGAATTAAGATGGTCAGTGTAAACTGAGTGAGAGGATTTATATGAAAACTAATTAAAGGTAGAAATGACAAGGTACAGAAGGAAGAGAACTGGACTTGAAGTCAGGACCTTCATTCCCAGTGTGATCTCTGTCACTTATCAATTACATCAATTTACAAAAAAAAAGTTCATCCTTACAGTTGCTAAGCAAAGGAAGCAGAACCAAGAGAACAATGTACATATTAACAAAAACATTGTGAATTAATTAACCTTGATGGATGAAGCTCTTCTCAGAAGTTCAGAGAGTTAAGACAACTCTAGGAGACTAGCTATAGACAATGCTATCCAAATTCAGCGGAGGAAAAACAAAGCAAAACAAAGCAAAATATGCTTCAGAATCTGAATGAACACTACATCCACTTTTTGAAAATTTCTCTTATGTATTTCATTCTTATATATCATGGTTTTTCCCTTTATCCTAATGCCTCAAACTGAAAATGACTGATCTGTAAGTATGTCAACACAAATGTATACAAAAATTATTCATCAGACTATTCACTGCTGAGGGGAGGGAGGTGGGAAGAGAGGGTGGAAGGAGATCATGTAATCATGTAACTTAAAGTATGCAGTTGAATGTGGATGAATGTTGAAAAACTTTCATAACATGTCATTGGAAAAATATAATACAATACAATTAACTCATTTTTTATCAGCTTCAGTTTCAAAATCTGTAAAATAGAGATACTTTCTCTGCTTCAAAGTGGTGTTTTGTAACTATAAAATACTACATTAATTAAACTGATTATTATTATAATATTAAAAATAAATTATGCAGACAAATTCTCAAGATCATTTGGTGATCATCATCATCATTGTCAAGGCACAAATATCAAGAAAATATTTCAAGTATATAGAACTGGAAAAAAAAGTTATTACTTTGAGGACACCTTGGCTAAGAACCCCTCCATATTTATCAAGATGGTCCCTGGAGTACACTTGAAATCCATTACAGGAGGAAATTGAAATCCATGAATCTTTTAAACCATAGCTTGTGTTGTACTAGAATAAGTTTGAAGAGTTTCGGGTGACCCCAATGGCACAGTGAAACAATGGTATTGAACTTAAGAAATGAATGATATTAGAATGTCGGAATTAGAACATTAAAGACTCAAGAATATCTATTTGAATTTTACTTACTTTATTTTTCTTGGGGGGGAGGGCTATGCATACTTCACAACATTATGATAATATGCTGCATGATGTCACATTTTTATCCTATATCAAATAACTTCCTTTTTAAATGAGAGGGAATGAGGTGGGGGAAAGGGAGAGAATTTGGAACTCAAAATTTAAAAAATCAATGTTAAAATTTATTTTCACATAGAATATAACTAAGGAAAAATAAAAAAAAAGTAGAATATAGCTATATCTATATCCACACACATATATATGTATATACACATATACATATACATATACACACACACACACACATATATATATATATGTGTGTATATATATATATATGTATATATATATATATACATATATATATATATATATATATATATACAACATAAGGATAAAATGAATTTAGACCCCCAAAATATTTCTTTGGTCTGAATTCAGGCTTAATATGGGGAAAATATTTTGCTATACAAAAGGAGAATAAGAGCTGTCCCTATTAGAAATCATTAAGTTCTTTGTTTCAAGGCATTGGTACTTCTGGAGAGTTCCTCAGTGTAAATACCAAAACTGAACTTTTCACAGAACGGTCTAAAAATCTCTCCTTCCAATACAAACTAATGTCTCACCAATAATAGCTAATGATTCAATAGTATAGAAACATAATGATATCTCAGAGCATGTTACCTTCATGCTTGCACTGCACAGTAGTTTGCATATCTTCATTTCATTCTTCTTTCCAATTAGGGCAAAATTTTCTATTAAGGAATCAGAAAGAAATTTCTTCCTCAATGGCATGTTAAACAATGTATAGATGAACCCCTTATTAAATGTGTTATAAAAAGATTGTGATTCATGTATGAGTTGAATTAAATGGGTTCAAGAATTTCTTCCAACTCTGAGAATCTATGATTTTATGGTACTTTCTCCCAGAAATTAATATATAAAATCATATGGTATGAAATATAAGAAATTAAAAATCAGAATAATCTCTGAAAAATCATACAAAGATTCAATTTGGATCTTCTGCATAATTTCAAATCAATGTTTAACAGAATATATCTATTAATGAAGTAATTTAGCACGTTATATATTAACTCCTTGGTAAATTATAAATGTTATGTTATAAGCAATCTATCATGTGAGCAAATATTCAATTTCTCAATGCAGAAAGTTTTGCTGCTCTGTTGTTGAATTAAAATTTGTAATCAATATATTTGCACATTTTAGCAAGTAGAATGTTTTCAAAGATTATTTATGTGTTAGAATTCATTTTTTTTCTGATAAAGCTTTATATATTCTTACTTCCAGGGAAAATAAAATGAATCATGCTATACTGTACCTGTGTTATTACTTTCAACTTTATGCATATATGGTTTAGAAATATGTGTCTGGAAGTCATTCTAAAGGAATATTTAGCATAACAAAGTGATTTTATTTTATGTGTCTTAAAATTTTTCAATTTTTATGATTTGACATCAAAAGTTTGTTTATACTTTGAAAGAAAAAGCTTCATTCAATTCAACAAATGTTTATTAAGTGCATATTATGTGTAAAGTTCTATGATAGGCATTGCATCTGCAAACATGAAAAATAGTACAATCTCTCTCCTTACGAAGCTAAATCTGAAATGGGGAGGAAGAGAGTTTTAAAAAATATTAATGATCCTACAAAGTAACAAGAGAGAGTCAAATTCAGGTCAGTCATTCAAAGTTTGGGTAAAAGAAAAAAACAAAGTGAGTTTACAAAATTTAAAACATTAGAAGCTCCTCTCACCTAGAGAAACCAATGGATACCTCATGGAGGAGAATTTACCTCAGCAAAGACTTAAAGAACAATAAGATTTTTAAAAGACAATGTGAAAAAAAATATTGTAGTCCAGGCATAGGAAATAGAAAGTGAAGATTTTAATCTTCTCAAATAATATTCATCCTTAAAGTACATGAATTCTTTACTGTGGAATGGAGTTCACTGAACTCCTAAAGTCTATTCCACTACAACATAAACTGTGATAAAAAGTCTTTGAGTACAGTTTAAGTGATGGATTTAAAGTTCAATTAAAAATCAGTCCAGTTAAGCATAAGATAGAGAAGCTTTTGATCAGAAAAAAATAGTTTAATACTTTTTGACTGGTTTATAATATTAAGTAAAAGGTAGAGGGGGAAAAGTGAACAAAATGGAGAGGTAAGTTAAAGTCCAACTGTGGAGGTTCTTAAAAATCTGTTGAAGTAGAAACTTTAACAATAAAGCTGTGAGAATGCACTATAGATCATATAAGCAGAAAAAAAATTGATGATGAATTTAGGAAATAAATTACCAACTTGAAAAATGACATCATAGAGCAGTGATGAGAGAATTTAGTTATCTAAGCATTGACTAGAAATAGCTTATTTTCAAAAGCAGAGGAATAAAATAATTTTCTGTTTCAGTTATTGATAATTACATGCTTTAAAATGGTTGTTGAAACAAAGAAAGGAACTGCTATTCGGTACATGGGTCTCACTAACAGAATGAAGTCACTGAAGTAGAAATAATGAGACCTTTGAAAAAAAGTAACCTAGGTCTTAAGAATTTTTGTTGATGAAAAAACTTGATATAATCTCATGCACATCAGATTTTTAAAAAGGGGAATGCAAAGGGTTAAGGAAAAACATGAGAATTCCATAGACCTAAATTCAATCAAAGCAGAGCTTGAATATCTAAAGATGGAAATACTGAAAATATTCCCCCCCAAATTCTGATAAAATGGTACAGAAGAATTGTTTAACGAGAACAAAGTGAATCCTCAAAGGATTAATTTTTTTTCTGTTCTTCTTTTAAATGTATAGGAAATAAAAGTAAGATCAAACAATACAAATGAATACAGATAAGTGAATGTAAGAAGATCTAGGAAGAATGGCATCAGTAGTGTTAAAAACTCAGAATGAATGGAAGATACAAAAATTCCAAGAGTGACAAAAAATGTTTATTTATTAAGTGATATTATGGAAAAATATAAATATCAAAGCTAGGACTGAAATTGTGATAAAGGTGGATATAACATTTTTTTTTGAAATTTACAGTTAGCATTGAAGATAAGGGCAGATATAATAAGAGATCATATAAATGGTCTGCTGAGTTCAAATTACCATTCCCAGATAAGTTACACTATAAGGTTTTTAAGTAAACTCATTTGCTGAGCTTTTGTCATTGATATTTAAATGTGGGGAATAGGGTACTTGAAGCACTATAAAGGGGAAAATATATCTTTTTTTGTTCTTAGTGGCAGGCATCCCTCTTTCATTCCACCTATTGACCTTTCTGCTTCAAATCACTACAAAATCTCATTTTCTACAGGGAGCCTTTAGCAACCACTAAATTCTAGGATTTTCCTTCTGTTCTTTATTTCCTACTTCCTAAACTTTCGTTTATGTATGTGTGCATACTGTCTCTTGCCTTCTTTAAGGCAGGTACAACCTTATTTCCACTTAATAGATTTTTATTGATTTCTTGATTGAGGACTATAATGACAAACTTTGAATGCAAAAGAATAAAGATGAAACTTTTTATACAATTACTGTTGGAGAAGTGATAAGCAGAAATATAGACAAACTTTTTAGACATGACTAATGTCCTCATTTGTCTTCCTTAACTTTGCAGCTATGCATTGAAGGCATTTGTTTATTTTTCTCAATGTCAGGGGAGGATAATAAGAGGGAAAGATTAATTAAAATGCTAATTAAAAAATAAAATCAACTTTTTTTAAATCAAGTTTTAACCTCTGAATCTACTCACAAATCCTGAAGTAGACTGATTCCTCAATAATATGGAAACACAAATATCCAGTTTCCTTCATTGGCAATCAATATAAGGTTTTATTTATGTCATAGCTTTTTCATATGCATCTGGTTTTTAGAGCTATTCAATTGCAAAATGTATAGAATACAGGGTCTGGATTTCAGAAGATCTGAGTCAAATATAATCCTGAATACGAACTGTATGACCTTGTGCAACACATCTAACTTCTGTCTGGCTCAGTTTCCTCATATATAAAAAAGGAAAAATTATAGTAGCAGCTTTCCAAATTTACTGTGGCCATCAAATGAGTTAATATTTGTTAAGTGTTTAGATTGTACTTGGCACCTACTGGTCACTTTACAAATAATCATTTATCTGCTTCCTTTCTTCTATTACCCACCATCCTCCTACCTTCACCTCTTTCCCAGGACATACATAAGTGACTACAAAATTAAACTTGATAATAGTGGGTCAAATTTTTAGAGATACTAACAGAATACATTTGCACTTTCTCTGTCTTTCTGTCTCTGAGTTTTTCTTTCCTTCTCTCCTCCCCCCCATTCCATGTGTCTGTCTCTTTTTCTTGCCTATCCACCTCATTTGAAGTATAGGGATCTAGCTCTCTATCATTGTATATTGCTATATAATAGAATCAAATAAATTACATAATTAAGCATTTATTAAGTGGCTCTTATGTAAAAGGGTCCATAATGCTTTTTAGGAAACAAGAGTAAAGAAAGGAAAAAATTCTCATTCTCATGCCTCATAATTTCTATTATCTTCACCCCTTTTTTCCTACCAAAGACATCTAACAGTGATTCTTTCAGGTCAAAGACATCTAACAGTGATTCTTTCAGGTGAGGTTAGGGAGGAGGAGCAAGAAGTGGCTCTCTGAGTCAGAGAGTACATCTATCTATATCTATATCTATATCTATATCTATATCTATATCTATATCTATATCTATATCTATATCTATATCTATATCTATCTATATCTAATCTATATCTATATCTATATCTATATCTATATCTATATCTATATCTATATCTATCTCTATTTTCTATCACTATCTCTATCTCTATCTCTATCTCTATCTCTATCTCTATCTCTATCATCTATATCTATATCTATATATGAAGACAGAACTTATAAGACATACCAGGGAGGACAGGGTTCCGTGGATACTGGCAGCAAAGGTGTCAGAGGGGTTCCTCTAATTAAGAAATCAGATTCAAGACACTTGGGGTTTTATTTGGGTAACCTTTTTGTATTGCTTCCCAATAAAATGCCACTTAGCATTTTCCTATTTGTCAAATGAAATTATAATGTCACACTTTGTGGAATAGATCTTTGTATCTTATTTCCCTGCAATACTCTGAAGTTTTTCAGAGAAAACCTTGCAGGGGTGATGAATAGTGGGAAAAGTGATATAAAAAATAAAACCTTATTTTATTATGTGTATATTAATTAATTTTATTGTTTTCTGATCAAAACTTATTATCCAAAATATGATCCTAAATTTTCCATTTTGAGAGATGGCTCTCTTTTGTCACATAATTCCACCCCATTAAATAAAAGCCCTCATTCACAAATCTGACACTTACTTATCTTTATTTTAAAAATCAGCAATGTTATTTTTAGGTTGCCTATGACTCAATTGATCTGATTAGTAATCTTAAGGGTAAAAAATGCTACTGCAATTTTTAACTTGTGTCAACAGTACAGGTTTTAATGAAATATTATATGTTGGTTTATTTTTTTTTGCGAGTAGCTATTGTCTCTAAAATGAATTAGCTGTTAAATGGGTCATCTTATATAATGCCACATGATAAATAAGTACTGTACCACTTATTCTTTTAGGATTAATGTGACCCTAATCATCTAACTTGTCCCAGTTTCATAGAGGCCAATAAGAGAGGCAGCAGGCATCCATCAGCTAATAAACCTTAAGATCTAAGCTGAAAACAACAATGGGAGGCAAAGGACATGGGCTCTATGCCAGCTGGAACTGTCACTGGAGCTCCTGGAAGCTTGATATTATCTTTAGAAAGTCCCAGGAATCACATTTTGCCAGCTATGATGTATATTTGCATATTATTTTCCATTTCCCAATACTCCAGAGATATTTTCTACTTTGCCCTTCATTCTTCCTTTTCTACCTCAAATATCTTTTATAAATTTCAATTTCAAGAAACATTGTATTATCAAATCTGTATTATCTACTTGGAATTTAAGTTCCAAGTAATTAATATCTACCAATTGCTTTATACTCAACATTGTGTAACTTTTTTCCAGTGTGCTTTCCTTATTGTGCTTTCCTTAATCCTCAAAGTCATTCTAAAAAAACAACAAACATTTTTAAGATTTTAAAATCCTTTTTTCTTCTTAAATTTAATAATCTTCCTTCAAAATATTTCTTTTATAAATCTGAATAATCCTAAAATGGAGAATACTAGTATCATAATTTATTAAAAGTTTACTTTCCATGCCATTCACAGATTAAAAAAACTGGTTACCATTTGTTCATCTCAATTTCTGTTACATTTCAAAATTTCCTTTCCACAAATTTATTATTGAGAAAACAAAGCAATTCAAGCTATATAGAAAAAAATTGACTTTGGTACCTAAATGCTTTGTTTTTGTTTTTTTGTGGGTAGATTTTGTGTGCTTGCATGTATCTGTGTCTATGTTTTTGTCTTTCTTTAATGTGTCTGGGTCTCGGTATTTATTTTTAAATGCATACTCTGGTGTAGGTGGAGAAAAATAGGAAAGAACTAGTAAAATCAACAAGGATCAGGTTTAGACATTTTTAGTATCTTTCTGACACATATTCTTCAATCAAGTGTTAACAGCTTCCCAATGTGCATTTTATATATTTATATATTTCATCTCTCAGTTACTGCCATTATTACTGGCCACGTTCTCATTATCCACCCTGCCTGGTGCCAGAAACTTCCTCCCTCCTCTCCGACCCAGTGAGTTGTCTGGTTTCCTTTAGGTCCCTACTAAAATCCAAGTTTCAAAAGAGTCTTCTTCAGTCTCTCTTGTTTCCATTACCTTCCATTTATTTGTTCATTATTTATCCTGCATATAGTTTGCTTTGAAATATTTGCTTGCTTGTTGTCTTTCCCATTAGATCCTAAGATCTTGGGAAGATGGGACTCTCTTTTGCCTCTTTCTGTATTCCTATACTTAGCACAGTGCCTAGCACATAAAGGGTATTTGATAAAATTTCACTGATTGATTGATTATAGGAAAGAAGGAAATTAAGTAAAAATGTGTTTGGACCAGGAAAAGTAAAAATTGTTTAGGATTATTTAAACCTACAATTAAAATCCTTCATAATAAAGTATTTGAGAATTGGGAATCAAACTAACTTAGTAGAATGATATTTGGCATTATAAAATCTCCAAGATATTATGAGAACAAGGATGGAATTATTAGTATATCTGAATATGCATTATTTTGAATTTTTCATAGTGGTGTTGAATTGCATATAAAAACCTAAGATGACACTTTTGGTTAAAACCATGGAATTGTTTTAAAGGATATGTTTACTATACATATGTCAATTATTATTATGGATCATCATATAGCTTTGACAGTCGATGCATTACTTTTAAAAATTATGTAATAAAAATAACTAATATTGGTATTTCACTTCATCATTTGCAAAATGTTTTGCACAGAAGCAGACAGTGATTAAGTCACTAACCCACTGCTTCAAGGCTGGTTAGTTTCTGAAGCAGGGTTTAAATTCCTGTTTTCCTAACTCAAAATTAAACAATATTCATTATGTTACCTATTGTGATGGACAAAAAAATTTTATTAAGTATTTCTGAATTTATAACAACTTTTGTTGTTGTTTTTAAGTGGTTTTTCAATCATGTGCAACTCTTCATGAACCCATTTGGGATTTTCTTGGCAAAGGTACTAGGGTGGTTTTCCATTTCTTTCTCCAGCTTATTTTACAGATCAGTAAACTGAGGCAAACAAATTAAATGACTTCCCCAGGGTAATACAGTTAATAAGTGTTTGAGGCCAAATTCCTACTCAGAAAGAAGAGTCTTCCTGACTCCAGATTTAGTATTTAATCCATTGTAGCATCTAGCTGCCTTTACAGTAATGCTAGCTTATATTTGTTTGGTTTGCTCAAACAAGGGATATAAATACTACAATTTCTATTATTTTCAGAATCAGAAATATTAAAGTTAAAATGGGTTCTCCTACTTAAAAAATACACACTATTCTATACTAACAATATTTATGTATGCTGTAAATCTAATCCTATTAATATAATTTAAAATTATTGATTTGCATAGTCAAACAACATTGATGATTATCTTAAGTAACTAATCTTCTCCATCAGTTCTGTATAACTTAGCATCAACATGTTAATTCACAATTTCTTTGTTATACACTGTCATTTATTGTTATAAATTAATTTCTTAATTATATGAAAGAGCTTAGATGACCAAAATTATTCCTATTGTGATTAGTTTTTGGAAATACAACAATTTAAACTTCAGGCTGATAAACATAGTGCATTTATGGAATTGGTCTTATCATACTAGTTTCAGACTTCTTTCCTACCACTGAACCTCTTTTTTGACATCAAATATTCATAAATGAATTAAGATTATTATTAGAAATCACATCTTTATGGAAGACTTTATGGTTTACAAAGTCATTTTCCAAGTTGAACATTTATTCTAATATGTCATGCTGAATGATTAACACCCCAAATTTTTAGATGAAAAGAGTAAAAACATGTCCATTTTTCTCCTTTCACTTTTAATGATGGTTCTGTTTTTATTAAAAACCTTGGATCAAAACAGTAAAATCCGGTAATATCCCTAAGGACTACTTAACTAATAACATATTTCTTTTTGTTCCCTGATCATTTATTCACATAAAATAAGGGTGTTTAAATTTATTTTTGTGGATGATATGGATCCCTTGGGCAGTCTAGCACAGATTATGAACTCCTTATAAAAATATTTTTAAATATAGGAGAGGATAATGAAGAAAACTATTCATATTGAAATGAATTCATTTAATTATCTAGGAAAAATATCAAGGTTAAGAGTTTCTACTCTTTTATTCCTTTTCTGTGCTTTCTTTATGTTTTTCCCTTTCTTTCTTGATTCTTTTATCTATAATTTTACTATAGAATTATGGAATCATTGACTTCTAGGTTTGGAACGGTAGATGTTTATGATGTATGTATTAAAATGTATGTTATCCATGAAATAAATAGAATAATTTGAGAGGGCAAATAGCAGAAAGAAACAGGAAACGTTTTGAAGAGGATGGGATTTGAGTTGTCATAAAATGAAGTCCAGAGAAGACTAAAATTGAATGTAAAGAGCTAGAATATTGCTGACAAGTAGAACATCCAATGAAATGACATGAATTATAAGGTAGAACATCATAAAGGGATAACAAGAAGGTCAAGACTGCTAAATTGTAAAATTTTGGAAAGGGACAAAGTAGAAGAAGGTTTAAAAGATAGGAAAGCATGGGGTTCTGAAGAGTTTTAATTATCAAAATGAACATTTATATCTTGAATATAATAAGGAAATATAGTTTATTGAGGAGGAGGGTGATATGGATATATCTGTCATAAGGTAAAATAAATTTCATTCAGTCAAGAAACATTTTTTTAATATTATAACCATTTGATTTCCTGCCAGGAAATTTCCATTTCAACTGTTTTATTAAGATTCTGAAGTTCACCCAGTCTTTCCTTGAGCTGAACTGCCAAGCATTCAAGCTTTCAGATGTTACTACAGAGATCACAATGCTGATGGGATGGCCAAGTTGTTAGATTGCCAAATGTACACTTGACAAAAAACACAATATAATGGAGAACTCACCCAGGGCAAACATTCACAAGAGAGTGAGAGAAGGTGATGCAAGGATACTCTCAAGGTCTTTTTTAAGAACTTCGGAAATTATTGTGTAGCATGGGAGACACTGGTACAGGAACCAACATGGTGGGCTCTCATCAGAGAGGGTACCACACTCTATGAGCAAGGCAGAATGGAAACGGTTCCAAGGAAACATGAGATGTCCAAATTTAGAGAATCCATCCACAGTGTTCACTTGGATTATTTGAGCCCATTGTAGGGCATTTTGAGATCTTTGGGCAAATGAACCATACTGGGCCACCATATAACTTGTCGCTAATGTGATGTTGCTTGGGTCTTTTACAAAAAGAGATAAAAACCATTATGTGTCAGTTGTAAGCAGAAGCTAAGAGCTAAGCATCTAGAGGACTGGATGCAGAATCAGGAAGACCTCATTACAAAACTGACCTTGGAAAATTCCTTAAATCCTTATGCATTAGTTTTCTCATTTGCAAAGTGATCTGGAGAAGAGAATAAAAAACTATTCCATTTTCATTGCTAAGAATATCCCAAATGTGGTACAAAAAGTCAGACATGACTGACCATGTGCCAGTCATTTTGTTAAGTGCTGTCAATACAAAGAAAGTTAACACTTCCTAGTCTTAAAAATGTCAAATTCTAATCAGGGAGAGATACTACATGAAAAGAAGATTAAAAATGAGAGTGGGGTGATGTGCCAAGCCCGGTGGCATGATGAAGTCCAAAGGGGCATAACCAAAGTAGAAATAAAAATATACCCATCCTGGGTCGCTTCCTTAATGAAAGATTTCTTCCCCTTTCTGAAAGATCAATTTGACAATAAAATGAAAATTGGAGGGAGCCAAGATGGTGGAGTAAAGGCAGAGACTTTCCCAATAACTCTAAACAAATTCCAGAGAGACAGAACCCCAAAAAGATTGAGTGAAAAAATTTTCCAGCCCAAGACAAGTTGGAGAATCTTGGGGTGTCTGTTGCACTGGGAAAGAGAGGAGTTCAGAACAGTGGGGGCTCAAACTCCCACAGTCCAGGATCAGGAAGTGGGGCAATTGAATTAGTGCAAGCCATGGAAGTTTCTAGACCTCTCAGTTTGGGAATTTTCAAGGATAACTTGGAAGATACAAAAGAAGAGTCTGATCATCAGGGTAAAAGTGGAGCCCACTCTAGCCCAGGCATCAGCAGTGCAGACCTCACCCCAGTAGACCAAAAGCTGGATGCAAGAGCCACTGAATCATCAGCAGCAGCTGCTACTAGAGCCCTCAGCCCATGGACTGTAAATGCGTCAGAAAGAAATTACAGACTTCACCTTGGATCAACAGACTCTGTTGCTTTTTCCAATACTCTCAGATCTGGGTCACAGCCTAGGATCCCAGTCCCAGAAAAAAAAATCACAACAGAGGTTATTACCTTGGTGGAGCAGGGATGCTTCTCATAATTCTACATCAGAAAGGACTGCTTGTGGTCACCCACAGACCAGAGCACAGTCCAGGAGAGCAGCCATAACCTCTTATACTTGGAAGAGTAGAAAACTTACAGGTCCCTAGAAGTCTCACTAAAAAACTGCAAAAGCTTTCAAAAACTAAGGATAGTGCATCCTCCACCCTGGAAGTAAAATCACACCTTAAAAAAAATTGCAATTAAGTCATAGACTGGGAAAAGGAATAAACACCAGAAGAAAAAAATCCAACCAAAGAGTTATTAGTCATTTAGAATACCAAATACATACTCAAAAAAAAAAAAATAACAAAGTCAAGCCTCTATATCCAAACCCTCAAAGAAGAATGTGAATTGGTCTCAGGTGATGGAAAGTTCAAAAAGCATTTTGAAAATCAAGTAAAGAGATGGAGAATAAAATTGAGAAGAGAATTGAGAGCAGTGTGGGAAAATATTAAAACTGAGTCAGCAGTTTGGAGAAAGTTATATAAAAAGTACTGAAGAAAACATCTTAAAACCAGACTGGGACAAATGGAAAAAGAGGTCCAAAAAGCCATTGTAAAGAATGATATTTTCCAGCCAAGATGATGGAGAAAAGACAGACACTGTGATAAGTGTTCTCTCTTTCTCTTCAGAAATAACATAAGAGAAACCTGTTAATAAAAATTTGATCAATAAAACCAAGAAAGAGAAGCTAAGAGAAGAACACCTAACAAGAAGGCCTGTCTCAGGGGACCTTGGATGAACTAGGAGACAAGAGCAGATGATTGGCACAGACAGCAGCTGGGGAAACCATAAGGTCATCCTCAGCCATAGAGACATGGATGAGTGGAGGGTGTGAGATCCAGTTTTAGTTGGGGCGGGGGGGAGCTATGGGAGGGTGTTCTAGAACAGAGTCTCAGAGCAAGCTTGGGCCACAGACCTTTCAGCAGAGCCCTTTGACCAGAACAAAGAATAAACAATCCCCCACCCCCTCAGGGCAACAGAACTGACTCTACAGAAAGAGATTAACTCCCTCCCCCAGGGCCCAGCCAAGTTTTCAAGGTCAACTCAGACCCTGCTGCTGAGGACCTCATTCCAGAGAAAGCAACCACTATTCCCTACTGGCTGGCCCTTGGAATTACTAAACCAATTGAACAAAGCTTCTAGCATCTTCAAAAACAAACCTCTGAGAGCCAGCTCCTCCCCCCAACACAAGTTGAAGAAAAGCCAGAGGTAAGGGGGAGGCCCATGGAGAAATACATAAAAGAGACAGATCCTAACACAGGGAAATCAAGCACTGCTGAGGAGAATATGTATTGATTTCCAGCCCAGAAAGACTTCCTTGAAGAAATCAGAAAGAGTATAAAAATCAATTGGAATAATTGATAAAAGAAACTCAAAAGAAAATGAACACATTGAAAGAGAAAATTAACATCATGCAGCAAGAAAATAAAACCTTGGAAAATACAATTGGACAAATACAAAATGAGAATAACTCTTAGATCTTCACTTGGGCAAATGCAAAACCAAAATGATTCTATGAAATCATCAATTGGGCAAATGCAAAAAGGAAATAATTCTCTCGAAACTACATTGGGGCAAATAGAAAAGTCCTTCAAAAACAGAATGGACCAACTGGAAAAGGAGTTGCAAAAGATAAATGACGAAAAATCTTCTCTAAAAAAAAGAATGGAATTGATGGAAACTAATGACCTCATGAGACAACAAGATTGTCTTAAAATAAATCAAAAGGCACAATGGTATTCCTACAGAATCCCAAAAAGTCATCTTAAAAAACTACTAGAAATAATTAGCAACTTCAGAAAAGTAGCAGGATATAAAATAAACCCTCATAAATTTGTAACATTTCTATATATGACTAGCAAGATACAGCAGAAAGAGCTAGAAAGAGAAATCCCATTCAATGTAGCCTTAGTCAAAATAAAATATGTGGGAATCTACCAGCCAAGCCATACTCAAAACATTTTTGAAAACAATTGCAAAACTCTACTCACACAAATAAAAACAGATTTAAATACCCTGGGCAAATATCAACTGCTCAAGGATAGGTTGAGTTAATATAATAAAAAAGGACAATTCTACCAAAAGTAAACTACTTGTTTAGCACCCTATCAATCAAAATTCCAAAAAATTACTTTAATGAGTTAGAAAAAGTTCTAAGTAAATTTATACAGGGAAATAAAAAGTCAAGAATTTCCAGGGATTCAATGAAAAAAAGTACAAAAGAAGATGGCTTAGTCTTACTTGATCTAAAATTATATTATAAAGCATCAGTCCTCAAAACTGTCTGGAATTGACTACGAAACATAGTTGTGGATCAATGGAATAGATTAGGTGCAATAGCAAGAAATGCTTATAATAATCTGTTGTTTGATAAACCTAAAGAGTCCAGCTATTGGAATTAAAAACTATCTCTGATAAAAACTGTTGGGGAAATTGGAAGTTGGTATGGAAGAAACTTAGATTAGATCAATACCTCACACCCTATATCAAGATAAGATCAAAATGGATACAGGATTTAGACATAAAAAACAATATTATAAGTAAACTAGAAGATCAAGGATCTATGGAAAGGGAAACAGTTTATGACCAAGAAAGAGATAGAGAACATCATTCAAAACAAATTAGATAATTTTGATTACATTAAATTAAAAAAGTTTTTCCATGGACAAAACTACTGTAACCCAGATCAAAAGAAATGTAGCAAATTGGGAAGCAATTTTTGCAACTAGTATTTCTGACAAAGGACTTATTCTAAAATATACAGAGAAATGAATCAAACTTTCAAAAGAACAAGCCATTCCCCAATTGACAAATGGTCAAAGGATGTGCAAAGGCAACTTATAGCTGAGGAAATCAAAACAATCCATAGTCCTATGGAAAAATTGCTCCAAATCATTACTTATTAGAGAAATGCAAATTAAAGCATTTCTGAGATACCACCTCACACCTCACAGACTAGCCATTATGACCAGAATGGACAATGATCAATGTTGGAAGAGATGTGGGAAATCTGGGACACTAATACATTGTTGGTGGAGTTGTGAATTCATCCAGCCTTTCTGGAGAGCAATTTAGGATTATGACCAAAGGGCAACAAAAGTGTTCATACCCTTTGACCCAGCAATACCGCTACTGGGTCTATACCCTAAAGAAGTGGTGAAAAAGGGGAAAAACATCACTTGTGCAAAAATGTTTATAGTAGCCCTGTTTGTGGTGGCAAAAAAAAAAATGGAAATTAAGTTAATGCCCTTCAATTGAAGAATAATTTAACAAACTGTGGTATATGCATGTCATGGAATACTATTGTTCTATTAGAAACCAGGATGGATGGGAATTCAGAGAAGCCTGGAACAATTTGCTTGAACTTATGCTGAGCAAGATTAACAGAACCAGAAAGCCATTGTGTGCCTTAACAACAACAACAACATGGGGGTGATGACCAGACTTGATGGACTTACTCATCCCTTCCGTGCAACAACCAGGGACAGTTTTGGGCTATCTGCAATGGAGAATACCTATCTGAATTCAGAGAAAGAATTATGGATTTTGAAAAGAGACAAAAAAACTATTTAACATCAAATTAGAAAAAAAGCACTATATTATTATGTAATTTTATTATCTCATAGATTATTTTTCTTCCTTAAGGATATGAATTCTCTGGCATCACATTCAATCAAGTGAGATCAATGTATAAAATGGAACCAATGTAAAAACTAAAATAATGCCTTCTGTGAGGGGTGGGGTAGGGGCACAATAATACGGGAAAATTGTAAAACTCTAAATAAACACAATCTTTCCTTAAAAAATAAATAGATAAATAAGTAAATAAAAGAATGATATCTTAAAAATCAGAATTTTACCAAATGGAAAAGAAGATACAAAAGATCACTTAAGAAAATCATTCCTTAAAATGCAAATTGGAGAAAAGGAAACTTATGACTTTAAAAGAAATCAAGAAAGAATAAAACAAAACCAAAGTAATGAAAAATGAGAAGAAATATTTCAACAGAAAATTAACTGACTTGGAAAAAAATCCAGCAAAGATAATTTTAAAATTATTGGGTTGTTAGTGTCTGAGAAAAGTCCCCAATTACAGAAAAGAGGCACTTGACACAATGGAGATGCAATAGCAAGGGTTTATTAAACTAACTCCAGCTAAGGTTCTGTTCTAGGTCAGGGCTAGGCTCCTAGAACCCCGAGTAAAGTGAGGAGAGACCTTACATATGGTTTGGTAGGGGAGTTTCAAGCATCTGCCTGCAGATTGTCTTGAGATGGTGCAGCATTTTCTTATTGCATGCAGGTCCTTGGAGAAGCCCCCTGCTGCATGGTACGAGGGCTGACCAGGCAGAATCTTCAGAAGCTGATCTGGCAGAAACTCAGCAAGCTGACCAAGCAGAGACTTAGGGGCAGAATTTAGGCAAATGTTCATAGGTTTCAACATTCAGGATCTTACAGGCATTCAGGCTAAAGTTCATAGGTTTTGAAACTCCTTGTTCAATCCAGGAGAGCTCATGCTCCTCAAAAGGATGCACAGAACCCCCAGGGAGACTGTTGTAAGACTGTCTGAGTACAATTAGTCGGATAAAGTTAAACCTGTTCCTAATGAAAGCAAGCACTCAGTTTAATATGCAGGACTCAAAGGTTAGGAGGAGTAAATGCAGTATCAAGGGGTCAATCATGGTAGAGATCAATGTGGTGAGCCACGAGGATTGGTTGAACCATGCTTCAAACCATCCTTCTTGCTGTTCTCTTTCTTTCCATCGTTTGGCCAACCCCTCCCTTACTTTAGCCATTGACTCTCTGAGTACGCCGGTATGCTCAGCAACACACTTCTCCCAGTGCAGCACAATCCCTGCCTGCTGTAGGAAAATCAAGTCTAAGCCTCTCCAGTTCTGTAAAATTACTTCTGAAAGAGAGGTAAGGGATTTCTCCAAGTGTGAGATTGATTCCTCTATTCTGCTAAGATCCTCATTTACCGCTGCTCTGAGGGAGTTGAAACCTTTCTGTTGGAGGTTGAGAGAGGAAATACCTGTACCCGCTCCCACCAGTCCTATTCCAAATAGGGTGGCTATGGTTAGGGCAGTGAGAGGCTCCCTTCTTATCCTGGCAAGGGGCGTTCTCATTATTAAGGGGCGTTTACAGAAATAGATCCCTTGACAATACAATGTAAACACTGGTGAGAAATGGTAGAGATGAACTTGTCCAGTGTCTCTGCTCTCTTCTCTTCTCTCCTGGAGACCTCTGATGTCCTTCTACATCTCCTGAATCAGTTCCAAAAAGTTTTCTCCAGCTCAGGTGACAAGTTGAAACTTTGTCTTCTGGTAAAGGATTTGCTTAACATTTTACTTAGATCAAAACCAAAGTTTTCTTCACAAGACAATGAGATTTTGGAGCTTATTGCAATTTACATTTTGCCTTATTGCCATACTGATGCATATACTTAATTTTAACACAATAAACTTTTACTGCATGAACGAACTCCCAATGAGAATTGTCATACTGTCTTAAGCTTGTAACATACATTCAACTATCACCTTAGTTCAGAGGACCCAGCATATGGTTTAAAAATAAAACAATCTTAGCCTTTGCTCTTATTACAATAATGTCTCAAACATCCTTAATCAAAAAATGAAATTTTTCAAAATATTCTCGAATATACCATTGATTTTTCTTTTCCTGATCTACTTATCTCACTCACATTCCTTTCCTTAAGCTAGACCTTAGAACTATAATTATCCTAAAGATTTCCCATTCTCCTTCTTACCTAAATATCCCTTCTAAAAATTAAAGAATATTAATTCCTATCTTAACATGTAGCTGTTAGTAGGTGTCAGAGCCACACACCTAACCCACCTAACCTATCTCTGGCTAGTGGATCCAATTCAACTAAAATTTCTTTTTCTAGTTTGCTTAGCAATTAACCATAAAGATCCAGGACATTAAATGAAAATTCCTTTATAGATATAAGTATTGTGTGTCAGTGTCCAGGCAGAGGTCCTGTGGGTAAATCAAATGTCTTAGGCCAGATTTATTCTTCCAGGTAAGACATTATCCAAATGTCATTTGGGGGAAATCAAGTCAAAGGGAACCTCAGCCTTACTGAGAAGTCGCCCCTTTGGCCTCCCATCCCAGTCCCCTGACATCTTGACTTCCTTGGCTTCAAGAACATGACATTTACCCAGGGCCATTTCCTTTTTGTTTACCATCCTGGTATCTGACTTAAGAAAAAATCAATTAGAAGTCCCGTGATCTAAAATGGTTGTTTTACCTAGTTAGAACTCCCAGTGAATACAATTGACTAAATTCCAATTATAATCTTAATGGAGTCTGAATTAATGAAACCCCCCTACCTAAAGCTTGTGTTATCTTTCCTGGGTCTTTGTCTAAAATCTGGTATTCTAACTATGACTAGCCCTACAGGCATGTCTCCTACCTCTTACATTCAGACATCCCTTTGTCTGAAATCATGCAAGGCAATTGGGGTTAAGTGACTTGCCCAAGGTTGCACAGCTAGACAATCACCAAGTATCTGAGGCCTAACCTGAACCCAGGTCTCCTGACTCCAGGGCCAGTGCTCTAACCACTGTACACCTAGCCTCCCCTAACATACAAATTACTAGATTGTACAAAGTAATTCCTCCATTATCACATTATTCATGAACCCACAGATCTATACCAGAAAGTGTCTTATTTTTTCATATTTTTCTTATTGCTCTTCAAAGCAATCACATTAATCCCAGGCTTTAACAATACCGTATTTAAAAAAAAAATTTTCACAAGAGATAGCTAAATATTGCAAATATTATCTCTTTGCAGTCACAAAAGAATATCACATTAACTGATAAAAACATCTTAGTCATCAATAAGTTACCTTACAATAGGGCCCACAATTGCAACTTGTTCAGAACCCCCATCAGTTGTCTGCAGTTACCAAGACAGAAGTCCACATTCTTGACTTTTTTAAACATACATTGTTAATATACATTAAACATTGAGATTCTTAAACATCTAGTTTCCCTTAGAACAAAAGCGAAATTCTCAGAATCCAATCTCATACATATGATACATTTAAACCCCAATGTCATTACAATTCAACTAACTTTCCAACAGCTTAGTTTGATAAAAACTTTAGAGTACCTTATACAGAGAATCCAGCACTCACATTCCAAAAGCTCTATCCAAAATAAAAACACTGTTAGCATTATTAAACTCAACATTAAAACCAATTAGAGCTTTTCCCTAAAAAGACATCAGTAAACATCCCTGATAACCTAGGTGTTTCTCTTCTTAGTAACCTAATACCAGTTTTCTTAACTGAAAGGTGTTACAATAGAGTTTTAAAATCCCAAACTCCTTCCAAAAGTTACAACAGTGTTAAAACAGTTTAATCCCAAACTAATTTAACAATCTAGTGTATTGAATTCCTCCCATTCTGTACAAATTTTGTCAGAATATTACAGCACTAGTATTCTTTTAGAAGCTTCAGAATGCTTTCCAAAACTCTAGTTCATAAACTTTAGAAACAATGAGAGTCATCACTCAGGCCACATGGCCAGCAGATAGTCATTAAACATGATTTCCTTTCAATATAGGAGTCTCTTAACCCCTAGATCTTAGATAATTAACTTTTTTTCCCAATCACACATCCCACCTGTGGAGGGTTCTTTCCCTTTAAGGCTTAAGTAGGTAAGGATTTTTCGAGTTTCCCACCATCCTCCTCCTACCCTCTTCCCCTTTTTTATTCAGGGAAGGAATCTTACAAGAGGGGAGTAGACAGCTTCAGGGGGAAGGGGAGCCAGATCTAAGAATGTTCATTACCTTCCCTGCTTATTGTATTCCCCTCTTTTGATCTAGTGAAGGAATCTTCCAAGGGGGAACAGAAGGGACCTGGTGACAGGGGTGGGGGATGGGGTGTGGAAATTCAGGGGCTGAGGGTTCTAAATTTAACAATACAGTAATATGTATAATTTCCTCTCCAACAGGTAATAAACTACCCTGATCTCACATATCAATATTCCCTTTCATAAACATGAGGTGAAAAACAAAGCCTTTCACAAATTTTCTGGGCCAAAAGAACCTTGAGAACTATAACCCATTGGCAAGGTATTCTCTAGTTGTTGGTTTTTTTTTTCCATAACAAAATCTTTACAAATGTGATAGGTGAAACTTCAATTCATTTGTTATTACAAAACAATTTTAAATCTCAAAAAGCATAGTTTAAATTGTTCTTATACAAATCTTACTAATTGTACACAGCATATTTCAATTGCATGTATGTTCTCTTTATTTCCTAAACCTTTAAAATACAAAGAATTTTTAAGACTAATTGTTGCTAAAAAAAATCCCTTCTTATGACTACAAGATTTTCTTCATGTTTCTCTTAAATTCCAAATGTTACATTTAAATTAGTTTTAAATCATTTTCTTTCCAAAAGCCTAAAAAGTTTGCAAATTCTTCTTATCTTCATCAGTGCAATTCTAACTTCTCAATGCTCTCACTTATAAGAACTTTCTGTCTTCACTGACTAACATTTCTTAATATTAGAACATTCTATGTTCTGGGAATGAGAGATTCCCCACAATTTGAGATATCAAAGTGATATGTACTAATTCTTTACTTTTACTGTTTATCATTACTCACTCATTCCAGATTCTTCCCAAATACATGATCTACATTCCAATCAGTGTGAAATATTAACTTCCTCTTGTTTAGTTATTCTAAAGCTAATTCAAAAATCTGTCCTGACTCCTATGATTCTGGAAGGGCCATAAAACTTCAGAATCCAAACTCAAACATATTCTTTACAAACTCCTTAATTCAATTTACAGGTATCTTTAGATTACACATCATAGGATCAATAATAGCATTAATAAAATTAACATTTACCTAGCAATCGCTTTCATATCAAACTTTTCACTTTATGGGGCTTACTGCTTTTCTTATCAATTCATTGCCAAACATTGCAAAAAGTACCAATTTAATGCAATTTTAAATCACCCCAATCTCAGATAAACACATATCTCCCTATATACTTGCAGTTCTATACTTTCTTCTTTTCTCATAATGATTTGTACACCTTTTTCCAAAGTTCCCAAAATCCATCTTTGGTGTACAAAGTCAACCCTGCTCGGACCTTCTGTCTACATACTTTTACCACTTTCCTTACTTAACAAATGGTTCAAAAGAAACCCCAACTGTCTCTAAGTCTGGATTTTCTTTTCCAGTACTTTAAGAATCTCTTACTCAAATTATACAACTCACATTTTCCACCATTACTTTTCATTAGCTCCCCCTGACCTCAAGTCACACAATTCTGAACTAGAGTCACATAGTTCATTACTACAGCTATGATTCCACTCTTCACAATGCACCTTCCATTCCAAGGTTTTAATATGTAACATTTCTTGAATACAACTGCTAAAATTCTGGAGAAGGCAGTCATTCAAAAAGCCCCTAGCTAAAATAGAACATTCCATGCCCCCCATCTTCAAATAGAGTAAACCGAATAACTATTATAGAGAGAGGCCATCCTAGATTCTTTACAGGGGTGGGGGGGTCATCTTCTATTCTTCAACCCTTACATGTCCCATAATTTTCTGTAATAACTAAACTCCTAAAGCTCTAATGATGCCATATCATTCTGGAAAAAAGCCTATTTAGTTTCCCCTATACAGGCATCTTGGTAACCACATTATACACTTTAAGATTAAGCTGACTCTCTTGTCTTTCTGAAATTTATTTTCCCTATTTTCAAATTAAAATAGCATTTCTTTCTATGATTTTGTTGTTTAACATATTTGGTAATATTTGCTGTTTCTTTAACTTCTAAGTAAGGTCCCTTTTAATACTTACTTTAATAATTCTTCCTGAAGTAGCTCTCTCTCCTGTGAGGGGTAGGGAGGGGGAAACACTCTGGCAGCACAGAATCAAGGAGGACAGTCCCTTGACCTCCTTAAAGTGGTCTAGGAGCAGGCTCAGAGGAGTGGTCTGGGTCTGTCCCATCCCAGCTGGAACTTAGATTAAATGATTAAGAGCAATAAGCAAAGCAGAAGCAAAACAAAAGCAGCAAAGGTGATACATAACCAGTCAGCATCTGTCCCTTCCAGCGGGACTAAGTGTTGCTAGCCAGGTCCTAAAAGAAAAATCAAGTTAACCTTGTTTACTTATCTCATTCCCATACTTAAGTCATTTCTGACCTGCAGAAGGGTTCCCTTATCTCATTTCCAAATGTCAGTTTTTCCAGTATTGACCTCCCGAAGGGTTGGGGAATGTCTTCCACCACAACCCGGCTGGCGACCATAGCAGTGTGTCCACCTAGGTCCTTTGCCAGCTTAGTCCAAATACAGAGCCGTGGACTTGGTTACTTTAGATACCCCTCCAAGTACATCCTGGGAATCCCAGGAGAGCCCCCAAATGTTAGGGTCCAAGAAAAGCCCCCAATTACAGAACAGAGGCACTCGACACAATGGAGATGCAATAGCAAGGGTTTATTAAACTAGCTTGAGCTAAGGTTCTGTCCTAGGTCAGGGCTAGGATCTTGGAATCCCGAGTAAAGTGAGGAGAGACCTTATATATGGTTTGGTAGGGGAGTTTCAAGCATCTGCCTGCAGATTGTCTTGAGATGGTGCAGCATTTTCTTATTGGATGCAGGTCTTTGGAGAAGCCCCCCTGCTGCATGGTCCGAGGACTGACCAGGCAGAATTTTCAGAAGTTGATCTGGCAGAAACTCAGCAAGCTGACCAAGCAGAGGCTTAGGGGCAGAATTTAGGCAAAAGTTCATAGGTTTAGACATTCAGGGCCTTACAGGCATTCAGGCAAAAGTTCATAGGTTTTGAAACTCAGGGTCCAAAAGTTCATGGCCAACATTTTTTCAAGAAATCATCAAGGAAATCTGGTCTGATATTTTAGAAACAGAAGATAAAATAGGAATTGTAAGAATCCAACCACAATGAAAATTGCCAGGAATATTATAGCCCAATTTCAGAACTCCCAAGTTGGGGGAAAATATTGCAAGCAAGTAGAAAGAAAGAAATCAAATATAGAGCCAAAGTCAGTATAACAGAAGATTTAACAACATTTACATTAAGGGATCACAGGACATGCAATATGATATTCCACAAGATGAAAGACATTGGATGCAACCAGGTATCAACTATCCTGCAAACTCAACACAGTCTTTCAGAGGAAAAGATGGATATTTGATGTAATAGAGTACATTCAATGAAACTACCAGAGAAGAACATTGTGTTGCAAAAAAAAAAAAAAAAATCATTTAAAGGGTGGCTAAGTGGGGCAATATCATACAGCATCAGCCTTGGAATAAGGACGATCTTAGTTCAGATTTGACCTCAGATACTTAATAACTATCTATCTGTGTGGCCTTGGGTAACTTAACAATTGCTTTACAAAAACCAACAAAAATATTATAATGACAAAAGCATTGAAGTAAACTTAGAAATAATTTAGTTCTAACTCATTTTACAGAAGAAAAGCATGCCTTTTTTATTCTCTTTATGTCCCATCATTAAGCACAGAGCCAGGTATACAGTAGAGACATAATAAATGATGATTAACTGACTTATTTTCTAAGTCAAAAAAGAGAGGAAAAGGCAGAACAAAATCTTTAGAAGATGCTGAAGCACAGAAACAAAGAAAAGAAGATTATTTAGAATTAAGTGATTGCCCAAGGTATCCATGTTGCTTTTGGACATTTTGTGTTTAAGGTTTTTTTTTTAATTTAAATATTTTATATGATTACAATAATCTTGCGAGAGAAAACATAAACCCCCCCTCACACACACTCCCCAAAAGAGGAGCAACCTCAAGAATAATGAGAAAGAAAGAATGTACTTGAATCTGTGTTCAAGATTCCAATGGCTTTGTTTCTGGGTTGAGTTGCCTTCTTTATCATAAATCCACCAGAGGAACTGCTTCAATATTTTTCCTACAATTGCTATTACTAGCTGTATTTCCCTCCACTCTATTCCTTCCCACTCTCATTATATTCTTTCTCTCCTTTCAATCTGTCCTTTTTCAAAAGTGTGTTGTATTTGAGCACTCATTCCCATAATCTTACCTCTCCTATGATCTATTCCCCTCTTCCCTCACTCCATTCCCCCTTATCCCATCCCTTTTCCTCTCATTTTTCTCTAGGGAAAGATAGGTTTCTATACCCCATTAAGTGGTTATGCTATTTCCTCTTTGAGCCATTTCTGAAAAGAGTGAAGGTTCACTCATTCCCTGTCACAGTCCCTTGTTCCACTGCAATGTAAAAGCTTTTTCACTCCTTTGTGAAATATCTTAGTCCCTTCTTCCTCTTTTTCGTCCAGTACTTTTCTTTATTACCCATTGGCTCCAACTTTGTACTATAATATACCATTATATTCAACTCCTTCCTATGCCTTGTCTATATATACTCCTTCTAACTGCTCTTAAAAATGAGAAAGTTCATATGATCACCAGTGTCTTCCCATGCAGGAATACAAGTAGTTCAGCATCATTAAGTTCCTCATAATTAGTCCTTCTCATCCACCCAGTCTATGGTTCACCTGAGTCCTGTACTTAGAGAGCAAATATTCTGTTCAACTCTAGTTGTTTCAATGAGAAAGTATGAAAGTCTGCTGTTTCATTGAAAGTCCATCTTTTCCCCCTGAAAAAGGATGTTTAGTTTTGCTGGGCAGATGATTCTCAGTTGCAAACCAAGATCTTTTGCCTTCTGGAATATCATATTCCAAGCCCTACAAGCCCTTAATTTTGATGCTGACAAATCCCGTGTGGTCCTGAATGTAGAGCCACAGTAATTGCATTGTTTGTTTCTGGCAGCTTTTAGTATTTTTGACTTGGTAGTTTTGGAATTTGGTTATAATATTCCTGTGAGCTTTGGTGGGGAATCTTTCTCAGGAGGTGAATTCCCTCAATTTCTATTTTACCCTCTGCTTCTAGGATCTTGGGGAAATTTTGCTATATTATTTCTTGAAAAATGACATCTAGTCCCTTTTCCTGGTGTTGACTTTAATTAAACCCAATAATTTTTAATTATTTCTCCTGTATATCTTTTTGAGGTCAGTTGTATTTTAAATGAGATATTTCACAATTTCTTCTAATTTTTTTTTGCTATAGATTTATTTCTTCCTAATTGCTCAGAAAGTCATCTGCTTCCTTTAGTTCCATCCTGCATTTGAAGGATCTATTTTTTTTCAGAGAGCTTTTTTATCTCCTTTTCCAGCTGGTCAATTCTGCTATTTAAGATATTCTTCTCCTCATTTGCCTTGTCGACTGCTTTTTCCATTTGGCCTAAACTGGATTTTAACATATTATTTTCTTCAGTAATTTTTTTGTATTTCTTTCACCAAGCTGCTGACTCAGTTTTCAAGATACATTTGCATTACTCTCATTTCTCTCCCCCAGTTTTTCCTCTACCTCCCTTAATTGCTTTTCAAAGTCTTTATTTTGAGCTCATCTGTAGCCTGAACTCCACTTTCTATTTCTCTTGGAGGTTTTGAATGAAGAAGCTTCAATTTTGTCATCTTCTGAATCTTCCATGGGGCCAAAGTAATTTTCTATGTTCAGATTCTTCTTTTTACATTGTTTTCTCATTTCCTCAGTCCACAACTGATTTATCACACTTCTAAGTATTTTTTTGCGGGGGAGGGGTTGGGAGGCAACTCACAAGGATCTTAATTCCTCTCTGTCTTATGTGATGCTCTGACTGCTCTGTCTGTGCTCTGGTCTGTTCATGACCACAGTCCTTCCCCTTTTTCCTGATGCTGTGAGGAAGATCTCTGTTCAGTTATGGTGGTGTGGAAGCCCAGACTGCAACCAGTATCTGAGTGTGGGCATACAGCAGAGTCCTGCTGCAGGGAGGGCAGAGAGACTTCTCCAGTCTCCCCTGATCCACTTAGCATCTGTGGGTTGAAAGTTCTGGAAGTGCTGGGTGGCTCAATTGATTCTCACTGCAGGTTCTCACCATGGGGCTGCTCTGAGGATGGTACTCTACTCTGGTGAAGCAGAGTTCTCTTACCATCCCTTCTGACTGTCCCTGGTGATCCCTGTGCCAAGAGGTCTGGAAACTGCCCCCTGTACCACAGATCCAGGCACCCAGCCGAGCTGCACTGTACTGCATCTCTTTCCAACCCCTGGTCCTGGTGAAACAGGCTTTTCCTGTGGAATTTCTAAGGTGTCTTGGATTAGGAAATTGTATCACTCAATCTTTCTGACTGGGTTCTAAATTTTGGATAGAGTTATAATTTGATGGCTTTTGGATTTTTTTGGGGGAACAAATTTCCAGGATTTCCTGCATTCATGCCTCCACCCCTGAGTTGAAGGTTCTAATTTGGATATTTCAAGATTTTTTCCGTTGACTGAAAGATATACGTATTGGTGAAATTAATTTAGAGATCATGTGGATCACTTTTTTATTGTTTTGTTTTCTTTTGCAAGGCAATGGGATTAAGATACTTGCTCAAGGTCACTCAGCTAGGTAATTATTAAATGTCTGAGGTCAAATTTGAACTCAGGTACTCATGACTCCAGGATCTGTGCTCTATCCATTGCACCACCTAGCTGCCCCTGGATCACTCCTTAACTTCTTTTAGATGAAATTTAACTGTGAAATATTCTACTTCTTAAGAGTTATTCTCCAGGGTTATATAGCTTGTTTGTGCGTGTGTTTTTGTGTGTGTGTGTGTGTGTGTGTGTGTGTGTGTGTGTATGTGTAATGGGGTACTTCAGAAACTTTTTTAAAATTGAAAATAAAAAATATTTAGAATAAGTCTGGTTATAGTGCTTTATTTTTGTTATGTATTTTCTTCCCCCTGGGAGTTGTAAGATTGAAAATTTGTCATCCTGATTGACAGGCTTCTTGCGATACTCTCCCATTATTGTTTCTTTATATAAATACTTTAATATGTGACATGATTGACCCTTAAGAAGAAAATAAAATGACAACTTGTGACATGATTTCAAAATATATTCCTTTTAATTTGGACTTAATCTAATTAGTGAAATTTCTAAAGTATTTTTTAAACTATGATTGAAAGTAGATGGAAAAGCAAAATCATTCACCAAAAGTAGAATACATCTGTGTAACTTGGAAACTTTGCTACATTTCTTGGCAAATGTTTAAATGGTAGACTATTAAAAAAGGATTTTATAACTTTTAGCTGGTAATGTCTGGAAGGGAGATTGATTCATTGATTTTGATGATGTGACTATGTTCTTTGTGTTTCCCAGATTGCTGCTATTTATTCATCAAGGAAGAGGCATAATTCACCAATCGATTCTGGCATTGACATCAATCATGGGTGAACATTGTGGAGGCTTTGCTTAACTACCAACAAAAAAACTAAATAGCAAAAGTTCCATTATTGTTGCTGCTACAGAAAGTACTAAAGGGAGTTTTGAAGAGAAAAGGAAAGGAGCATATACTTTGTGTTCTGTGACTTTATTTTTTAGGAAGAAAACCATTAGTCTAAGAACATGAGAGCAATGGTGGAAAGTATCAAGTGAGCATGCACAGAAAAATTGAGATTACCTGTAATAAGGTCATAGTGACTTTTAATGCTTTTTTGCAAAATCAAACAATATGACATACTATACTTATGAGTACAATAATTCCTATCTTTATGAAGGATTTTGCTTTGATGATCTATTATTTTTGCTTCCTTCAACTGAAAACTGTATGTGATATGTCTTTATAGTAAAACATTAAAACTATTTTTGTTTTGAGGAATTTTGTTAACACTTCATTTTTTAGATAGTACCTTAAGATATTACATCATCAGATGCATTTATATCAAAATAAATGATTTATATCAAAATAAATAGTTTGCCATTTCATATATACATAAAGTTACATGAGTCTGAAATTGAAGTTATCAGGGATGTAAATAGGAGTCCCACTTCTCATGCTAACTGCCCATTTGACCTTTAGCAAGTTACTCAAATTTTTTGAGCCTGTATTTTCTCATTTTTATAATGAACATAATAAATCAATAGTATCAACTACACAGAAGTCTTTTAAATATCTAATTAAATAATATATAAAACATTTTACAATTTCAAAGCACTTTATCAATGATCTATCTTTCTGTCTTCATATACAACATATTCAATAAAATATTCATATTAGTATCTTATTGTTGCAAGAAACTGAAAATTAAAGAAGAAAACACTTCTACGATTAATATTCTGGTAATTAGAATCCTTAATTTATATCACATTGAACATATTTTAGTAATTGCAAATTTAAAGCTCACTTTCTATGTTCCATTTGACTCACTAAATGAATTTGTCTATTTATCCATGTACACAAATATATATATATATATTATATACACACACACACACCCAATGTTGTACAGTGTTTTGTTGTTCAATCAGTCATGTGGATCTAACTTGTGATTACCTCATAGACAAAATGGTCCATGGGGTTTTCTTGACAAGGATACTAGAAGAGTTTATCATTTCATTCTTCAATGGATTAAGGCAAACAGAGATTAGTAAGTTTCTGAGGTCAGATATGAACTTGGGTCTTCCTGAATCCAATTTCATCATTTTATCCACTGAACAACCTAGCTGCTTCATTAATATATATAAATACACAATACAAGCTTTCATGGGAATATGTATATATGATGATGAGATTAATGATGATGAAGATTGTGATAATTATTGGAATTTATGTATTTCTTCAAGGTTGAAATATGTCTTTCCAGAAAAAAAATCAGTATTTTTCAGAGGATAACAAAGAACAATACCTGCCATCAGGAGCAAGTTGAATATGGCTTATTAGAAAAGGAAAAAACATACCCATTATGTACTCTGGGGTAAAGAATATATAATTTTACAGGACAAAGAGTTATTCTTTCTTTCTTTGGAAGGAATCTGGGACTGGTGGGGGTTTGAAAATGGTTACAAAGAAATTGAAACCAATGGTAAGTGGGGTGAGAAAGCATATAATTGTTCTCAGTGAGTTAATGTACCAAAGTGTCAATAAACTTCTTTCCTGTTATGAAAAGAATAGGTGAACATCACAGGGATGCTCAGGAGTTGCCATGGGACTGAAGGCAAGCAACTGTTAAAATGGCAAAAGAAATAATGAAAATAGATTATGGAAATATTAAATTTTATTTTAATTTTTGACAAAAATTTCCTAAACCAAATTCTAGATGATTTGTGAAAATTTAGAAGAAAAATCACTGATTGACCTGAGTCAACAAGAACTCCTGCCAGTCTAACTTTTCTTTCTGTTTTGGGACACTATTGCTAGACCAAAAATAAATAATATGGAGGGTTTTTTAAAATTCCATGGAATATTTCATTTATATCCATGAGCTCTATAAGTTTTCATGTCTTCCAAGGTATTATGATCTTGGAAGAGGTATTGCTACTGCTCTCCTGGTCTTTGCTATAGTCTATGAGTGATGTCAAGCATCTTTTCACATTCAAGAATTATGATAAGAGTTACTGTTTCCACTTTGCCACAAGTGGATCTGTATCCTAGGACTTTATCCCTTATCTGTGAATGTGCAATGCCACATAGATTTTCTCCCAAAGCCAGTAAAGTAACTTCTTTAATCACTTTCTGATCCTTTGAACACCCACCCCATCCTTTATTGTCTATGGGTTGAGAACTGTGGAAATCATGACTACTGCACTGGTTTAGTCACCCCCAAGGTCTGTTAGTAGTTTGATCTACTTTTACCTGGGCTGACACAGGTTGGTTTGTAGTTCGAATGTACTCCACTCCATCCTCTCTCATACTCACGCAGTCAACCTTTTTTCATCAATCTTCTGAGTTATTTTGAGCTGAAAAAGTGTTTCACTTGCCCTTTGCTGAGTTTTGCACATCTAAAATTCATTTTTAAGTGTTATTAAAAATTGCTTGGGGAGAAATTTGGGAGAGATCAGGAGAGTTCCTTCCTGCCTTTTCTCTCCCATCTTGGCTCTCCTCCATCACTGTTTTTGTTTGTTTGTTTGTTTGTGTTTTTTCCATCACTGTTATAGTACAGTCACATCCTTTCACAACTATTTATCACCACTTTTTAGCTATTGCCCAAATCATGGGCATTACCTGTATTTCCAATACTCTATCACCACTAAATGAACTGTAATAAGTTAACAGTTCCTTTTCCCTTTTCTTTGATCTCTTTGGGATATAGACCTAGCAATGGTATTGTAAAGTCAAAACCATGTACAAAATTATACATTTTTAGCAGACCTAGACAAGCTACATAAGGGGGAAATAATAGGATCTTTCCCCACTACTCACCAATTGAACATCATAGCTCCTTCCTCTCTTCTTTCTGTCCTTCTTTCCTTCCTTCATTTCACTCTTTGTACCTTCTCGCTCTTTAAGTCTATCTTTCTCTCCCACTGTTAAGATCCTGATTGTATCAAAGTGAATGTAAATAACAAAGTATTTCAGTTTTGCCTTACCCTTCCAGATTATTTTCTGTCTTTGTTTTTTCTTTTAGATTAGACAAAATAGAGCATTCTTTGTTTCCTTTGTTTCATTTATTTCTTGACTTAATCACTAAATGGGCCTTTGCTCCAGAGAAATGGATACTACTAAATAAAGACATTAATTTAAAAAGGCTAAGCAAGGTCTTAGACTACATTTAATACCATCTCCAGTCATCCTGATTCATAGCTGGTCACTGGATCCAGATGTCTCTGGAGGGAAAAGTGAGGCTGGTTGGTGACTTTGCACAGCTCTTCCTGACTTAAATCCAATTTGGCTGGTATCACCTCCCTGATCCTCTTTTAGAAGGAAGGACCAAGTAACAACAATAATGTAGAAATAGAGAAAAGAAATGGCTAAAGTAGTCCAGGATTAGGATTTGGAAAGGTATGAACAGAAATAGGTCAACAGAAAGTGAATTTATGAATAATGGAGAGGATAGAGTTAAATATGCAGTAGGGCAACTCTGAGGAGAGAGAAATAATGTATTTTTCTTTTTCTTTATTACTGAAAATTATTGTAATCTAGATAAGTATTACAATCCTTTTCTGTATTGTCAGAATTGTTCTAAATTTTTGGAATTGGTCTTGCACTGGCAAGGCAAGTCTCCTATTAGGAAAAAGGTCCTCTCCTCAATTAACAAGCCCTATACAAAATACTCAATTAAAACACTTAATCTTTAAAACCTTTGATCCTTCTTTCGATAACAAAGGTTCTGACTCCAAGCTAAACTGTTGCCTCCAAGTTGGGATACTATATCCATGAGACTAAAGTACCTTGTTCTAACAAAGCATCTGAAACTT
Organism: Macrotis lagotis; assembly: GCF_037893015.1. Taxonomy (NCBI): domain Eukaryota; kingdom Metazoa; phylum Chordata; class Mammalia; order Peramelemorphia; family Peramelidae; genus Macrotis; species Macrotis lagotis. The sequence goes on from NC_133665.1 coordinate 93,814,842, forward strand.
CAATTTGAGTTAGAATACATTCCTTAAGGATCCTAGCTAACAATCTCACCCTGAACTAAAGACAACCTCTCCAGAGACTATGTTTTGTGTGATAGTTGCAAGGGAAGAGTGAGGGGGAGACAAGCATTTGTTAAGGGCGCAGTGGGTATTCTCAGTTCACTTTCAGGACAACAGGCCACAAAAGAAATTTGGAAAGTGTTCAGGGAATATAGATAAAGGGTGGTTTTGAAAACAAGAAAAACTGTTGGAGAGAAATGAAGTCCACATTACTAATAAGCTCTAAGAATAATTTACACAGTCAGTTTATAGTTTGTAGACATTTTCTAGTTATGGAGTCCCAGACAAGTCATTTAACTCTGTATGTCTCATTTCCTCACATGTAAAATGACTTGGAGAAGGAAATAGCAAACCACTCCAGTATTTTTGACAAGAAAACCCCAAATGGGATCAGAAAGAGTCAGGCACAATTGACAGGATTCAAAAATAGTAACAGTTGATAGGAGGTAGAAAGACAAATAAGATAAGTCCATTTCTGAACCCATATAAAATCAATGGAAGAAAAAAGGAAAAATGGGAAGGATTCATAATCACCATGTAGGGAATAGGAAATAGACTTGGTTTAATGGTATCAAATGGAATGTGATTCCTTCTTACCTCAAGATCTTTATACAGTTGGGCTTCAAGTGCCAATGTTTTTTTTTCCTACTCAAATTAAATAACTTATTCAATGTCATAACGATAAAACTACCAAATAACTACTTTGTTGTGCTATAAAAAATAGTAGCAAAATTCATCTGTAGCAAAAAAAAAATGTTAAGAATAGCAAGGTAACCGATGAAAAAAATGTAAAGGAAGGGTGGCCTAGCTCTACCAAATCAAAAACTATACTATAAAGTGGTAATCATCAAAGCTGCCTGGTACTGGTTAAAAAACAGAGCAATGGAACAATGGATTAGGATGGGTTCAAAAGAAATGACTCTAAATGACTACAGCAATCTACAGCTCCTGGGATAAGAACTCACTATTTGACAAAAATTGTTTGAAAACATGAAAATAATATGGCAAAAACTAGGCACAGGACCACATCTCACACCCTATAACATAATAAGTTCAAAAATGAATATAGAGTTTAGACATAAAGAGCAACACCATAGATAAATTAATAGACCAAAAAATTCTCTTTCAGATCTATGGAAAAGAGACAAATTTGTGACCAAACAAAAATTAGAATACAATATAAACTGCAAAATCAATGATTTTAACTATATTAAACTAAAAAGATTTTGCATTAATAAAATTAGTGCTGCCAAAATTAGAAGGAAAACAGAAATCTGGGAAACAATCTTCACAACTAGTAGTTCTGATATAGGTCTCATTTCTAAAATATATAGAGGATTGCATCAAATTTATAGAGTTATAATTCATTGCCCAATTGATAAATGTCAAATGGTATAAATAGACAGTTTTCAAATAAAGAAATTAAAGCTATATATAATAGTATAAAAAATGCTCCAAATCATTATTGATTAGAGAAATACAAATTAAAACAATGAGGCATCACCTCACACCTATCAGATTGGCCAAAATGAGAAAAGGGGGAGATAATCAATGTTGGAAAAGCTATGGGAGGATTTGGACATTGATGCATTGCTGAAGGAGTTGTGAAAGGATTCAACCTTTCTGGAGAGCTGTGCCCAAAGAGCAATACTATGTCTATGTACAGAAGAAATTATAAAAAAAGGGAAAAGTCTTACATGGTCCAAAATATTCATAGTAGTTCTTTTTGTAGTGGCAAAGAATTGGAAATTGAGAGTATGTCCATCAATTGGGGAATGGCTAAATGAGTATTCTACATGAATACTATGGAATAGTATTGTTCTATAAGAAACCATTAATGGTCAGATCCTAGAGAAGCATGTAATGACTTATGGGATCTGATGCTGAGTGAAGAGAGTAGAACCAAGAGAACAACTTATGAATTAACAACATTGTGAGATGAACAACCTTGATAGAAGCAGTTCCTCTTTGCAGTCCAGAGAGCTAGGATAACTTTAATACATCAGCTATGGACAATGGTATCCCCAAACAGAGGAATAAAAATAAAACAAAACAACACACACATACATAAACACTACAGAATCTGATGAACACTTTGTAAAAATTATCTCTTTTGTATCTCTTTCCCTTAATCCTATTTCCTCAAACTGAAAATAACTAATCTGTAACATATGTATGTACAATGGTAACCTATTAGCCACTGAGAGGAGGGGTGTGGGAAGGGAGGATGGAAGAAAATTTTATAACTTAAAAATATACATGTGCATATGGATGAAAATTAATTAATTTTTAAAAAGAAGTAATTGTTTTAAATCAAAAGAGATATAACAGAATAACACCTAAGCTAATTGAATTCAATGTATATCTACCATTATTCAGTTATTTGAAAGTGCACCATTTTCTGGGGAGAAGAAACAGCTAGAGGGAATGAAAAAAAAAGCCAAAATCAATATGCTGTCTGGAGAGGAAGATCTGCTAAAATCACAAGATGGAGTGGTAGATGCCTTTTTGGAATGGAATTAATTCATGAGGAATGAGAGGCAAAAATCTTACTTACAACCTCACTTGAACCTTTTTCCATGGTTTTGCTATGAGTCTGATGGATTATACCTGTCTCTGTAGATAGATAGGAAGAAAACCTTTCAAAAGGAAAGAGTACTATTCTGAATATTAATCATAATACTTTAATATAATTTAGAAACTTTTAAATTCATATGACTTATTAAGACTAGGATATTAAGATTTTCTATATTTTTCCTGTTTAAATAAAAATTGTGCTAAATTTCATGATTTATGATCTTGGTTAAAGGGTGTTAACTACCAACCAAATTTTCTCAATTTCAAACAAGTAAGTACTAGTAAGCTCTGTAATCTCTAAAATGTGTCTTGATCTTTTATGTCATAAGGAAGATTTTGATACAAAATTTATGTAGATAACATTCATAAACAAAATTCAAATACTATGTAAAACTTTTATTAAGTTACTAAGCAAATATTTAGTGTATAATTAAAGTGCTTTATTTTCTTTATTAAATACAGCCTGTAAAACTAATAATAAAAATAAAAATAATAAACCACATGGCATTAATTCACCAATGTGAATCCAAGTACTTTGATTAAGTGGATGGAATTAGGAAATAGTTTGGTCTTTTACTTCCTGATATGTAGTTAAAAAAAGATAAAAGAAATTAAGTGAATTTCAGACATGATACAGAGGGAAAAGAATTAAATAAAGACAAGTCTGCTTTTAAATATGTGACACATTACTATAGCCATAACATTAAAATTCAAATTCTGTTTAACTTCAACATTGGTTAATGAAGCCTTCCACATATTGAAACTTTTTTTTTTTTTTGCACAGACTTGACAGCTGTCACTTGTGTGTTATGTACAGCTACTGGACTGAGCAAGCCCATTAACAGTATGATCTCTTTACCAGTTTCGTTGTCATATATAACATTCAATTTATGGAAGGTATCTTGTGAGAGAAGGGAAAAACAAGTCTTCAGCATGTGGTTTTGAGATGACTTAGAAGTAATTATACTCAAAAAATACCTTGTCAAATCTTTGTCATAATGCCTCTTTGGTTGGTAGTCCAAGTCAAACTCTGGTGGTAGGTAGATGTATAATTTGTTTTAAGAATAGTATGGTGCCAGTAAGTATTTGAGAAAAGGCATAAAAAGAAAAAGAGACTGGGGTCAAGTTGAAGAGGGCACAATTGAGGATTAGGTGAGAGACATGACTGAGCAGGTAATAAGATTGCTTAAAAGGATTGCTCACAAATGTGAGTCAAAGCAGAATGTGGAAACCACCACTGAAGTTTCTTCCATTGAAGAGTTGGTAAAAATGTCTTTTGACTTTTGGAATAAATGGAGTTTTCCTTACAATAATAGATAGTTTCTATCTAAAACCATCAACATTATATTTAATGTGAATAAATTCAAAGCACTTCTAATAAAAACAGGGGTGAATCAAGGATATTCATTCTCACCATAACTACTCAATAAAGTACTAGAAATACTAGCTGTAACAATAAGAGAAGAAAAAGATACTGAAGGAATCAAAATTGGCAATGAGGAAGCAAAGCTTTCATTCTTTGAAGACGATGTAATGGTATACTTAGAGAAACTAGGAAAATCATCTAAAAAATTTCCTTGAAACAATTAACATATTCAGCAAAGTAGCATAGTATAAAATAAAGCCACATAAATCATCAGCATTTCTATATATGAAAAACAGAGTCCAAAAGCAAGATATAGAAAGAGAAATTCCATTTAAAAAACTCTAGGCAACATTAAATACTTGGTAATCTACCTCCCAAGACAAAGCCAGAAACTGTGTGAACACAATTATAAAGCACTTCTCACCCAAATAAAGTCAGATCTCAATAATTGAAAAAATGTCAAATGTTCATGGTTACGTCAAGCTAATATAATAAAAATAGCAATTTTTACCCATTAGTAATAATTTGGAGTATTTTTTCATATGATTTTATATATAGCTTTAATTTATTCATTTGAAAATTGTCTATTCATATCCTTTGACCATTGATCATTTGAGGAATGAATTATAACCTTATAAATTAGATGCAATTCTCTATATATTTTAGAAATTAAACCTTTATCAGAACTCCTAGTTGTGAAGATTGTTTCCTAGATTTCTGCTTTTCTTCTAATTTGGCAGCATTTACTTTATTAGTGCAAAATCTTTTTAATTTAATATGGTCAGAATCATTCATTCTGCAGTTTGTAATAAATTCTTATTTGATCATAAATTCATCCCTTTTCCATAGATCAGATACATAGAGCATTTCTTGGTATATTAATTTATCTATGGTGCTGAGCTTTTTGTCTAAATCCTGTAACCATTTTCACCTTATAGGATTTGAGATGTAGATTCATGCCTAATTTTTGCCATACTATTTTACAGTTTTACCAACACATTTTTTTAAATAGTGAGTTCTGATCACAGAAGCTGAAGAACACTGTACACATTAACAATAACATTGTGAGATAATCAATGTTGATGGAAGCAGCTCTTTTCAGCAGTTCAGAGAGGTAGGACACCTGTATTAGCCCAGCTATTCACAGTGTTATCCCCAGGCAGAGGGAAAAAATATAAAACAACACACACACACACACACACGCACAGACACGCACATGCACTTGCACACATACACACCAAACCTTCAGACTGATGAACATTTTATAAAATTTATCTTTTATGTATCTCTTTCCCTTAATCCTAATTCCTCATACCAAATCTGTATACAGGTTTATTAAAAATATATATGTACAATGCTAAAAAATGTCTTTTGAATTTTATATGTTTGATGTCATCTCTATTCATATTTTCTGGGCTGTTGGGCAAGTACAACTTAAAGTTCAATGGTGGCAGGATTGTTTAAATATATTCTGATCATCACAGAAGAAAGGACAGGGCAGTAGGGTAATGGTGATCTTTCAGGGCTTCTTAGTTCCTCTACTAAAATCTTCTTCTATGACTGAGTATAGTACTGGGACAAGGAAAGCAAGGGCCATTGACTGGAACTATTTGCGTACAATATAAGTAAGTTCTATAAAAATGGATTTTTCATTTTTATTTTTTGTATGACATTTGTTATAGGGAAAGGACTTCATTATCTATTCATTTGAATTGAATGCACTATAACATCACCTGAATGTTTGACTTCCAGAGGCAACCACTAATCTTCCAGAACATATTACTCAATGAAAAGAATCTCTAATATCTAAGAGAGTCTTCCCCAAGTGACTGTAATAAGACAGGTCCTTTACCCCTTAAAAACCTTACTGAAAATATAATTGAGTCTTATTTAACTTTTAATTCTTAACAAGCTGGGTTTCTTAGTCCACAGTTGATTAAAAATAGAAAAATAGAGGCAGTTTAAAGACTTAGTCTGTAACAAGTAAGTATACAAATTGCAGATGAGATAGCTGAAACTCTGGAAATTAAAGACCCAGAAAAACTAAGATGAGATAGCACAAAAATGAAAAAGTTTACAATGATGAGTATGAATCACCATGAAAATGTTAAACACTTTTCTATCTTTGTTTAAGCAAAGATTTGCATATCATAATCACTTAAATTCTCATTTAATCAAATTTAGAAAAATATTAAAATAATAAAAAGATTTATTCTTACTTTTTGAAGCTTTTAATAATTCAAAAATGCATTAATGCCTTTTTTGTGGGAGATTTCATTTGCAGATGAGTTTAGATAAATGAGATACTATTATAGGAAAAAAGATGCCAGAGATAATTCAATATTGATTATATTAATGAGAATACTTCTTCCTTGAATGAATTTCATCCTCCCACTCCATGTCTTATGAAATATACTTAATAATTTTGTCAAAAATTAATAAAAATAATCACCTGCTGTGGAGCCTCTTTACTATATAGGAAATCGATAATCCATTCTGGGATATTTGCTTCCTGATTGAATTTTTATTGGTTTAAGGCTATTTTAACACAGGTATTAAATTAAATTGAGTTTGTTTTCTGACTTTGTATGTTACTAATCATCCATAACATAAATAACTGAGTTTTACACTTAATCCTCATGACCAGCCACCTAAAATTTGACATTTCACACTTGGGCAATACTCCCTTAATTAAGCTTATATTTATAGTTGTTTCCTAAGGGAAAGATTCCTGCTCAAGAGGCTTCCAAGTCATACTTACTGTTGCAGACTGTTTTGTTTACCTTAGAAGATTATATATTTTATGACAAAATTTCCCCAGATCCTGAGCTCACAAATTTTGAATGCATAGCATCATATGTATGAAAAAAATTAAAGATATTTAAAACAGAGTACAATATGAGACTTAAAGGAGCTAGATTATTCATTTCCATTGGTTATAATCAAGAAAACTTTATTGAGAAAATAGCATTTAATTTTCATTTATGGGATACATAGGTATTTATTTTAGAAAAGATGAACAGAGCCAGACTTTTTTCTCCCTTCTCTTAGTCTTCCTGTAAAGGTCATTTATATCATCACTAACTTGAATTTCTAGGTAACCTCAGTCTCAGGCTTTCATGTGAATAAATAGATGAAAAGAAATAATTGCAAAAAACTACCCCATTGACTTGGTGAATTTGATGGTTGTATTAATATTCTATCCCCTCAAATCTCTTCTTTCCTTAATTAATTCTCCACTCATTTGTCAGGCTAATATTCCAAAATGAATGTTTGATCACCCCACCCCTATTCTCTAGATATTCTAGTGGCACTTTCTTACTGCATGGCCAATACATATATAAAATCTCCTTTGTCTGAAATTTTAGGTTCCAATTTAAATTTCCAAGTATTTGAAATACTCTGTTCATTCCAAATGAATTGCCCTTTTTGTTGTTCACTGTATATGAGCCTCCTCACGTGTATAATGAGTAGAAGAAGGAAATGACAAACCACTCCAATATCATTGCCAAGAAAACCCCATATGGAGTCACAAAGAGTCAGACACAATTGAAATGACTCAAAAACAATAATAGTTTATAAGAGATAAAAGGAAAAACAAGAAGATATATAAGTGCCTTTCTGAATCCCTCCCCCCAAAAAAAAGTCAATGGAAGGGAAAAGATTCACAATCACTATGCTAAGAATAAAAAATAGAGACTTGGCTGAATGATGATAAATTCAATATTGTTCTTCCTCACCCACTCTTCAAAGAATGGGGCTACAGAATTCAGTGATTAAAATAAAAAAAAAGACTTTATAGAACATCACCTCGGCTAATTAGATTCAATGTAATTCCACTCTTGACATATCTTGACTCCACTTTTTATTCCCCAAGTCTCAAATTCATACCTTGCTCACATCTGCACCATGTAATCCCTAGTTTCCTTTAAGTATAACTCAAGTGCCACCTTCTACATAAGACCTATCCTGTCCTTGTAATTTGAAAAGTCCTGTTCTTGGGGAATTGATATTTTCTTTTAATTTTTTTTTCTATTTTCAAATTATTACTAATGTCTTCCCTTATCAAAACAGAAGCTTTTTAACTTTTATCAATTTGTCCCTAGCACATTGTCTTGTTCCTTCCATATAGATGGTGCCCAATAAAATAACTTTTTAAAATGTATTAATGACTTAAGTGGGGATAATAGAGAATATTATTATTATTATTATTATTATTATTATTATCATCAACAGCAAAGACATTGACAGCAATTATAGTATTCATTAAGTAATTACTTTGTAATAGTCCCTGTGTCAAGCCTTCTTAGGTATGGAAGAATAGATAGGTGAACTACAAGGCTTGGTAATATTGAAGAAATATTAAATTTATCATCTTAGGGTTTGTCATGTTCAAGAAAGGGAATTTTAAGTTTAACACTTGACCTTTAAAATGCCTACTTTTATCATAAGTTCTACAAATAGTATTAGTGGAAGGAAATGAAAGGAAATATCAATAGTAAACTTTTGTATAATATTGATGAAAATAAACCTATAACTCACATCTATAAAAGCTTAGGGCCTACAAAAATCTCTTCATTCCAATAACCCTCTGAGATATTTAATTATTATTATTCTTATTTCACAGATAACACTATTGAGACTAGGAGATGTGAGATGACTTGTCCATAATCAAAGAACTGATGTTTAAGAACCAAGATTCAAAATAAGGACTTCTTTTAAGACAAATTCCCAGAGGAATGTCATATAAATAAAACAGTGGGCTTCAAAGGATATTTTCTTCAATGAGTTAACATTTTAAAAGGTATATACAGAAATTAAAGCATTGTCAACTGCAATTTTAGTGAGAAGAAAGAAAGGAAGGAAGGAAGGTAGGAAGGAAGGAGGGAAGGAAGGAGGGTAATAATTAAAGAAAAGAAAGAAAAGCAAAAGATAAAAAAAGAAAGAGGAAAATATTCATATATGTCTGCAAGCACAGTGTTAAAATTAAATCTCGAAACAGAACCCATAATGTACTCCTGATGTTGCTGGGAGTTGGTCCAGTCATTCTTGAAAGAAATTTGGAATTATGCCTCAGAGGTCACTAAAGTGACTCTAATGTCACTTCTAAAATCTTTGTTTCAAAGAGAACAAATAAATAGGAAAATATCTAACATGTACAAAATATTACTCATAGTAGAATATAGCTAAAATTTAAAGGTGTGACTATATAATTTTTGCACATGAATATTTGCACTCATTTATTCTTCTATGTTAGAAAGAATTTGATTTTCATTTTTCCCAAAGGCAAAAAAGATGAATCAAGTTAGCAATAAATATTGCAATAGAGAGAGATGGAGAGGAAGAGAGAAAGAGAAGGGAGAAATCAAAAGAACATTTGTGTTGAACAAAATAGTAGAAAAAAAAATATATATATATACACATATATATGCTTATACATAAAACTGAATCTATATTATATGACTTGATATTACAATTAAACATTAAATATGGATTATTTAAAAAAGAGAAGACTATATTAACTTATTAACTATATAGTAAAATATTAATTTCCATATTTAAAATGAAACTAATTAAATTTTGTTATATATATATAAAGAGAAAAGCAAGTTTTGCATGATGGATATTTGCTTTCTCAAGCAGAATATTCTATTTTAGTTCTGAAATGTCTATGGAAATGCTCCTATGAATTGATGTATATTAATATCAGCATTTTTTCTAAAAAAAGATCATCTCAGAATAAGTTGAGACTTTTAAAAATGACTATAATACTAATACTAATAATCATGATGATAATAAATGGATATTTATAAAATATGATCACCTATATAGATACAAAATAGATATTATAACTGATATATGGTAGCTTTAGGAAATCTACATATATATATATATATATATATAGCATGGAGAAAGGGAATGATTGTCTATATATATATATATATAACTGGATATTTATTTATAAAGATTCATATTTAAATAGGTCAATAATTCTATGTAGGTAGCTAGATTAATACCTATATGTATTTAGATAACATATATAAACACTGTATCTATAAAAAGATATGTAAATATACATCAATATTCTTACTATCTATACATTCTAATCTAGATTCCAATTATAGGCAGAAACAGAATTTATGATGTCATATGCACAAAATATAAGACAAAAAGAGGAAATAGATAAGAAGTTAGTGAAAGAGAGCACGAGCTAACAGCAGAGGGAAGTTAGATAAGAGATAGTGGACTTCAATTATCTGTTTAACTGTGAAAGAGAAAAATCAAAGCAACCAAAAATGTTTTATTTTGCCACAATGATAAATGCATACTTCAAAAGTTGAAGAAATTAATGAGAACTTCCATTCTGGATATAATTCACATCAGCAAGAAGAACTGGGTACTAGGATGAAAATGCCAGCAGATTTCATAGAATATGATGACATTAAGTTAGAGTGGAAAGAAGACTGGCTCTGGAGTCAGAAGATTTGTGAAACTGAGTATCAATCCTATTGTTGAGAACTTTTTAGTCTCATTTCTAAAGCCTCCTATATGTGTGATATTAGTCATCCCATTTAATGTCTCTAAGTGTCAGTTTCCTTTACCTTTTAAATTCTTGCATAAGATGGCCTTATAAGCTACTTTTTTCTATACCTATGAGTAGAGTGAGAGATAGAATACAGGTCTAAAAAAATGATTCTAAGATAGTTCATTTCAAAGTATTTAGAAGGCAAAATAAATAGGCTCCAGTAGTTTAAAACTATTTTTATTCTTTTATTTAATTTTTCTAATTGCATGAAATAATAGTTTCTACTTTCATCATTTTTCAAGCTTTTGAGTTCCACATTTTTCTACTTCCCTCCTTTCCCTCCCCCTTTCCCTTGGCAATGGGTAATTTGATATAGATTACACATGTACAATTGTGTTTAACATATTTCCTTAGTCATATTGTGAAAGAAGAATTAGAATTAAAAGAGTAAAAACATGAGAAAAAAGAAAAAAAACAAAAGAAATTTTCAAAAGTGAACATTGTATGCTTTGTATTCAAACTCCATAGTTCCCTCCACCCCCACCCCTACACTGAGATGCAGAAATCGATCTTTCAGCATTGTCCTTGAAAGCTTAACTGCTGAGAGGAACTGTGCCTGTCACTGATGATCATCTCTTAATTTTGCTGGTATAATCTTCTCCTGGTTCTGCTCACTTCACTCAGTCCATGCAACTCTTTCCAGACTTTCCAAAAGTCTGGTAAATTTTGTTTTCTTATAGAATAATAGTACTTCACCACATTTGACTATCATAATTTGTTCAGTCATTCTCCAATTGATGGGCATCCCTTCAATTTCCAATTCCTTTGCTAAAAGAGGGCAAAAAGGGTAGTTTCATACATTTATGTATATTTCTTTTTTTTCTTGATGTTTTTGGGATATAGACCTACTAACAGTATTGCTGGATCAAATCGTATTGTCCTTTGTACATAGTTTCAAATTGCTCTCCAAAATGATTGATTCAGTTCACAACTCTGCAAACAGTGTCCAAGTTTTCCCAATCCTCTCCAACATTGATCATTTTCCATTGTTGTCATTTTAGGCAATCTGATAGGTGTAAAGTGCAAAGTTGTTTTAATTTGTATTTTTCTAATCATTAGTGATTTTGAGCATTTTTTTCATGTGACTAGAGATAGTTTTAATTTCATCTGAAAACTGCTTGCCATATTCTGTGGTAATGTTTCAACTTGTATAAGACTTATATTCTTATAAATTTGATACAATTCTTCCTATGATTTATAAATGATACTTTATCAGAAACACTAGCTGTGAAAATTGTTTCTCAGCTTTCTGCATTCTTTCTGATCTTGGATGCATTGGTTTTGTATAAAAATGTTTAATTTGACGTAGTCAAAATTATACAATTCTTTGGTCATAAACTTCTCCCTGTTCCATAGATATGACACAGACAATTCCTTATACTCTTAGTTTATGGTATCACCCTCTAAAATTCTTGCCCATTTTGACCTTATCTTGGTATAGGGTATGAGATGTTTGCTTATACCTAGTTTTTGTCAAACTATTTTCCAGTTTTCCCTGCAGTTTTTCTCAAATAATGAGTTCTTGTCTCACAAGCTGTAGTCTTTGAGTTGATCAGTTTATTATTTTACCAATAAAGTTACTCCAAGTAGGTTTAAAACTCTCAAAATCAGAATGGTGAAAATGTAAAAGGAATAATTATTATGAGGAAAAATGTTGATATTAGATAACAATGTAAATGTATAGGATTTTTATTGACTGAAGTATTAAAAGAAAATATAGAAGCAAGGCAGTTAATAGATGTTTTCAAACAAAGAAAATTAGGAAGGATAGCCCTGTAATTATATTATGAGGAGTCCTCAAATTAGTTTTATATAAGGTTTTAAAGGAAAGGGACAATAAAAGAATATAGAATTAAGTCAGGAAAATAGAAGACTCAAGATAAAAATTAGACTTACTGTGAATTCGAAAGACCATGATTACATAACAAAACAATTATTTTACTTTTGCTCTCTCTAAAAAAAATACTCACCAGATCCAAAATGACATAACAAAAATGCACATTAGGGGGCAGCTAGGGGTACAGTAGATAGAGCACCAGCTCTGGAGTCAAGAGGACCTGATTCAAATACAGCCTCAGACAATTAATGATAACCTGTGTGACCCTGGGCAAGCCGCTTAACTACATTAACTTGCAAAAGTCAAAAATGAACATCAGGGAGTTGAAATTGAAGATAAATATGAAGATTAAAAAGAAAAATGAAATTTCTTTGGTAAGTTCAAGGAAGTTATTTCATATGAACTACTTTCTAGTAGTGATGTCAAATTCAAATAGAAATGTTGTTCCCTTATCTATGCATAAGGATTCTATTGATTGATTTTTCAGTGAAACATAATCAGTGTTTTATTGATTTTTTGCTTGTTTTGTTAAATATTGCACAATTATATGTTTAATCTGGTTCTTGTCATATTCAATAGCATCGCACCACCTTTGTTTTTGAGATAGGATGCTCATAGGATGCTACTAGGTATGATTATTGAACCTCACTGAAATATATTGAAGAATAAAAATAGCATTGTTAAAGGCATAAATGTTGCAAAAGTCAAAAAAGAAAACTATAATTATAAGATTGATTTCTTTGCCTAGAAAAATTCTGAGTCATATTATTAGACCAATAAATGTATAAAAAGATGACTACAAAGATACAATAAGTTTCATTAAAAGCAAATCATGCTTAAGGAACTTCCAGTTACATTGTGCAGAAGATAAAAACCTGGGTTGGAAAATTAGGAAGACTCATCTTTCTGAGTTTAAGTCTTGCCTCTGACATATACTATCCTTGTGACCCTACGCAAGACATTTAATGCTGTTTACTTCAGTTCCTCATCTATAAAATAAGGTAGAGAAAGAAAAGGCAAACCACTCCAGTATCTTCAAGAGAATTCAAAATATGAGACATAGAGAGTAGGATACAACTGAAAAAATTTAAAAGCAACATTAATTCACAACCTAGAAGATCACTTCGCTTGGGATTATTTGATCTTATTTTTTATTTCCCACTGATAAAATTATTAAAGTACACTAATACAAAACAAAGATGATAAAGTCAATTTACTGTAAAGAGTATATAAATTGAAATTGCATTGTTTTGAGGAATTATGTGATGAAGAAACTCCCTTTACCAATGCAGGTCAATACTTTTTCTTTAACTTATAGTCCTAGAGATTTGTCTAGCATAATGAGATCAACTTGTCCAGGATTGCTCAGCCACATAGTTAAATTTGAAAGTAGGATTTCATGATTAAGAAGCATCTCTCTCTCTCTCTTTCTCTACACCAGGGCAGCTCTTCATAGCAAGAAACTCAACAAATTTATGTGGTTTTTTTCTGAAAAAAAATTAGATGATGTATAAGGTAAATATTAATAATATAGTTAGGGAGTTATAGAGCAGATTGAATGATTAGTCCCAAAGAGGAGTCAGTGGCTTAAAGTCATCTTAGAAGAAGGTATCTATTACAGTATCCTAGGTTTGCCCTTTGCTGTTTTAAATTAGTTTCATGGATTTGGATAATGGTATGCTTATTAAAATTTCCATTTAAACAAAGATGGCAGGGATAACTAACACAGTGAAAAACAAATTCAGAATCCAAATACAATTCAGAAATCATTAGTCTGAATCAAATAAGAAATTTTATAGGTATAAATGGAAACTCCTCTCTGAATCAAAAAAGATGAATAGCTAGGCAGCAAAACAACAATAAGGAACCATAGTCTTTACAGTCAATACCAGAACAAAATCCTCAGTATATGAACATTGCTATTATATAGTCTTTTCTGTTAGTACTTCACTTAGAAGGAATACATCTCCTTTTCAGTCAATATCATTTTGTGGCAATTTTATCTAACAGAAAGATTTTCCTGTTATCAAAACTAAATTTTATTCTTCAATTTATACCCATTGTTTTTGTTGATATCTTCTGCCATCCATCAAACCAAATCTAATCCCTCTTCTATATATGGGGCTTTCCAATATTTGGTCATAGTTCTTAGATTCCCCTTGAGTCTTTTCTTCTACAGACTAAATCTTTCATTTCAAAAACCAATCCTCATATATACCCAACAATATTCTGATTATCCTCTGCTGGACATTCTCTAGTTTATTGTTGTTTCTAAAATAATGCATCTCAGAAAGTTAGTACAAGACTTCAAAGCTGTTTTGACCAGGAAAAAGTAGAAACCATCCATCACCTCCTTATGCCTGGAAACTTTGTCACTATTAATGAAGACTAAATTTATTATTAGCATTTTTGCCTGCCTCATCATACTGCTGTCACATATTTAGTGTATAAGGCTACTTAAAATCTCCAACAACTTTACACACAAACTGTTGTCTCCATGAATCTGCCATTCTGTATTTTTTGAACTTGCATTTTTAAAATCCAAACTATGTTTTTACATTTATTCCTAATATATTTCAATTTACTGATTTCAGCTCAATATTCCAGTCTGTCCAGGTTCTTTATGAGGTCTGACACTGTCATTCATTTAGTTAAACATATTTCAAATATTTTACTTTATATCAAAATTTCAGTTCAACTTAAAAAAAGATATTGGGTTATTACTGGACTAAAATTTTTGAATTACAGATGCATTATTGCTGTGAAAACAGTTAATGCAATTTTAGGTTTCATCAAGAGAGAAATCATATGCAGGATTTCCCTTAATATTTTACCCTGCTCAGGCAAGACATAATATCTAGGATATTGTGTTCAATTCTGGCTATTATATTTTAGGATGGGCTTTGACAATCCAGATAGTATCCAGAGGAGAGAAAAAGCAATAATTAATATCATAATTATACCATATATTGCTCAGTTGAAAGAACTAAGGATAATTAGTCTAAAGAAAAACAAACATTAAATTTGTCTTCATGTAATTAAAAAATGTTGTGGAGAAAGGATTTGGACTTTTTCTCCTTCACTCCTCAGAGGACAGGTACAGGAATAGTGAGGGAAAGCTACAAATAGGTAATTTTAGGTTTGCTGTGATGGAAAAAAATCCTTAATATTTGGATCTATGCAAAAAAATGGTCTCTGGAAATAGGTGGTTCTATTCCATAGAAATCTGCAAGATAATGATGAATGACTATTTATCTGATATGTAAAGAAATGTTTATACAGAGAGGATGCATTAGATGATGTCTAAGGTTCCTTTCAACTGTTAGATTTTGTGATTTTTTTTTTGAGTTGTTAACTCTAAAGTAAAGGAATAGATTTTTCAGATTTAAAAGGAATCTAGGCAGCTAGGTGACATAGTGGATAGAGCACCGGCCCTGGAATAAGGAAGACCCGAGTTCAAATGTGACCTCAAACACTTAATAATTGCCTAGCTGTGTGACCTTGGGCAAATCACTTAACCCCATTGCCTTAAATAATTAAAAAAATTAAAAAATAAAAAGAATCTAATGAAGGAGATGCAATTCAATCAATAGTTTTTACCTTTTTTTCATATATCAGGTTTATTCTCTAGTGGTGCTGCCATTCTCATAACAAGGACCTGTATCTAAAATATTTCTGATTGTTGCTGCAGAAACATGGAATTAAATAATTACTTTTTTGATGTAAAGCTTAGTTGATTGAATGCAATATGGCATTTTCTAAGTATGGCATAACAGTTGTTAAAGACTAACGTCTTCACTATCGGCTTAGAGGATACAGATATTTGATAAAGGGCTGATGTAATCAAACAACATGAAATGTGAGATTCTACTTGCTATTCTCCTGACAGAAGTCAAACCTGCACATCACATTCTGTAAAAGTTTCCCCATATGTTTTGGTCTGTCTGTTGAAAGAAAAATTTAATAGATTATGACAGATGGGCTTACTATCTGTCAACCTTCCGATAGATTGAGCAGGAAAGAGCTTTATGAATACAAGTAGAGAATTGTGCTTTGACAATTATTTTGAAAGGTCATTTCTCTACATTCATCACTACTTTCTGTACTTATTTAATAGGAAACCTGTCATTGTCCTTTAATAGCCTCCTGCTTTCTAGACATTTAGGTTTATTTTCCATCATAACAAATTTAGTAAGTGTTTCCATTCCAAGAGTTATTAGAGGAATAGGGAGAAATACTTAAAATAAATGCTAATAAAACCACTGACATTTGAAGTATGCACATGTTCAACCCACTGATTTTCCATGAATGAGGCTAGTGTTTTGAATGTCAATAAGCTTCCATATATTCAGAAATATGGAAGGTTGAGAAGTGGAGTGGATCATGATTGTCTTATAGACTGTCTTCTCCTATTGTAATATTTAGTTCATTTATCCCTACTTTCAAATTTTAAATAAATGGTAAACAGATAAAAGGAAGAAGGACGTTATTTGGAATTCTCAACTCAAAAATTAATTTGAGTATTGTTTCCCTTTTCAAACTTTCTCCTTCTTCCTGTTTTTCAGTATTATCACCTTCATTTCAAGACCATCCCTACTTCCATCAATAAGTCTCCCTACAACATGTTCTCTTTTTCTTCACTTCTAACCTAAGATATCACTACTGTATACACTCAAGAAATAAAGAATTAGAGATTAGAAATGAATTATTTCATTATCTCTCCCCTCTTAGCGATTCTACTCAAGGCCAGACTATTCAGTCTTAATTGATTTATTTTTATTTTGGTACTCAATTGACCCCATTTACTAAGCTGAAGACATTTCTCATTGATCCTTTAGGTCGAGGTCTAAAGTTCTTTTTGTATCAAAAATTCATTATTTTTTTTAAAAATCATTGAATGAAATAGCTAAATTCAACAAGAGAATAGTCAAAATAAAAGTCATTTTTGTTATGTTTTATATCCAAGCTGAGCCCAAGACAAGCATTCCTGTTCTAGCTAGACTCCTAATTTGCCATTTATTTTCACTTTATACCTTAACATCATTTGGTAAGTTCTGTTTACTTCTATAGTTAATGAAACAACCATTCTCTATCTCATAATGGTCTTGTGATACTTCTAAAACTCACTAATAATTATATACATAGACTGTGGCATCATTTTCTTAAATTAATTTCCTTTTCATATTGTCCATTAAATTTATAAGCTGTTTAAAGGAAAGGATAATGCTAAATTAGATAGTATAAACAAAAATACTTTGCAAACCGTAAAACAGTAGATAACTGGCAACCAGCATCATTCTTACTTTGTTTAACTGGAAAAGATGGCAGATCAATACTGTACAAGAGAGAAAGTGTGAGAGAAAAGGAGAGAGGGAGAGAGAGAGAGAGAGAGAGAGAGAGAGAGAGAGAGAGAGAGAGAGAGAAAATTGGCAACATAAATACTGTAAAATAACAAGAGTACTTCAGAAGAATAGTTATTACATTTTATAATAAATTAACATAGTCTAGATGATCAAATCAATTTAAGTTAAATATAATTTATCCTTATTCTTTAAAGAAGTAGACTGACTCAACTTTGAGAACTGCCTTATACTTGTAGAAGTGCCCTCCCCCTCTACAATATCACTAATAAGTATGTCTTCAGTCTTTACTGGACCACGTTGCTGAAGGTGTTTGTTTCAATTAGTTACTTTTTGTTCTAATAATTAAGCAAACATCTTTTATTTTTTTCTTGCAATTTCCAATCACTGGTCTTGGTACATTGTTTTCATGCCAAGTCAAATAAATTAAGTTCCTCTTCTAATTGACAGATAAGAAAACTGGCATGCTCTCTCCCTTCAATCTTCTCTACTTTGAACTAAGCATACTGGATTTCTTTAGATATTTATTTTGTGGTATTGTTTGAGTTCTTTCAATGTTGTCAATGATTTCTTAACTTTTACATGATTTCCTTCTCTGTTCTCATTCTTTTCAATCTCTCTATAACACTGAATAGCATTGAACATGATATCCTACTGATATGGTTTCTGGGCTTTTGTGATTGTTAACTCTTACTTCTTTCTATTATCTGTCTAATCACATTTTTTTTTAAATTAACTGTAGAGTCAGCTAGGTGATACAGTGGATAGAACACCAGTCCTGGAGGCAGGAGGATCTGAGTTCAAATCCAGCCTCAGACAATTAATAATTGCCTAGTTGTATGACCTTGTGTAAGTCACTTAACACATTGCCTTGCAAAAGCAAACAAACAAAAAACTAAACTTAACTAAATTTATACCAAGACTGTATTTGGTAATCTTTTTTCTATTTAATCTAATTTGTTGATCTTTTTAACTTCTGTGGGTTCAATTAGTATCATTAGGCAATAATTCCAAAAACTTTTATTCTCTCTCTCTCTCTCTCTCTAATCACCTATTGCACATTTTAAAATAACTATCTCTTGTTTATTTCAAGCTTGACATATTAAAAATAGAATTTATTGTATTTTCATCTAAAATGATAAAATTGATCTTACACTTTCTATCAAGGGCAATGCCTTCTATTTACCCTGGTTTTTGATATCTATGATATTTTGAACTCCTCATTGTCATATATGTCACACATCCACTCAGTTGACAAATGTTATTGCTTACATATCCATAAAATGACTTTCATACATTGCCCTTCTCTCCACTAACACAAGTTCCAGATTTTTGTCTCTTTTTATGGGTTCAGTTGCTATAGTTTGTAGAAGCATTGTGACCAGGGCAAAAATTAGGAAGAAGAATATTTACATTATCATAGCTAAAGTAGCAGAGGATTTGGAACTACTAAAATCACTTGAACTTATAGAATCACTTGAACTAAAATTAGGGGGATTGTATTAGATGATATCTAAAACTTCTTCTAATCTATTTTTATGGTTCTGTGATATTGTACTAAAAGATATTGCTCTAAAAATCCAGTGATTTGCTCAGTCTAACACTGAATTTCCCCATGTATAAGACACACCTTAATTTTGGGGCCTGAAATTTGAAAAAAAAGTATTACATAAAATTATTAAACTCAAGTGTTATCCATCACAAAATTCATACAACTTCTCATCACTATCAAAACTCCCATCCATTAGTTCATTCTCTCCTGTGTTTGATGATGATTCACTGTCTTTGGAGAGGCTCTGACTGCCCTCCTGCCTGTCCTCTGGCCTGTGGTTGCCCATACACATTCCCTTGGCAAGTCTGGTGCATGGATGCATGCTTGGTCCATTTCGTTTCATGAACCTGCTGCTCAAATTGCATCCTCCTTTGATATCAGTCACTTCTTTTTCATCAGCAATTCTTCTTGCTTCCTGCTGAACCATCTTTGTGGATACAGGAATTCCACTTGCCCTTTGCTCTTCAATTCATCTCTTTATTTCCTCTCTAACTCAGGCATTTGGATGACTAGCCTCTCATGTCCTTCTGTTGGAGTGATTTTAGGGTTGTTTTCTTCCCATAGCCATTCTTAGAAGTATTTTCTCAGAGGAGGGCCAAACTGATGTTCAGCAGCACAATTTCCATTCACTCTTGCAAACTGGATTATTTTGAATTTGAATCCAACACCCAAAGGAAACCTTTTCAAAGCCATTTCTTGGCAGAATGTGGCAAAATGTAAGTTAATATACCGCTAACAAATGCAAAACAATAAGCACAAAGACAAGGGAGAGAAAACAGAAACTATAAGTTAAAAAATCTATAGCCACTGTATAAAGTTCTTCCAGTTTTTAGACCCACAACTATTTTGAAAAATATTGTCTTATGAATGGCAAAAGATCATAATTAGTAAATAGTAAAGTCAGCATAGTATTTCCAATTAATGCTGTCTAAAATTATATTGATTTATTGAGTAGGATGTCATACTGCCAATTCATATTCCTTTTGCAATCAAAAATCTCATATTCATTTCACACAATTATTTAGTCACATCTTGTCAAGGCTGTAATTGTGCACTGAATTTTACTTTTTATCTTAGCAGTCAACTTCACATAGTGCATCATTAAATGTTAAGTTCTTTGTTGGTCAATAAACATTTGTTAAGCATCTACTATATGTGAGACACTAAGCTAAGTGCCAAGGACACAAAAAGAAAGGAAAAAATAGATAGTCTCTGCTCTTAAAGGAGCTCTTGGTCTATTGAGGGAGTATAAATGAAAACTAAGTACTAGAATAGTATATAATGGAATCACTGAAAATAATACCGGGCAAACATCAACTCTAAATGGGAATCAGGAAAGGGTTTTCAGAGAAGATAGAAATTTAATTGGAACTGAAGGAAGTTAAACAAGCTAAGTATAGACATAAGAAGGGAGAGAATTCTATGCAAGGGGAGCAGGGAGTGTAAATGAAGGGAGTCTGACAATGGAGTATCTTACGGGTTGTGTCACTATCACAGAGTACAAGGAGGACAGTAAAGTGTGAGACTACAATGGGGGAAGATGATCCTGTTGTCAAGGTCATTGAATGCCAAATATAGTATTTTGCATTTTATTCTTGAGGTGATAAGTGTCCAGTGCAATTTATTTAATGGAGAGCAGGGTGACATGGTCGAATCTGAATGTTAGGAAGTTTAATTTGACAGCTTAGTAGACTGGATAATAGGGAATATCCCTTCCCTACCCCCATCAAAATTTTTAACTACCCTTCCCAAATTTTAGCCACTTGAAGTTTTAAATCTTGATTCTCTGATCCAAAAATGTACATAATTTTATTTATTTAGTAACTGAACCTACCCATTAGGGTAATGTTAAAGAATTTCTGATATTTCCATCTTATTTAAAATACAGAATTGAAACCATAGCTTACCATCTCTGATGGAAATCATAAAACATTCGATCATCTAGTCTGAACCACTTATTTTGCATATAAGAAAACTGCAAACTCAGGACATTATGTGGTAGAAGGTGGACCAGAGATCTTATATCTTCTGACTATTAGTAAAGTATGGTTTACTCTGTACTATATAAATTCTCTTAAATCTCAGCTATAGTTATTAAAAAAACAACTTCAATATAAAAAATATGACCACTAACCTTTGGCCCTTTGAGGAAAATAGGAACACATAATACATTTATTTATCATCAACTTTTTCCCTAGTTGAACCCAAAAGACTTGCTCTTTTACTGAGCACCATCAATAATCTTAAAATAAAAATTAAAAAGGAAGGTAAGGTTAGTATTAGGGCAAATCTTACAGGCATGTAATTTAATATAAATATTGTCTGCATGATATGTACTTTAGGTTTCAGTGATCCCAAAACACTAAAAAATGTAAATTTATTTAGATTTCATTGTCTTTGTTCAATGAAATTGAATTGCTGAATCAAGAGCCTAAAAGTTTAAGTTGCTAGGAATATATAGCTGAAAGATAAATAATTTAGGTGATATATAATCCATTATTCAATGATTCTTTTATAGGAACCAAATATACTTAGTCATGCACGTTTTAAGATTTATACTATATTGTGTAAATATTAAAAACTGGTTTGTGAATATCTAAAATTTCAAGTATTCAATGGTAAATTTATTTATTCCTAGAGAACTATCTTTGTTTGTCTTGCTTAAATTGCTGACACCTCATAATAATATATGATTTATAGCTTTGTCTTCAAAAATATTTTGAAAATGAGCAAGAGTGAAATATCTGACTTCTAAAGAGAAACAGTATTAAAAGTGAAAGCTTGCCTCAGTTGCATTATACAAAATATGTTCTATGACTTACTAAAAGTATTGCTATTAGGAGCTGCTCTCTAACAAATGGAAAAATCTACAAGCACTTTTTTGGAAGATTGTATTTGAGATCTCCTTCAGTAAAGGTTTTCAAGAAAAAAACTGTGTTACTACCTTATGGTGTATATGAATGGGTTTCTAAGGAGGTCTTGTTCAAATGATAGCTAAACCGGACAATTTTTGAATTTAGATAAAACCTGAAATTTTATGATTCTGTGCCCATTGAAAAAGTCAATTTTTTTTCAGTCCAATATTCTGAATGGAATCAAATCACAGAGTGTCACTATCTGATAAAAATAAAAATTGTAGGTTATTCCAATTCCAATGGAAAAATGCAGATATGCAGTAATATATGACCAATAGGGTCTTTCACAAAGGAAAAGACATGGCAGACAACAGTATCATCAAAGACATGTAAAATCAAAATGAGAAGAGTTAATCTTATATGATTGAAGACAGAGCCCTATGTTGTCCTTTTAATCATTAACAAATTATATACCCAGAGAAGGTGCTTCTTTTTCACTTGAATAGTAGATTAATGGGAAGTAGCAATCAGGAACTAGAGAATTAGAAGGCATGAATATATATCCACTGGAAGTGGAGAATATTCACTTTAAGGAGATCAGGTTCATTGAAAAAATTAAAGATAATATATTTTGATACTATTTATAAAGTCTTGCAATTCCTCCTAAATCAACAGCTAAACATGTTTAAATTAAATGAATATCATATTTAAATTTTAACAGTGAAAGAAATAATTCTATAGGCAAACCATATGGAGCATATGGATGCCCCCATATTTCCTTTATAATATGATGGAGCTGTCTTATTTTTATGAGAATGTCACCTTTTGTCACTCTATAATGACAAAGATTGCTACCCATTCTTACCTTCTATTTCTATTGGATATTTGTCCATTCTTTATCCATATAAGCTTTATTATATGAGGATCTATCCAGATTGTTGAATTCCTTTACCTAGTTTATTAAAAAAATTTTGAGGGTACTTATATATCACTGATATTCCTCTATGTTGTCTCTAATCGACACTATATGATTATCTCACCTCCTTTTATGATCACAAGTGTTATTATTATGATTCACTCCATCATAGTATTCATTCATTTTTCTCCATATAGAGCACTGAAGAAATATTTGTGTCAAAAAATGAAGAGTTGAATATTTAACAATCTTTGCATTAATTGTAAAAGCTAGATTACTACAGAAATCCCAGAAGTTTCTTCATTCATTCATTCATTCATTCATTCATTCATTCTTCTATCCATGCATCTATGTATCTATCTCCTGAATTTCTTTACAAAAGTACTTGTGAGGTTATATTCTATAGAAGGTTATGTAATTTGTCACTGTTTAATTTAATAAAAATGTTCAAATTTGGATCTATGCCCTAAAGACTATAAAACTTCTTGAACTAGCAATACCACTTCTAGATCTATATCCTAAAAGAGATAAAAACTGAAAAGTATAAGAGTGAGGGCAGCTAGGTGGCATAGTGGATAAAGCACCGGCCTTGGAGTCAGGAGTACCTGGGTTCAAATACGGTCTCAGACACTTAATAATAACCTAGCTGTGTGGCCTTGGGCAAGCCACTTAGCCCCATTTGCCTTGCAAAAAAAGGATAAGAGTGGCTATAATTTAAATTTTTACTTAGTATTTATTTTTCCCTGTTTAATTACATGTAAAACCAAATTTTAATGTTCATTTTTAAAACTTTGAATTCCAAATTCTTTCCCTTCTTCCTTTCCCATTCCCACCCCATTGAGAAAGCAACTAATTCAATATTGGTTCTTCATGTGTAGTCATGCAAATGTTTCCATATTAGTCATGCTGTGAAAAAATAAACAAAGGGGAAAAAACAACTCAAGGAAATTAGAGAAAGTTAAAAAATGTTGGCTTCAATCTGTATACAGATACCATCAGTTCTTTCTTTGGGAATGGAAAGCATTTTTTCAGCTCAGATTTTTCAGCATTTTGTTGGAGAATTGTATTATTATGAATAACTATATCATTCATAGTCAATCATCTTACTGTATTGCTATTAGTTTGTAGATGGTACATTTCATTTTGCATCAGTTTATGCAAGTCTTTCCAGGTTTTTCTGGGGTCCTCTTTCAAAACATTTAAGATATAGCACAATAATATTCCATCACAATCACATAACACAATTTGATCATCTATTACTCAATTGATGGATATCTCCTCAATTTCGAATTTTTTTGCCACTTCAAAAGTATTACTATAAATATTTTTGTACAAAGAATTTCTTTTCCCTTTTGTTTATCTCTTTTAAGATGTGAATCTTGTGGTGATATTGCTAGAACAAGGGGTATATATAGTTTTATATTCCTTTAGTCTTAGTATAAGATTTGAGCATTTTTTACATAATTACACTGTACTACGTTCTATAGCATTTATTTGCATTAACATCGCAAGTGCTTTTGAAGAGAAAACTAGGAGAGAGAGAGAGAGAGAGAGAGAGAGAGAGAGAGAGAGAGAGAGAGAATAAGTAGATAGGTAGATAGACAGGTAAAAAGATAGAATTGTATTTACATGATAAATTGGAGATAATTTTTGAGGGATGGCATTAAGGTATACTGGGAATGACTTCTTAAAGAAGGTGAGACTTTACTTGACTCATCACAGAAGTCAGGTTGGCTGGGAGTGAGAACAGTATTCCAGGCATGGGAAACTAAAGTGTATAAATGAAATGTCTTATAAGAGGAACACCAAGAAATCTAGTATCATTGGCTAGTAAAATTATGGAGATAACTAAGGTATAAGAAGACTGGAAAGATTGGAAAGGACTGGATTAAGAAACCTTTTATAAGTATTTGTTGAATTGATTGAAGTAATTCAGGAACATCAAGGACAAAAATGTCAATGGATTGCAGAATACCAGAGTTGGGAGAGAGGAAAGATGTAAGAAGACTCCAAAGGTTAAAAAGGTATAATATAAAAAGCATGGCAAGCTAAAAAAATTATATTTGATCATAGAAGCTAAAGGAGTAGGAGTTGACAACTGATTGAAAGAAAGGGACTCTGAGAAAGAAGAAAGAGTTGAAGATGAAATCTCATTTGCAAGCATGAGTACCTAAGAGAATAGTAGTACCCTTTATACAAATAGGAAAATTCATAAGAGGGAATTATCTGAAGTGGAGAGAAAAGAGGCAAAAATGAATTCAATTTTAGATATGTTAAATTTAAGATTTATATATATATATATTTAAAAATAAATATGATTGTGTGACATTGAGTTCAAAATAGCTGATAATCAATTGGGAATTTGAGAATAAAACTAATAAAAAGGTTAATACTATTAAAACGGATTTAAAATCATCAGAATATAGATAATAATTGAATTTACAAAAACTGATGAGATCCCCAAGAGAAATAGATGGAAAAGAAATGAGCATTCAAAATAGATCCTTGGAGGACACTCGCAGAACATTGATGAAGATCTAGAAAAATATACTGAGATGGAGTGGTTAAATAGATAGGAGAACTAGAAGAGAATAATGTTAGAAATCTTAAGAGTTTCATTAGGAAGAAAATGGAAAAAATTCATCTGGGAGTATATAAGTTATATGACCTTTGCACAAAGATCATTGTTGCTGAACCTGGAGCCAGGAAGATTCATTTTCCAGAATGCAAATATGGTCTTAGACACTTACTAGCTGTTTGACCTTGGACAATTCATTTAACCCTATTTATCTCAATTTCCTTTTCTATAAAATGAGTTAGAGAAGGAAAAATCAAACCACTCCAATATTTTTGTCAAGAAAACCTGAAATGGGCAACTAGCTGGCACAGAGGCTAGAGCTCCAGCCCTAGAGTCAGGAGGACCTGAGTTCAAATCCTACTACAGACACTTAAAAATTCCCAAATTGTGTGATCTTGGGCATGTCACTTAACCCTATTGCCTTAAATAAATAAAACTAAAACAAGAATACCCAAAATGGGTTCAGAAATAGAGAGAATCGATTAAAATGATCAAAAAGGAAATATATTTATATATACATACATATATGTATATATATATGTATATATATATATATATACACATATATATATATATATATATATATATATATAACTGAACTAAAATGTTCCCTCTATAATCCCTTACTACCTTTTCTACCATTTCACCAACATCTCTGTGTAAATTGAAAGGAAGGAAGGAGAAGGGAATAAACATTTATTTAGTATCTCCTAATTTCCAACACTGTGCTAGCTATGCACATATTATCTTCACAACTACTTGGTTAGCTAAGTACAATTATTATCCATATTGCATAATTGGGGAAATTGAAACAGGTAGAGGTTGATTTGTTGTCATTTATTATAAAGATTTAGTGATAGAAAGAAAAGGTTTATTTTTAAGTCCACCAAAAAGGTGAATGTTTTTGCATGCTATCTCTGTGGTGTTAAAACTGCTTATTAAAGCAAATTTTTACAAATATACAGGTTAAAACCCCCCTAGGAAAAGCAGTACCCACTTTAAGAATAGACTAGTTGAATTTTGCGTTAAAGTGAAAGAAAGAGACAGAGAAAAACGATAGAGAGATAAGGGCAGACAGTCTTGAGGCTTGGTTTAGTCTGGTCAAAGGCCTGGGGGAAGCCCATGGTACTCCACATTGCCTAAGAAAGAATGTGAGATGGGCAGCTAGGTGGCACAGTGGATAAAGCACCAGCCCTGGAGTCAGGAGTACCTGGGTTCAAATCCAGTCTCAGACACTTAATAATTACCTAACCATGTGGACTTGGCTAAGCCACTTAACCCCATTGCCTTGCAAAAACCTCAAAAAAAAAAGTGTGAGGAAAAACCATTCCTGCTAGAGTCAAAGAAGGAAAGAAATGGGCAAGAAGCAGGAACACTTCCTTGTTAAATAGTCTTTTGTGGTAGGTTGGACAAGGTTGGCACTTGGGGAGTGGTCTTAAACTTTGGGCCAGGTATCTTCCAATGGCTAGCTAAATACTGGTCCTTTCTGTCCTAAGGTGCTCAACCCCCAAATTCAACATGTCATTCTCTGTCACAGCAGCAGCTATAGCCAAGGTTAGGTGAAGGGGGAAAATAGGAGACAAGATACAAAACAACAGGATCAAGGGGTGACAGGATACAATCAACAATCAAAGTCAGTTTACATCTCAGGAGCAAACAGACCTTCATAATATCAAGATTTTAACATCATTAAAGTTCCATTCATAATTTGCTACATCAGATGTATATACCAGAGACAAATAGCTAGAACATTTCTGAGGTTAGATTCAAACTCTGATTTTCCTTACTCCCAGAGAAAGTCATTGTCCAATGAACCACGCAAATCCCCTTAACAATAAGGGTATTTTTCCCCATTGTATCTTTCATGGACCGCAAAGGTCAAATAAATTCTATTTGGTAGTTATCTTGATAAATGACATCTCCATTCCTAACTGATATGATTTTGACCAGTAGAAACAGTCACCCCATAAAGACTTCCCAGAATGAGAAAAAAAGACAAAAAACATAAGAAAGATGCTCTAGTTTCAAAGTCATTGACAAGACTAAGTTATTCTTATTCTTAAATGAAGCATTTTATTTCAATATTTTGTCCATTGAATGATTTTCTGTGGAGCGGATGGGAAGATCTGTACCTGTGATTAATTTTTTTATAGGAGGAAATTCAAATTAAAAACCTTCATCCTTGACTCAGAATTGTAATATAATTTATTCTTAGAAAGTTAATTGAGGGGAGGCTAGGTGGCACAGTGGACAAAGCACCGGCCCTGGAGTCCAGAGTACCTGGGTTCAAATCTGGTCTCAGATACTTAATAATTACTTAGCCAGCCATGTGGCCTTGGGCAAGCCACTTAATCCCATTGCCTTGCAAAAAACTTAAAAAAAAAAGAAAGAAAGTTAATTGAATAGTAGTGTGGTCAAGTTACTTGTCCAGGATCTTATAATCAATATGTATAAGAAGTTGGTTTCTCACTTTGCTTAGAAGATTTGAGGTGTGCTGCCACCAAGGCCAACACCACTGTAAACAGACAGACATTATTCTGAGGGAGTCTTGGTCTCAATCAGGTGACTGTACTTGAGTGGCTTTCCTGTCTTTGTTATCTTTTTATTTAACTTGTTCAAGAAACTTTACAAATAGAAGATTGGTGTGGAATATGTATGAGAAGAATGATTCAAAAACAAGTCATCCTTCTCTCTCCCTAACATTTCAAACTGCTATAACTTAGCAATTGTGTTCTGAGTTTACCAATTATGGACAGGCACACCCTAATGTTTTCTTCCCAAAAAGAAGCTTTGCATTTAAATTATTTGAATGATTCCATGTTTTTAAATGAGTGGTAGCCATGATATGTATAAGCATTGTGTTTAAATTTAGTTGTCTTTTTATTTTGCTTAATGAATAAAATATAATGTCATTCATGATTGAACATTCAACAAATGTTTGCCTTCAAAATAAATATTCCCTGGGTTCTCATCCAAATGAAATGTGTTATGTATGACTATTATATTAAACTTCAGAATTAATCACTCTTTTATTACTTTCTAACAGAAATGGGAAAGAGAGAATATATTTGCTATAAGTTAAAATTTGCTTATATATGTATAAGTATGTATACATATTTACAAGAATATATGCGTACATACATACATACACACATATATAGATAGATCCATCAAATGGCTAGGTTGAGATTTAAAGATTTAAAAGAAAACATCTTTCAAAACACTTCATACAGAATAATTGAAGATACCAGGTGAAATAGTAAAAACTGAATTATAAAATATTTTAAAGAAAAGAGATGCTTTTTTCTATTACATGTGATAATTAATATCCAGCTGTGATATTGTCTTTTGTTTTATAGACTTTTCAAGGCAATGGTGTTAAGTGGCTTGCCCAAGGCTATACAGCTAGGTAATTATGGTAGGTAATTAATTATTAAGTGTCTGAAGCCAAGTTTGAACTCAGGTACAAGTCTGGTGCTCTATCCACTGTGCCATCTAGCCGCCCCTGTGATATTGTCTAAAGACTTATTCAACCTTCTTTATTTAGGTCAGATTCAGGTACTCCTGACTTCCCATGCTTCACTCTTCTTCAAAGTGCAATAATATTTTATTATATTCATATATACTTTTTTTCTAGTCACTCCTTATTTGATGGGAATTTTCTTTATTATTTTCAGAACATTGTTACTACAAAAAAAGTATCGCTATAAATATTTCTTGGTTCCTGGGATCTTTCTCTGGGTGCATATGCCTAGCCACAGAATTTTTGTAATAAAACAAGGTAACCATAATAAAATTACTTTAATTGACAAAAATCATCACTATCTCTACAACCACCACCACTGTGTTTTAGGAGCACCTGGTAGAATAGCAATGTGCTATAAATATGTAAATTGTGCTCTGTTTTGTGACTCTTATCCTCAACAAGATTCTGCATTTTTTATCTAAATGGGAAGTGATATAGAAACAGCAGAAACTTGAGAGAAATGAAATTATTAAGTTATCTTTAAGTATGGAAGGCGAAAACTGGAAAATTTCTAATTTTATATATTTGTTCAATTTTAACTAAAAAAACATTTATTATGAGCCCACTACATTAAAGATAAGCAGTTAAAGTACAAAAAAAAAAACAATTATCAGGATCACATAAGAACAATATTGATCACAGTGATGATTTTTTGGGAAAATTAAATTACCTATCAATAAT
Source organism: Macrotis lagotis (assembly GCF_037893015.1). Taxonomy (NCBI): domain Eukaryota; kingdom Metazoa; phylum Chordata; class Mammalia; order Peramelemorphia; family Peramelidae; genus Macrotis; species Macrotis lagotis. The sequence continues at coordinate 93,844,733 of NC_133665.1, forward strand.
CAAACTCTCTTGACCAAACCAGTGATGTTATAATCTTATAGAGAACTTAAGTTTAACTTATGTTAACTGGGAGGTAAAGAATCATGCCTTGGTTCCCACAAACATTGCATATAAGAAGTAGAAAATGATCCTAAGTTAACATGATCTTAGAGGAATAACGCAATTTATTTCTCCCAAAATATTGATGCTAATGATACAAATGATAATTCATACTTAAAGTAATATACTGCTCACATGTCTAAAGTACTTTAAGTGTTATTCAATTTCTTTTCAGTCACATCTATTTCTGAATCTCATTTGGAGTTTTCATGGCAAAGATAATATAGTGGTTGGTCAATTTGATCTAACACTCATTTGACAGAGGGGAAACTGAGGCAAACAGGGTTCAGTGACTTCCCTAACATCATACAACTGGGAAGTTTCTAAAGCTTGATTTGAATTAAGGAAGAAGAGTATTCCTGACCCCAGTTCTGGAACTCTATCCACTGTACCAGTGAAATGTCCAGGATACATATATATATATATATGTTTGGGAAAGACAAATCTTAAGTTAGGAAAAATAATGTTTCAATAATGTCTGACTCTTCACGACACTAATTTTTGGTTTTCTTGTCAAAGATGCAGGAGTGTTTTTGCTCTTTCAATCTATACTTCTTTTTACAATTGAAGAAACTGAGTCAAATGAGCTTAAGTTGTAAGACCTTGAGTTTCAAAACCTATGAAATTTTGCCTGAATGCCTGTAAGACCCTGAATGTAGAAACCTATGAACTTTTGCCTAAATTCTGCTCCTAAGTCTCTGCTTGGGCAGCTTGCTGAGATTCTGCCTGGTCAGCTCTCTCAACCATGCAGCAGGGGGGCTTCTTCGAGGACCTGCATCCAATAAGAACACGCCGCACCATCTCAAGACAATCTGCAGGCAGATGCTTGAAACTCCCTTACTGAACCATATATAAGGTCTCTCCTCACTTTACTCGGGGTTCCAGGATCCTAGCCCTGTTCTAGGATGGAACCCTAGCTCGAGCTAGTTTAAATAAACCCTTGCTATTGCATCTCCATCGTGTCAAGTGCCTCTGTCCATAATTGGGGACTTTTTTCAGACCCTAACAAAGTGACTTACCCAGGATCACATAGTTAGTAAGTGTCTGAGGGAAAATTCCCTGATTGTAGTTCAGGGATCTTTCCTATGCATGACTCCCTCTATATGTTTTCTCCATTTCACAAAAGAAATTCAAAGAAGTTGTTAAGTGTTGTTGTTGCTGTTGTGATTTTTTAATCTGGTTTGGGTTAGTCCAAGGAAGAAATATTATAAAATAAAAGACCTTGCTCTTCATGTCTCCCTCTCTCCCTTGCCTCCAAAAACTCTCTCTTCTCACCTTGCATTCCACTATTTTGTTTCGCAAGGTCAGCTAATGTCTTCTGTATCTTCCACTTAGAATAGCTTAAAATGCCATCTCTTTGAAAGGTATTTGCATTTAATAGAGGCCTATTGAAAGTTGAAAAATCTTCAGTTGTAAGTAAACACATGTGTTTCTAAAGATGACCCTTGGCATACTGTTTAATGGATATTCAAGGACAAGATTGTATTTGGTATTTTGGTCTGTACAGTTATTGCAATCAATTGTTTTTTTAGGGAAATATGGTTGACTTCTGAGTATCTAATGTGATAATTTAATTCACATTCTTCCTAACCTTACTTTATTGGTTACCTAAAAAGTATTTGATGAGCTGTTCATACTGACTAGAATGTGTTTATATTATTTTTACCCTACTTTTCCTATTATTATCCTATTATTTTGAGTCCCCTTCCTATAAGTCATTGTTCATTCTTTCATTCCTCCTTTTCCTGGATTTCATTTCCTGAGATATGTTTTCATACTTGGCATTTCTTTTACCTATTTCATCCTTTGTACTCATCAGCTGTTACTGCATAATAGTCTCCTAGTACACTTATTCAAATAATCTTAAGAATCAGTTACTGCCATTCTATTCTAGTTTCATGTTTTTACAAATGAGGATAGAGGTTTAAAGAGGGGAAGGCACTTGCACAGTGTTTCACAGTGGAAAGTGTCAGATTCCAGATTCAAATGCATGTTCTCTAAAACAAAATAGGGAGAGGCCCATCAGCAATGCCCAGGTAGGTAGTCAAAGAATTAAAGTTTGAAAACAGAAGGGGAGCTAAACTAACTATAGTCTGCTAATAGAATTGGGAAAGAAAAGCAGCAGCCTTAGGCTATGCCTACACCAATAAGTTTGTAACAGCTCTGAATCAAATTGTTTCAAAGAGTGTTTGAAAATGATAAAAAAAAATCAACTTAATAATACCATATGCCAAGGTATGTTTCACCTGGAGGGAATGGGTTGAGAATACAGACAAACCTTAAGGTGTGGGGGAGAAAGGCTACAAATAACTGATTACGACAGGTTGCCCAGGGCAAATATGATTTCAATAATGGAGGAGAGGTAGATGGTGAAATAAGTGACTGAGTATTGTGGAATAAATGTAGTATAATACAAAAAAAATTAAAGTTTCAAAGAAATAAGTTCAAATTATGACTTTTCTTTTTATCCACCTGTTTGTATGATAGGATGAGGTAATCAGATAATAGGTCTATACTGGGGGGATATCACAAATCATTGTATTGATTATTTTTATTTGCATATATTTTCACTAATATTTATATACATTTCAAAAATAAGAAAAATGTAGCTCAGGAAGTTATATGACTTTTTCAATAGAACAATAAGATTCAGAGGCAGGACTTAATGTCACTCCCTCTCTTGGGTGGCAGTACAGCATAGAGGATAAGAATGCCAGCCTTAATGTTCAGGACAACTGAGTTCATATTCTCCTGGCTTTACATTCTTGATATTTAACCAATTAGTGTTCTAAGCAATTTTTGGAGATTAAAAATTGCAGGAAAAATGTAATCATTTATATTTGTCTGTGGATTTTTTTTCTCCTGGGAATTCTTTAAATTAATAAAATTGTAAGTCATGGCAAACCATGTACTTGCCCTTCCTATGATTTCAACATGTCACTTTCTGCTCACCAGCATCCAGGCCAAAGCTAAATGAAAGGGAAAATAGGGACAAGATATAACTAACAGTGTCAGCGGGAGACAGAATCCCAAGAGCGGGAACCTCTGTCCATTTAATAGATTTTGATTCTGCTACATTCAGAATTCTTTACATCAGAATGAATGTTAATCCACAAGTTATACAAGTGAACTCACAGAATTCCTTAATAAAGCACAATTCTTTACATCAGAATGAATGTTAATCCACAAGTTATATAAGTGAATTCACAGAATTCCTTAATAAAACAGTAAGGTAAAAGAGGTGATTGAATTGAGCTAAGATAAAAGGAAAAGACAATGCCAAGACCAGGCTAGCAGCTGAGCTGGTAAGAATAGTAAGATAGAAGTAAAAAATAGGAACAGCTGCAAGGGCTGAGAACAGCATCCTGACAGAGAAGAAGGGCCTAAGAGTTGAGGGAGGCATCAAGAAGGGACTGACTAATATCTGAATGTGACTGAAGGCAGGTTTATAACCAGGTGAGTTGAGAGGGCGTATGGTACATGATGGGAGAATAGGGTAAATGAGGATTTAGGGGAAATGTTATCCCTATTATCTCAGTGTATTTGCATTTCCGAATGGGTTGGGATGCTAGATAACAATGGGGAAAAAGTTAGAGGCTCAAAAGATATAGCAGGTGAATAGAAATGTCATTTCCCTTCAAATTTTTCTTCAACAAGAATAGATGAGCATTGCAGATATGATATTGGATTTGGAATCAAGAAAAGCTGGGTTCAAATCTTCCCTTTTACCTTTGCTAAGTAGATAATTGGGAGAGTGTCTCCTTTATATTCTACATATTCTTGTAAAATGAGATAGTTGGATCGTTAAGGTCCGAGAAATGTCCCCAATTACAGAACAGAGACACTCCACACGATGCAGATGCAATAGCAAGGGTTTATTAAACTAGCTTGAGCTAGTGTTCTATCCTAGGTCAGGGCTAGGATTCTGGAACCTTGAGTAAAGTGAGGAGAGACCTTATATATGGTTTGGTAGGGGAGTTTTAAGCATCTGCCTGCAGATTGTCTTGAGATGGTGTGGTGTGGTCTTATTGGATGCAGGTCCTCAGAGAAGTCCCCCTGCTGCATGGTCCAAGGGCTGACCAGGCAGAATCTTCAGGAGCTGATGTGGCAGAAATCCAGCTAGCTGACCAAGCAGGAACTTAGGGCAGAATTTAGACAACAGTTCATAGGTTTCGACATTTAGGGTCTTACAAGCATTCAGGCTAAAGTCCACAGATTTCGAGACTCAGGGTCTTACAGGATTAGGTTGTATCTATTGTCCCTTCCATCTCTAAATCTTTAATGTTTCTAAATCTGTTTTGTTATTGTTGAGTTATATCAGTTGATTTCCATTGTTTGTGAACCTATTTGGAATTTCCTTGGGAAAAATACAAAATTACTTTGTCATTTCTTTTCCAAATTATTTTATAGATTAGGAAACTGAGAAAAAAAGGTTAAATGATTTGCTCAAGAGTCACACAGCTAATAAGTTTCTGAGATCCAATTTAAACTCAGAGAGATGAGCCATTTCTAGCTTAAGATCTGGTGCTCTATCCACTGTGCTACCTTATTGATCTAATTTTGCTCACTGGTAAAATAAGGAGGTTAGACTCATTGATATCTGAAGTGCCTTCCACTTCTTGATGATCTAAGATCCTAGCTCTCAAAGTCCACTAACTGCTCAAAAAGATTCTGTTTAACTACATTCTTCATTTTGTTCTTTTTTAATTTTTTTCCATTTTTGTAATTATTTTCATATTATTGAGACATAGCCATAAGGTCATATCATATGACTATGGATAAGCGTGGAGGTATGTTGAGGTCAATCAAATAATATGTTTAAATGTATAATTGTGATATAGGCAAAAAAAATATCATATTTCCCCATACATTTTCACCCTTTTCCAAAAAATTTTCTGAAAACTATGGAACCTAAAAATTGGGAGCATCTTGCATAGCGGTTGTAGATTTTTTTTTTACTTGCATTTCCCCCCTTTTTGCATTTGTTTTCTTTGTACTCATTGTTTCACATTTGTTACCAGTATATTAGGTTATGTTTTGCCAGGATCTGCACAGAAATGGCTCAGAAAAGATTTTTGTCCATTGATGAATTCAAGTTGAAAGTGATCCACTTGCAAAAAAGAATGGAAATCATGTTGCTGATCTCAGTTTGGTCCTCCTCCAAATGAGAAAATACTTCTAAGACTGGCTACGGGAAGAAGAAACCCTCCTAAAAATGCCCCAGTAGAAGGCCATGAGAGGCTAGTCAGCCAAATGGCCTGAGTTAAAGAGGGAATTAAAGAAATGAATGAAGAGCAAAGGGCGAGTGAAATTCCTTTGTCTACAAAGATAGTTCATCAGGAGGCAAGAAGAATTGCTGATGAAAAGGAAGTGACTGATTTCAAAGGACAAGATTGGTGCTTCAGGTTCATGAAAAAGAATGAATTAAGCATGTGTCCACACACCAGACTTGCCCAAAAAGATTCCTGAAAACTAAGAGCAGAAGGTCCTTGGATTTCATGACGAATAAAATTTGAATTCAAAAACTTTATTTACTATATTTTTTTCAAATTTTGGAACACAAAATTAAGGTAAATATATGGTAATTAATTTTCCATCTCTCCTGCAATTTAGGCCTGAATTGGAGAAGAGGAAATAAAAAGGGGAAAGAAAGGAAAACAAACATAGGTTAGAAAAAGAAAAGAAAAGATGGATGGAAAAGAGATTTAAAGATAGGAAATGGCATGAATTTTGGGAGGGAGAAAGAAAAGATAAAAGGAGAGAAGAATATAATAAGGCAAGAAATAGGTGAAATGGAAAAAGAGAAAGGAAGAGAAGAAAGTCATTATTTAATAAGAGAATAGAATTTGGAAGTATAGAAGTACACTTTCTGTACTGGTATTTCTTTATAACTGCATAAGTAAAGTGACTTTAATGTAGCTAGCATTTATGTTATAATAAATGAATTTATATATTATATATATATATTTATAAATTTAATTTATATTATATTAAATATTTATATTTATATAATTTTAATTTATAAAAATAAATTATACATTATATAAACAATTATTATGTAAAATATAATTTGCAATAAATAAATAATGCAATAAAATGTTTCAGAATTTAAAAATACCTCAGGTTTGTTTCATTTTATTCTCGAAAAATTCTTTGAACTAAGTGCTACCTTTTTACTTTAAAATTTTATTTTTCATTTTTTTTATTCAAATAAAATAACAAGCTATTAGCAACTTAGATACAAACAACCTCACTTTTGGGTGTTGGTATTTGTCAATTAATGGTAAGACAAAATAAAGTCACATTATAATAACAAACAAAATCATTTAGGTACATTAGACCTATCACTCTTTGAAAAAAAAAACATGCAATGAAATTCAGAAAATGAGACAAGAAGAAAATAAGGGAATAAAATCCTCAAAACTCATTAAACTAAAGTTTTGCTGAATGGATTATTTTAAATCAGTCTCAGTTTCTAATCTATCACTATTAGTGTTTTTTGCTTCTCCTGATAGTTTATAATTTTTTATCTTTTGGACTTCTATAAACTGAAGGCTTCCCCACACTGAGACCAGCTCCTCTATCTTTCCATGTTTTTGTTTACTTCTTTTTTTTCACACAAATTTTTTTCTGCCAGAAAACAATTTCTTTCACATAGTGCAGAAGATGAAGGAATCCTATCTTCTCCAGCTGGCAGGTTCATCTGGTCCAAATATGAAGAATAATTGTAGGACACGTTCAAACTCTACTCTCAGTGTTGATTTGTTCACTTTTGATTCTAGTACACAGTCACAGAAGACGCAAATTCAGATCACTTCCAGACTTCCTTTTTTGTTCAAGAGACTACATTTGTCTGGATCATTTCATTAAAGTTCACTTTACATTTACTATGACTTCCTAAATATTTCCCAAAATCCTCTGTTCAGAGCAGAAATAAGAACTCGAGATCTCCAGAAGTTCTGAATTTTCCCCTTTTCCATATTAGACACATTTTTTTTTTCCAATAACACTACCATTTAGTGGTCAGGATAATCTATTTTTGGATAGTTGATGGGAGTACAGAGTTGTTGAACAGGAGAATAACCAAGTAGCATTTTATGAAAGTTGATCTTATGACTTATGTAGATGCTTGAGTTGCAATAAGCTTTCTGTCTCTTCCAAATTCTTAGTCTTTCCAAATATCAGAAATGTATACCTGATTTCAGTAGATAAAAATGAACGTATTTGGAGCTGCTCTAAAGTTTACGATTTGCAATAAGCTAGTCAAGATAAATCTAATTGGAGTCATTATTCTTCATTCTTAAAGGTGTTGAATTAGAAACTCTGGTTTTGCAATCCTCTATATCTGTGCTTTTGGAAGGAGATACAGCTCTGTATTTGTGGTCAAGGTGCCAGGAGTTTCATTAGAATCAGAGGTAGAAGCAGAATCCCCTTGACTTGCAGATACTTGTTTCCTCTGGGAAGGGGTGGCTGCCCTGAAGTCTGAGATTACTGTAGAGATGAATTAGCTCACATCACTCTTTTTCTTTTGTTTTCTTGCAAGGTAACAGAGGTAAGTGACTTGCCCAAGGTCACACAGCTAGTAAGTATTAAGTGTCTGAGGTCAGATTTGAACTCAGGTGCTACTGACTCCAGGGCCAGTGTTCTATTCACTGTGCCACCTAACCCATTGCATCATTATTGATAAGGAGATTGGACTAAGTTGCCCTTCTGAGTCTCTCTCTGGATGACAATACTTGCAGCTAATACTTTTAGTTGTACACGGGCTGTTGCTATATTAGACATGGGAGAGAGGCCTGCATACTTTTAGAAACATAAACAAAAAACTAATCTCTTTAATTTCTAGTACTCTTTTACAAGTTCAGAATCATGTCATCAACTTTACATGTTATCAGTTCTCATCCCTTACTGTAGAATGCTTCTGATCTCATATTACAAGTGTCATTATCAACTATGTTATTTGCAATCAAATTTTTCAGTTTGCCTTATTAATGTTGCAGCCTTAACCAAATGAGAATTCTCTAGAGTGGACTAGCTGTCTTTATTCTTATATGATAATTCCTCATACTTTAGTTTAGTTATTTGATTGCTGCAGTTACATGGGAGCATGTGAAAAATAGACCTTCTGAATTCCTTAGGCATCTCCATCTGTATAGTTGTGGGAAGGTACTGATCCACTTTTGCTAGTGGTTGCAGGATCTGGACCAGAGTAGGAGCCAGCTTCACTCCCAGAGTAGATGTTCACACTTCTTGAAATGAATGTAACTATTCACTGCAGGTATGGTTCCCTTGTCAAATGAAGCAGGTGGAGACATAGAAGTAGCATCATGGATATCACCGTTGTTCCACTAGCGGTCTTCTCTTTAATTATTTACTGGAAAGCTAACATCTGTGCCTACCTGATTCACTTCTTGGATATTGGCAGTCTTAGATGCCGGTGATGTACTAGACACAATATTGATTCAAATCAGTGTTATTTTTGGTGGTTCCACTCTTCAATTTGCATTTGGAGCATGGCAATGGAGCTGGGTCTGTTCTATCTGCTTCTAGAATCTGGATGGTTGCAAGAGGCCAAAGGACCTAGAATCAATTCTTGCTTCCCCCTACAAAAATGATTTCTGCTTTGGCTTCTAATTCTTAAATTTTGTTGGTTTGGCTGTTATTCTTTTGAAAATAAGTTTCTTAATTCTGGCATTCTTCTAATTGCATTCTTCCTTTACCTTTGAGAAATTCTAAGATCCTTGTACTCCTCAACTTATGAGACCATTGATTGCCATGGACAAAGTCCCATTTCCCTGCAAGGAAATGTTCACAGTTGTGGAATTTTATGCAGTCTGACTTCTTATAGTAAGAATATTACCCGTTTTTCCTTGTGTTATTTGCATATATATCAGGAGGGAAAAGAAGTCACTGCAGAGAAGGAGGTCAACTCATTTTTTAAGAGTACAGAGAGAACATGCTTTTTCATTATTTTGATGCTCCTTTGTAAATGAATTTCTTGGGAGCATTTAAAATCATTTCTCTTGTGATGACACCTATCCAATAGGTTGAACTTGGAGATGTGAATTTGCAGATGGCTTTTCTCATCACGTAGAGCAGCCTGATGTGGCTGAGCAGCTCACTGAACTCATGCATCTCCCATGGGTGCAGAGTGCTACACATGGTCAGATCTGCAAAGGTCCATATAGAGATCAAGTTCCTTCCCTGTATAACACATATAGTAAGTGTCCCAAGGAGCATATGGACTCTTGTTTTTCAGGAATCTAAGCTCAATTCTATGTCCATTTTCCTATTTGGTTGCATATTACTATTTCTCTATTATAAATGGTTTATAAAGACCAGAGTTAGTAATTGAGTAGATCTAAAAATGAAAGGGGCAATTAAATGGCTGGAGCACTGGATGCCTTATAAGTTGGGTAGCTCTGGGAATATCACTTAACTTCTGTTTGCCTTAATCTATTGGAAAAAAGAAATGGCCAATGACTATATTGACTTTGCCAAAACAAATTCATGGACAGTATAATGCATAAAAAATCAGGTACAACTGAACAATAACATGAGCAATAAATTAAAACTATTTACCTTAAATGTACTCTAAATTAGTATTAAGAATGTTTTCTATTCATAACTTTTTTCTATCATTCATATTTCCTTGCCTTTTATAGTAAAAAATTTTAAGTTTTACTGACTCTAATTTTGCCCTCAAATGGGTTCTGAGTTTTTCCATCATCTTATATAATCCTTATGATGGAAATAAAGACATTTTATGATTTCTTTAAAGAGGCTTCAGAATAAGGAACAACACTCTAAAAGAATTATCAGAAAAGGAAGCATGTGAAATCAAGGCTTTCAAGGAAAGAAAAAACAAGGGACCACTTTTATGAGGTGAAAAGAAAGAAAGTCTCAGGAGAAGCTGAGAAATATACATTGTGAAAAATGTATTCTCTCATTTATTCTTTAATGTAATTATTTTAAAATTTGAAGTTAAAAAAGAAAGACCAGACCAAAAAAATGAAAATGTGATAAAAATTCAATCAGAAAAATTGGAATTGAATCTATATATTTCAAATAGTTTATAGAATAATATCATATTTATAGATGATATAGAAGCATTTTTAAAAAGACTTCTTTGAAGATTAATGTGAAAATATATGTAAAATTGTTTAGAGTCTTGTGAAGAAAAGCATTAGATAAATGCATGACAGAAATGGTGTTTTACTGAAGAATTAGTGTGTTCTGTAAATTGACATTTATTTTAAATTAGTGGCAAATTTGGAGCAGTAAAGTTTTCATTTAAGAGGCACCAAAGTTTAAAGAATAATCTTTCATGAGGGAATTAGCTTGAGGCAATGATTTTAAGAGGATTTTCTTTTCAAAGCATAAAGAAAAAGTGTCTGCCACACACCTTGTCACTGATATCACAATCACCATGTCAGGGAATTTGGGGTAGCCAGGATGAGTTCTTTTTGAACCTCAGAGATTGACAGTTTGGCTCCAGCTGAAGTAATATGGAAAAAAGACAGCACATGCTTAAGGTATTGAGCAATGACACATTTTTAGTTTCCTGATGCGGTTGGAATAGGTATTCCCAGGGTGAAAGGGTGGGGGGGAGTGCTGGAAATAGATCTAAGCAAAGAGAGAGAGGCTGAAATGATAAATGAAATTACATGGTCTCTATGGTTCATGAAATGGGATTTTATTTTAATCTAATAGGTATTTTTTTAATTTAAGGGCCCTGGCCAAAAAAAAAAATGGAAAATTTAAAGAGGAAAAAGAGGATCTTCATTATAAACAAGTTGACTTCACTGGCTATCCATTGAGAAACATAACCATTTGGATCTTATTTGGAGATGCTGGATTGAATCTCTCAGAAGAAATGATGAGAAGAAAATTGCACCTGGGCACTAATTAACTGGTCACCTAACTCAGCTTTGAAAAGTATCTATAAATTTATCATTCATTTTATTCATGCTAGACAAAGATACAGTACTCACAGACTCAAGAAAGAAGGTAAAGTTCTTGATGTTTTATTAATATAAGGCACGATTCTATATGGAATGACTTTTTTCTAGTTAACAAGGGTAAGGTGATTCATCAATATTAATGCTAGTCTTTTTATTATGTCAAAATTTGATGGACAGTAAGATTCATTTGGATGAATTAAAGACCTTCATTATTCCATAGCTTCTATTTATATCCTATCACTATCTTTATTCCTAATATTTTTACCCTAATATGCTAAATTATCATCCTCTGTTCCTATTAGAACTATGTCCACAGAACTTAAACTGCCAATAATTGGGTAATATTCTGAGAAAGTTCATAATTTACATCTATCCATTCTATAATTCATACATTTTTATGTTTAAACCAGAGAAATTTTGAGCAAAGAGTAATACAAATGCATAGACAAGAACAATTAATGGAAGGAATTTCAAACTCTGCTTGAACCAGAAAGGTAATGGACAGTAAAATGTAAGTTCTCTGAGGGAAGCAGTGGAACCTCCAGTTTCTACCTGAATGCACTTAAATAACAATGAATATTACTTGAACATAAGGGGAATACTAACAAAAACACAATATTTGAGTCACAAAGAGTATCAGTGTTCATTACTGCTTTTTGACAATAATTGCTTTTTTTTGTTTGTTTTTTTTAGGGGTTTTTTTTTTGTAAGGCAAAAGGGGTTAAGTGGCTTGCCCAAGGCCACACAGCTAGGTAATTATTAAGTGTCTGAGACCGGATTTGAACCCAGGTACTTCTGACTCCAGGGCCCGATGCTTTATCCACTACGCCACCTAGCCTCCGCTTGACAATACTTGTTAAGAGAAATGATTAATTTTAAAATATTTAATATATGAGACACATGGGTTAAAACTTTATTAAGATTAGATATAAAGCTAACATAAAGGCTCCATGGTATAGTCAACATTAGTGGAATAAAAACTGGGTTTATAAGTAAGAAGACCTCAGTTTAAATGCAGCCTTGGGCACATACTAAATGTGTGAGACTGGGAAAGTCACTTAAGACTTTTAGTTCTCTAGGCAGCTTTGTTAATATGGTCTAGACCTTGATTTGGAAGATAGTTTCTTCAAGTAGGAAATTCCTACTCACAGGTTCAATCCCTGTCACTAGTGTACTAAAGTGACTAGAAAGTAGTGACTCTGATGTCTCATAAGGCTTGTTGAATCAGTTTCAGTTTTATAATGCCCCAGAAAATATAAAAGACCTCAGTCAACAGTGAATAATCATGTCTTTTTGTGTGTTTTTTCCCTAGGCTCTTATTCTAATGAATCTGTGATCTCAGTGATCTGAGTTTACTGCCAACAAGGCAGATCACATGTATCCTTCCCTATCTTTGGATATTCTCATACATTTCCATTTCCCAGAAATGCCCTCTTATCTGTTATTGGAAAGAAGATAGTGACCAAACTACTAAATAGTAGATAACTCAGCATGTTCTTCCTGGCTTCTCCCACCTCATATACTTTATGGCTGAAATATATGTAAGAATTTTATTTGAGAATATATTTCTGTATTGATTCTTCTGTATAGGGATCTAAGGTATAAACTAAAGCAATAGACATATATTAAGGGCTTTATTATGTACTAATAATGTGCTAAATTGGTACTCAGATATACTCAAATATACATCAAAATTAATATTGGGAAGGCATCATAAAATGGGTAAATAGCAGATGCCTTGGCCTATGATATTTAGAACACAGTCTATTTAGTAATAGTAATGGAGGAAGAAGAGGAGGAGAAGAAGCAGCAGCAGGATAACTGGTAGTGGTAGAGGTAGTAGTAGTAGTAATGGTAATAGTAGTGGTGGTTGAGGTAGTAGTGATTATGGTAATGGTGATAGTGGCAGTATCTAACACGTATATGGTGCTTTAGGGTTTGCAAAATGTATAACACATATTATCTCATTGATTACTGAGTCTATCAGCTGACTCTTTCTGGAGAACAAGTTTAGTGCTATATGGGCATACTAGGGAATTGAGTTTCAATCAAAATTCTATGAGGTAATCTTTACATAACCTGGGGCCTGACTCTTAACTCTTCTGTCACTCATTCTTTCCTCTGGAAAGTAAAATGGTCAGATTAGGTAGATATAGTACAATAACATGATTCTATATTAAAAATTTTACCTAAATTTGAAATACAATATTAAGTGGTGAAAGAATTTGAAGAAAAACAATGAAAAATATACTTTTATGGTTGGCAGTGGTAGAGTGGTTTTAGATAGATAAATGGAGTAACACTAAATGAAATTTAAGATTTACTAGTACAGTATAAATTCACTTTGAAGCAAATATGTAAAGAAAACAATTGCAAACAACCATTTTATTTGATAAAATATCAAGACAGGAAATATTTTGAGAATATTCTGACAAAGACAATATGTTTTTAAAAGACAAAACATAAATGACTTCTTTAGATCAACACAATCCCAAAAGATAAATAATTACTTTCTAATATATGTAATACATATGCTTCAAATTTATGCTTAACCTAAATATGAGCATTTCAAAATCTTTTAGACATTATTTATTTCATCTTTATCTTTGCTAATATAAAAGCTACCTTTTGTTGCTTTTTATGAATTGATCGAATATGTTTTTTGCTTTCAGAATTTTTGGTTTTGTTTCAAATTTTGATTTTGATTTCAGTTTCCCTATATTAAGAGGGTAGGGAAAATACTAAAGATCTTAATATTTGCCTTTGCCATTATTCATACGATATCAAATTTGATTCATTGACTTTATTTCGGTATGGATAATATAATAGATTTTAATTTATTACATAAAATAGATTGAAATTCAGAAGCAGTATAGTGTACCTATACAATTCTGAGTTCTTCTAATCTTTGTGTTATCATTAAAATATCAAACTTTTTCTTTTGGGAAATCATGTCCTCTCTCTGAGCCTCAGAATTCTCTGCTGGAAAATGAGAAAAGTGAACATGATAACTTCATAGGTCTCCTCCAATTAGGATTTTATTTGAAAAATAAAATTAATAGTTTTCACTATTTGACAATGCCTAACAATTAAAAGACAGATACATTTCTATTATAATGATTATTTTGCATTGTTCTTGACAGTGTGCTATAATAGAGTGAGAGAAAGGAAGACCTAGATTCAAGTTCAGTCTCTAACATATAATGGCTATATGACCCTTGGAAAGTTACTTGATTTTCCAGTGTCTATGGCAGTTTTCTTAGAAATCTTAGAAGTTTGCCTTCAACAAAACTTATATTCTACTCAAGGGAGTGACACTGAGAGTTATATATAAATATGAGTTGTGTATTAACAAAACATAGGGTTAAAATTAAGAATTTTCTCTAGATTTGTGGATTTAAGTTGGCATTATTAAGTAATTTTCCTTTAAATTCACACAACATATATAACCATACAAAAAGTGAAGGGAAAAGAGTGATAAGTGAGCTGATGTTGAATTGTGTACACCTGTGGTGGATAAATTTGGAGATACACAAAAGAGAATCAAATTGCTGCAGTATTACTACTAATTGGTTAAAACTTTTATATAAGTCATGTTGTTTTAATTGTACTTTGGGGTTTCCAATACAATCAACTGTGTTCTTTCTAAATGATAAAGGATGAATGAAGTACATACACTAAAAACCTGCTGAAAAACAGAACATGTTTTACTTATAAATTCTATTTTAGGATTCATAGATACTAAACACTTTTTTTCTGGAGGAAAAATCAACCACAAGAGAAAATGAAGTGAATTTTTTCCCTAAATTGATAATTTAAATGTGCTACAAGTATCTCTAGCTATCATTCTATTCATTTAATGAAACCATAAAAGAGAAAATCTCAATAGTCCCAGGTCAAATGCCTTGTGGGGGAAAAATGGAGTGACAATCATGTAAGTAATAGGTTAAAAAAAGAAAAAAAATGGATTTATCATCATGAGATTCTGCTGCATGAAGATTCAAGATTCATTTAATTTCTTTTCAATTATTAATTTTCATCCAAGTGAACATGTATGTTTTTAAGTTACAAAATTTCCTTCCACCCTCCTTTCCCACTCCCATTCCCTCAGCAGGGAACAGTCAGGGTTGCATTGTACATACACAGTTTGATAAACAAGTTTACAAATTAGTAATTTGGGGAATGAGGAATTAGGATTAAGGGAAAGAGATAGATAAAAAATATTTTTTTCTAAAGTGTTCATCAGATTCAGAAGGGTTGGGTTTTTAGCATGTGTTTTGTTTTGTTTTGTTGTTCTTTCTCTGAATGGGAATAATATAGTCTCTAGCCAGTCAGATAACAGTTGTCCTAGCTCTGAACTGCTGAGAGGAGCTGCTTCCAACAAGGTTGTTCATCTCACAAGGTTGTTGTTGATGTATACATTGCTCTGTTCGCTCAGCATGAGACTCCTTAAGTCATTCCATGCTTCTCTGGAGTCTGACCCCTTATGGTTTCTTATAGAACAATAATATTCCACAGCATTCCTGTACCACAACTTAGTTTAGTCATTCCCCAATTGAAGGCATCTCCTTAATTTCCCATTTTTTTGCCACTACAAAAAGAGCTGCTATGAATACTTTGGAACATGAAGGACTTTTCCCTTTTTCTATGATTTCTTCTGGCTATAGACCTAGAACTGGAATTGCTGGGTCAAAGGGTTTGAATAGTTTTATTGCTCTTTAGGCATAGTTCCATTATTGCTTTCCAGAAAGGTGGGATCTTTTCATGACTACACCAGCAATGCATCAATGTTCCAATCCTTCCACAACCTCTCAACCATTGGTTATCCTCCCTTTTTCTCAGCTGGGCTAATTTAACAGATGTAGCACAATGCCTTATTGTTGTTTTAATTTGCATTTATCGAATCAATAATGATTTGGAGCATTTTTCATATTAATATATGTGTATAGCTTCAATTTCTTCATTTGAAAATTATCTGTTCATATTCTTTGATCATATATCAATTGTTAAATGACTTGTGACCTTATAAATTTGATGCATTTGTCTATATATTTTAGAAACCAGACCTTGGTCAGAACTCATAGTTATGAAAATCATTTCCCAAGTTTCTGCTGTCCTAATTTTGGCAACATTGATTTTATTAGTGCAAAACATTTTTAATTTAATAAAGTCAAAATCATTAATTTTTCAGTTTATTATATGCACTAATTCTTGTTTGGTCATAAAGTTATCCCCTTTCCATAGATCTGATATTTCTTGGTATATTAATTTATCTATAGTATCTCTATGTATAAATTCTGTACCCATTTTGACCTTATTTGTTATAGGGTGTGAGATGTGGAATAATGTCTAGTTTTTGCCCTATTTTTCAGTTTTCCCAACAATTTATGTCAAATAGTGAGTTCCTATCCCAGAGGCTGATGTCTTTGGGTTTGTCAAATAGTAGATTGTTGTAGTCATTTACTTCATTAGAATCAATCCTAATCCACTGATTCATTATTCTATTCCTTTTAACCAGTACCAGGCAGTTTTAATGACTGCTGCTTTAAAGTATAGTTTTTAGATTTAGATCTGGTTGAGCTAGGCCACCTTCCTTTATATTTTTTTATCAGTTCCCTTGCTATTTTTATACTTTTGTTGCTCCAGATGAATTTTGTTACTATTTTTTTCTAACTCTTCTTTTTCTGGTGGTTTGGTATGGTACTGAAAAAGTAATTTAATTTGGTTTGAATTGTCATTTTTTATTATATTAGTTCAACCTAACCATGAGCATTTGACATTTTTCCAAATATTTAGATTTGAATTTATTTGGGTGAGAAGTGCTTTATAATTTTATTCCTACAGTTTCTGGGTTGTCTTGGGAGTTAAATTCCTAAGTACTTCATGTTGTCTGTTACTTTTTAAATGGAATTTCTCTATCTCTTGTTCTTGGGCTTTGTTGTTTATATATATATAGAAATGCTGATGAATTATGGTTTATTTTACATCCTGCCACTTTGCTGAATTTGTTAATTGTTTCAAGGAGTTTTTCAGCTGATTGTCTGGGGTTTTCTAAGTATGCCATCATATCACCTGCAAAGAGACAAAGTTTGGCTTCCTCATTGCTAATTCTGATTTCTTCAATTTCTTTCTCTTCTCTTATTGCTAATGTTAGCATTTCTAATACCATATAGAATAGGAATGGTAATAATGGGCATCCTTATTACACCCCTGATTTTACTGGACATCCTTCAAGTTTATTCTCATTACATATAATATCTGTTGATGGTTTAGATAGATATCATTTATTATATTAAGGAAAACCCCATTTATTCCTACACTTTCTAGTGTTTTAATGGGAATGAATGTTGTAGTTTATCAATGGCTTTTTCAGTATCTATTGAGATAATCATATGATTTCTGTTGGTTTTGCTACTAATATGTTTATGTTGAGTGTTTTCCCAATGTTGAACCATCCCTTGCTACCTGGTATAAATCCTACCTAATCGTGTTGTATTATCCTAGTAATAACTTGCTGTAGTTTCAGATTTATTTAAATTCATTCAAAAAATTTACATAACATTCTTCTGCACAGAATTCTGTTACTTCAGTGAAGTTCCCTTTTTTTAAAAAAAAGTATTGTTGTTAATTAAAATAAACCCTTGCTTTTTAAGAGAATGTCAATAAAATAAGTATGGGTTTTGCAGTTAGTTGTGATTCTTAAAACAGTGCTATTTTCAATTTTTTTATTCTAAATAAACCTGAATTATGTGTCTTGTCCTTCATTTCTCAACTTGTGTCTGAGTCTGAATTTGAACTCAGATCCTCCTAACTTTAGTACCAGTACTCTATCTACTGATTCAACTAGCTGCCTGTCAAAGCAAATTTTGTAAAGCAGTATCTGACTCTTGATTAAAGATGAATATCTCCAAACCTGAAAATGATACAAATGACTCTTTGGTCTAGGGTGAAACTTTTTTTCTTAGCTTATATGAAGATATTTTGGACTCACATCTTAGGCAAGGTCAACTATATGTTTTGGGGAATGTTGTTGTGGGGATGAAAAATTGAGTTTGAATCACAGTTCTCATGTATAAGCTCATGCTGTCACTTATCCCTTTGAGTCTCAGCTTCTTCACTCAAAGAATGAGGAAGATAAATTGTATGATTCCTTAAGTTTAGGTCATCCTAGATACTATTTACCAACTAACTGACAATATCAAAAAATATGAAAGAAAAAGAAAAAGAAAAATGTATTCACTACATGTTTTTAGGTTTAATCTTCATTATTAACATTTCCCCCCCATCACTCATTTTTATAAGTCTAGACAATCAACAAAACAATTCATAAACCTCTTATTTGTAGTAATTGCAGATCTCTAAAGCGTAAATGCTCACAATGAAAATTAAAGAATCAGTTCTATGGGGTTTTTAGGAGTTAGTTCCTGCACAAATCTGCCTAAAGTTCTTCCTAGTCCTGTTTTTTTTTTTTAAACACATACGCCATTGGCTACTTTATGGAGTTATGGGGTTTTTATATAACAAATTGCTGTATAAATGCCAGTTATCATTATTCATAGATTTATCAATGAAATACTAAATTCAAACAATTTGAGAACCTTAAAGAAAAATTTAATCGTCAGTAAATCTGTCTATTCTAAATTTAGATAAAAGTTCCTGTTTCCAGTATTTCAACAACTCTTTATTATTGATTTTGAAGGAACTGTTAGCAAGGATAATTCAAAGATTTTTCAAAAGTTAATTTTTATTTGAATTTGGAATGTATTACATTTGCAGTTTCCTTATAGGTGATTTGGCTTCCAGTGTATTTCATTTGAAGTAACATGCTACACAATATTTACCCATTCGAAATGACTGAGAAACATGAATCCAATGTCATATTCATTCAGTCTGTCATTAATTCACTCTTTTGTTCCATGAGCAATTATCAATGGTTTGCTATTTGTTAATTTCTTGACTGGGTCATGAAGAAGACACAAAGTTATTGTAGAAGTCAGTAAGTATTTTTGTCTTTCTATGGATAATCTAATCATGAGTCACTAATTATATATTTAAAGGAGGACATAATCAATTATCACTTAGGTCATGGGGAAGCAATATAAACTATGTAACCTTCTCTGAAACCAAATCAAGAGAGAGAGCTGGATTTAAATTCTCACTTTCGTGTGTATTTGATGTGTGATCAAATTTGATTTCTCTCATTCCTCAAAAGTTATTTATATAACCCTTTAACATTTGTAAAGCTCATCAGTGATAATTACCTCGCTAGAGAATTATAATAGACTTGTGAGGTAAGTATTATTACGTAGATTTTTATTGTGGAGATGGGAAACTGACAGTTTCATGTGCGTGAGAGATCATGTCTTGGTGACAAATCTAGTATCAAATCTTATAGGATTATGTTTATGTAGTTATACACACATATTCACTAACAGAGATAGAGAAAGATGAGACAGAGGCAGAGAGAAAGAATGGAATGGAAATGTGTGTGATCATTATTAGTGACAAAACAAAAATAGACTCTACAGGATAATTCAAGGAACAGATAATTAACTCAACAATAATAGAATTAATTACATAACAATAGTGGAATTTTCATATTATATTTACCATATATTCTATGCAATACTTCCAGATTGCAGCAAAGAAACATTTCCCTGCTAAGAATCAGAAGTGGACATGCAAGAGACTGTATAAATGATCCTTTAGCTGAAAACTAAAAATGAATGAAAATTTGCATAGATGTATGGGTGAATGACCCCATTAGCCAGGCTGCAGGGGGCAGCCAACACATAAAACTTCTCAGCACCTTTTTTTTTTCATCATTATCTTTTCTAACTCAAATTCTCTGGCACTCTTTGCTTGTCTGAAGTTCACCCATTTGTGATATCACAGATGCCATTAGCCTCACTGGGTGAAACCTTCAGCCTGGTTAATGGGGCCATTGAAGATATAAATCTGAGCTCAACTCGGTTAATAGTCTAGATTTTCAACTTGCCAGTAAAGGTCAGATAGAAGAGTTCTAGTTTGAATGAACAGACAACTAATGAAGTACTTTTAATGAAGTAGGAAAAATATGTCTTCTGTTCAGACCAAGCAACTTATACCCTGGAAATTGCCTAAATGACTCAATGTTCACTTCCATAAAATGGGAAAAGTGATAATTAAAAGCAAATTACTCTGAAATTCTTATCAGTAGATAGCATATTTCTGCCAACATTCTGTTTAGCATATTTCATGATCCACAATGGAAAGATGATTTATGGTAGTTCTGGTGACTACATTAATTCTCATCGACCTTCCTCTCTCCAAAAATAATGATATATATTTATTACAACCTGTTATGTAATCATGATCAGACTTGATGAATTATATTTATCAATTTTAATTGAATTTGTTAAAATCTAAAAGAAAATTTGGGACTTATTACCAACTCTGGAAAGTTCCCAAGCTAAAGTAAAACACTAATTTTTCTCTTTTATCATTTTATCAGAGAACACTGAATATTTGCTCATGATTTAGCATAATAGATACCAAGATTATTGTAGAAACTCATGATACTGCTGTCAGAATTTCCCTTGATACTTGGAAATAGAAATTAATTTTTCCTAAAAGGTTCTGTAGTTTGATTGACCTCTGTATCTCTTGACTCAATTCCTTGTCATATATGAGAATAAAATAGTCCTATTTGGGTAGATTCAAAGTCACTTAAATTAAATGCAAATTAGGTGACCCTATAACATCACCATAACCTCCACATTAATCATACATTCCCATGAGGAGAAGAGAGAGATGTCATATCAGGAGAAGGTAAGTACCATTATATCATTATTACATATTCTTACTATATTATGGTATCAACTTTCCTTTAGCAATTCTTCAATGACTTGGGATTGACTAATTTCATTCCAACATGAAACCAGAACTAACAGGTTAGGCATTAGAATTACCTCTTACATATAGTTACTATTCCTTTTATAAATTATTCATATTGAATTGAAACTATATAATATTTTTAGATTTTTCAAGGCAATGGGGTTAAGTGGCTTGCCCAAGGCCACACAGCTAGGTAATTATTAAGTGTCTGAGAGTGAATTTGAACCCAGGTACTCCTGACTCCAGGGCTGGTGCTTTATCCACTGCGCTACCTAGCCGCCCTTGAAACTACATATTTTTGAGTGATCAGAGCATTTGTAGATCTTTGGCAGAACCAAATTCATGGGATACTAAAATGTTTCATCCAAAATTTACTATATAGCTAAAAGAAGATCTATTTCATATAAATAAATGTAAAAACAAATAATGGCTGATATCATACAATTTAAGGAGTCATCAGTAGCCATCTAGTTTAGGAAATATGCCTCTAAAATTATCTTTTTAACATAGTCAACAAATAGTCATTACACCTTTGCTTAAAACTGTCAAAATTAAGTCCAAAAGACTTGTAATTTCACTTTGGGACATCTATTATTGTTAGTTCTTTTGATGTTTACATTAAGCCTATGTTACAATCAGGAGTCCCTCCTGTCCAAATCTCATATTTAGTTCTTTAAATAATGCCCCTCCTTCCAGTAAAAGTGGCTCTGTGAGGCTGACTCTCTTAAAATCATAGTAGCAATGAAACACAATTATTCCTAAGTAGGCATTTAATGAAATGGTATAAAAAGGAAAGTATCCAACACATTTTTGGGGTATAATTTTCACAAAATCACATCTCAGTAGGAAGGTAAACAAAAAATACATAAGCAGAGGAAAAATAAAAACATATAGAGTACATACTTCCAAAACTGATACTTCTGATAATGCAAAACCACAGAAATTTCCTAGTGATGTTATCAAATGGTTCCCTTTGGACTTGCTCTTTGACGATCTTATAATGTATGATGGTCTGGTCATTGTAGCTTCCACTTGTGCATGGCTTACCAGCTGCTCCTTTGCTATATACTGATTTATTTCCAGGTTTTGGCACAACTGAAATAGTTGGCTAACTATTCCCTAAAGAAAAACTGAGTTTTGTCATGATTTTTCAGCTTAAAATAAATTTTTCAGCTCTTTCGGGAAAAAAAGGAAAAAATCCTGGACAGTAAAAAAATCCCCCCTACCCCACAAAGGATCTTTTGTCCAGTTTCCTCAGAGCTTTGGGTTTGAAGGTCTTATACTTAATCAGCAGGAAATTTTCAGCTGCAGGCATGAAACTCTTTGAGCAAAGATCAAGTTCCTCCTAGGTAGCTAGCACCCTGGGACCTTATGCTTTTTTTTGTACTTTTTATTGTTCAGGAGCTGTGTTCCCAGTCAGTGCTATCAATCCAGTTTATGGTTTGCATTATGCATAGTTCCCAAATTTGCAGCTATGAAAGTAAGTAATACCCAAAGTAATATTTATTTGCCTAATAACTACTAAAGAGTCTTGATGTTCTTGGTTACCTAATTGTTAAGCCCTAAAATCACTCTGTTAGGAGGACATAATGATGCAAATAAATGGAGTAGAGTGGGAGGGAATTACCATCTCTTCAAACACATTTATGAGAAATGTCTATTCTCTATGTTAGTTTTGTCCTGTGGGGCAAACAAAAATTTTAATCTCAACATGTCCAAAACTGCACTTGTTATTTTCTTCCAAAACTTTCCCCCCTTTTCTAACTTTCCTTTTATTTTCATGATTGCCAAAGGTTTTCAGTCATCTAGATTGCCAACATAGGTTTCAGTCTAAACTCTTCATTCAGTCTGACTCATCATTTTTCATCAGTTGTTAAACTCTATAATTTCTATCTATATTAAGCCTCAAATGAATTCTTTAGTGGCAGAGTCAATAAAAGGTCAGTGTAAGACATTGTTTTAGCCCAAGACAAAATAGGAGGTTGAAAGGACAGTTTGGTGACATCAAGGTGGAGACTGATTGACAGTACACATAGATGTTACATCTTTGTTGGGAGTTGGGGAAGAAACAGAAGAAGCAGTTGGGTCAGGAATTTGCAAGTTCAAGGCAGTTAAGGAATCAGGCAACTGGTCAGAAATCTATTACAGGAACCCACATAATTAGCATTGGATGTAGGAACAGAGATTGCTTGACAATTCCATTGCTCATACCCACTTCTGGGTCCAGTTTAAGGGTGGATGGGACCACTTTCAATCACAAGTTATCAGAGATACTACAGAATAATAGTTCTTCTGATCCCTGAGGAACAAAATTACTGCCTGTCCCAAGAAAACAAAGGTATAGAGGAACAGTATTGCTTCCAGTCAAAAGTGAGGAGTGCTGAGAAACAGTTTAGATTGCAATCCCCAAGGTGAAGGGTTTTTATTAGGTATGGATTAGAATGAAACCAGGAAAGCAATGACCACACTGCTTCCTAGCTCACACTACCTGGAAAGCAATAAAAACTGACAACTCTAAGAACAAACCAAAAAAGCTCAAGAACAAAAAACAACACAAAACTTGAAGCTTGAGATTATGACTCTCCCTATCATACACTGAGAGCAGAATTCAACTATAATATAAAAGTTCAGTCAAAAATTAAGAAGAGAAAATGAACAAACAATAAAAAAATTTAATTATAAAAAAGACCTTGGTGAAAAGGAAAA
Organism: Macrotis lagotis; assembly: GCF_037893015.1. Lineage (NCBI taxonomy): Eukaryota > Metazoa > Chordata > Mammalia > Peramelemorphia > Peramelidae > Macrotis > Macrotis lagotis. The sequence continues at coordinate 93,868,378 of NC_133665.1, forward strand.
AGACAAACTCAGAGCAAGAAAATGTCAAAGAAAGTTACAAGCAAAATCACAAAGAAAAAGAAAAAAGTGAAATGGACACAAACCCAACAAGCTTTCATGGTAGAAATACAAAATGAATGTCAAAATCAACTAAAATTACAAGGCAAAACAAAATTAAGAAAAATGAAGGGAAAAAATTTATTAGAGAAATAAAGTTTGGGAAAAGAAGTGCAAAAAATACTGAAGAAAATAACAACTTAAATAGAAGTGGCCAAATTAAAAAGGTAGTTCACAAGCTAACTGAAGAAAATAATTCTTTAAACAATTAGAATTTGGAGACAACTAGATAGTGCAGTGAATAGAGCACTGTCCCTGGAGGCAGGAGGACCTGAATTCAAATTTGGCCTCAGACACTTAATAATTACCTAGTTGTTTGAGCTTGAGCAAGTCACTTAGCCCCACTGCCTTGCAAAAACACTAAAAAGAAAATTAGAATTTGGCAAGTGTTAATGACTTCAGAAAATAATCAAGAATCAATTAGCAAAGTAAAAAGAATGAAACATTAGAAAACAATTTGAAATATTTAATCAGAATAACCCAATTGTAAAAAAAGACTGAATAAAGACAATTTAAGATTTGACTACCTGAAAGCCATGATCAAAGAGACTAGACATATTTCAAGATAATAAAAAATAAAATTGCCTTTATATCATAGAAACAGGAAGTAATATAAAAATGAAAAAAAATCACCAATTCTCATCTTAAAGTGATCCGGAAATGAAAATACTCAGGAATATTATAGACAAATTTATGAGTTCCTTAATCAAAAAGAAAATATTTCAAGTAGCCAGAATGAACCTTTGAAACACTATAGAGTTGAAGTTGATGAAGTAAAGGCAGAAATTCTCACAAGTTCTCAGGCAGACCACTCCAAATACCTTTTAATAATGACTCTAACCAAATTCTATGGAGGCAGAAACCCATAAAAAGACTGAGTGACACATTTTTTCACCCCAACACAACTTTGAAGATCAGAAGGAAAGGTCTGTTGGCAAGGAGGTTGAAAGAACTCACATCCCGGGTAGCACTGGAGTGAACTGGCTCCAGTCATCCAGAAATAGCCTCTCGGGCACCCCAGGTCCTTGGGATGCCTGGGTCCCAGGCCAATGCAGGTGATTTCCAGTTCTCTTAGCTCAGGGGTTGACAAGGACAATTGGGAAGCTCAGCAGGAAAACTCTGCTACACTAGAGTGAGAGAAAAACTGTCCAGTACAGGCTTCAGCTGAGACCAGCCTGGGGAATAAGGAACAGGCTAGGGGAGCCAGCTAGTAGGCAGCTACTTCCAGAGTGTTCAACTCAGGGATGGCATGGGCATTAGGGAAGATTGCTGAGATCTCTTTGCTACCTCTGAGGCAGGACTCTGTGACTTTGCCCATACTCAGATCAAGGGCATAGTCTTGGGTCCGAGACTCAAGACAAGGATTTTGTTGCCATAGCAGAGCAGGGCCCCTTCTTAGGGTAGAGGGGAGTGCTTGCGGTCATCTGTGGATGAGAGAGCACATGCAAGAGAGCAGCCAGAGCCTCTCATAAGAGCTTGAAGGAATTGAAGTCCCTGGTGGGTGTACTGAAAGTAGTTGCAAAAACCTTCAAAAGTTTGGGACAGAGTATCCTTCACCCTGGAAGCAGAGCCTCACCTTAACAAAGAGTTAAAATCATGTCATAGGCTGGGGACATAAGCAAACAACAGAATAAAAAAAAATCTGAGCATAGAAAATTACTTTGGTCCCTTGGAGAATCAAAATACACACTCAGAAGATAACAAAGTCAAAGCATCTAAATCCAAAGCCTCCAAGAATAAATATGAATTAGTCTCTGGCTATGGAAGAGTTCAAAAAAAAATTTTTTTTAAATCAAGTAAGGGAAGTGGAGGGAAAAAATTGGGAAGAGAAATGAAAGCAATAGGGGAAAATCATGCAAACCAAATCAGCAGTTTCATGAAGGAGATACAAAAATATTGAAGAACCCATTTAGGTCAAATGGAAAAAGCAGTCCAAAAAGTCAACGAGAAGAATGCCTTAAAAAGCAGAATTGGGGGCAGCTAAGTGGCACAGTGGATAGAGCATCAGCCCTGGAGTCAGGAGTACCTGGGCTCAGATCCAACCTCAAACACTTAATAATTACCTAGCTGTGTGGCCTCTGGCAAGACACTTAACCCCATTGCCTTGCAAAAAAACCTAAACAAAAAAGCAGAATTGGGTAGATGGCAAAGGAGATACAAAACTCTCTGAAGAAAATAATTCCCTCAATTGTAGAATGAAACTAAGGGAAGCTGAAGACTTTGTGAGAAATCAAGAAATAACAAAACAAAATATAAAAAATGAAAAACTAGAAGAAAATGTGAATTATCTCATTGGAGAAACAACTGACCTGGAAAACAGATTGGAATACCTGAAAGTCATGACCAATAAAAAAGGACCCTAGACTTCATTTTTAAATAAATGTTCCAGGAAAATTGCCCTGATATCCTAGAAGGAGAGGGTAAAATAAAAATTGAAACAATCTACTAATTAGGTCTTGAAAGAAATTCCAAAATGAAAACTGCCAGGAATATTATAGCCAAATTTCAGAACTTCCAAGGCAAGGAGAAAATATTACAAACAGTTAGAAAGAAACAATTCACATGTCATGGAGTACAGTCAAGATAACCCAAGATTTAGGAGCTTCTACATTGAGGGCTCACAGGACTTGGAATATGATCTTCTGGAAGGCAAAAGAACTTGGATTACAACCAAGAATCAATTATCAGCAAAACTAAATGTACTCTTTCAGGAGAAAAGATGGAAATTCAATAAAATAGAGGACTGTCATACTTTCCTGGTTAAACAATCAGAGCTAAACTGAAAGTTTGATCTTCAAGTACAAGACTCAGGTGAAGCTTACAGAAAGTGGATGGGAAAGAAAAAATATGAGGGACTTAATGATATTGAACTGCTTATATATTTCTACATGGGAAGTTGATACTTGTAACCCCTATGAACTTCTACCTAATAAATTATATATATATATATGCAAGGCACAGAAGGGAGTTGAATTTGATTACATAATTTATTTAAAAAGATGGGTGATAATGGAAAAGAAAGGAATGCACTGGGAGAAAGGAAAAAGAGAGGTGGAAGGGAATAGGTTATTTCACATAAAAGGGGCAAGGAAAATCTTTTCCAATGGAGTGGAAGAGGGGGAAGGTGAGGGGGAATGAGTAAAACTTTACTCTCATTGAAAGTGATTTAGAGAGAAAAAAACAAACACACTAAATTGAGCATAGAAAATATCCTGGTAGAAAATTGAAGAGGAAAGAGATGAAAAAAGGACAGTTGGAGGGAGTTAAGGTATAGATAAAAAAAATAGGAAACATTATATGAGAAGTTAGTCATACACAACACATTTTTGAGGAGGGACAGAGTGTAAGGAGAAAAAATAGAGTAAATTGAAGTGGGTGGAATTTGGATGGAGGGATTATAGCTAGTAACAGTAACTGTGGGAAAAATATTGAAGCAGTTTCTATGATGGACTTATGATAAAGAATGCTATCCATTCCCAAATAAGAGCTGGTGGCACACTTTTTTTCATTTTATTTTTCTTGAGGTCCTTCTGTGTGGGAGAGTAACTTGCTTTCTCAAAGTGGAGAGTACGGTTGGAAGAAGGGAGAGAATGTGAAAATTGAAGTTTTGGAAGTAAATGTTGAAACTTGCTTTTGTTGGAGCAAAAATAAAAATATAAAAGGAAACATTATGGAGTCACGGGATCACAAAACTAGAAAGCTAGGATAGCAATAAAAATATATTCACCCAGAAAAACAAAGAATAATTATTGAAGGTAAAAGTGGGTAATTAACAAAATTAAAGACTTCCAAACATTCTTGATGAAAAGACAAGAACTAATTCAAAAATTTAATTTTATAATATAAGATGCAAGAGATATAGTAGATAAACATGAAAGATAAATCTTAAAGGGATTCAATAAAATTAAACTTTTTATTTTTACTTGGGATGATAAGAATACTATTATTATTAGGGAAGTTACAAGGAATGAGTTGATTATGTTAGAATGATCTAAAAATGACCAGGCAAGAAAGAGAGATACTCTGGAAGAAGGAGAAAAGAGAGGAAGAATGGGGAAATTATCTAAAATAAAAGAAACACACAAGACAGAGCTTTAACAGTGAAGGGGGCAATGGAAGAGTAGAGCAGGTAATACTTGAATTTCCTCTCATAAACATTGAATCAAAGAGATAACACACACACACATATTCAACAGAAGGCTGGAAATGATAAAGGAATGACAGTGGTCAAAAGCAAAATAGATTTTAGAGGAGAGACAAGATAAAAAGAGAGAAAGGTAAACAGAAGAAAATAGGATGGAGATAAATGCAGTTAGTCATCATGTCTGGAAAAAAGGTAAATAATTCATCCATCAAACAGAAACAGATATCAGAATGAATTAGAAAACAAACTAGCAACGAATGAGAGAGAGAGAGAGAGAGAGAGAGAAGAGTCAAATCTAAGGGTTGGATCACAATTAATTATGCTTCAATTGACATAAAAAGCAGGAATATTAATCATGATCTCAGCAAAATCAAAAAATCGACAACAAAAAACCTAGATCTAATTAAAAGAGATGAGAAAGGAACTTAATCTAGTAGAAAGACATCATAGATAAAGAAGTACCTATATTGCTATATCTATATATTCACCATATATTCACCAAATTACATTGTATCTAAATTCTTAAAGGAAAAGATAAATGAATTATGAAAGGGAAAAACTATAAATTATATTATTAGAGGAAGAACTGAACTTTTCTTACTCAGAAATAGAAAAATGTAACAATAAAATGAATAAGAAATTAAGTATATAGGGGAAACTTAGAAAAATAGATTTGATAAATCTCTGGAGAAAATTGAATGAGAATAGAAAGGAGAATTGAATATTGTTTTCTCAAAAAGAATATCTATAGAAACTTTATTTTTGGAGGCAAAGATTTGGAAATTGAGGGATATCCATCAATTTGGAGTAGCTGAACAATTTGTGGTATATATAAATATAATGGAATACTATTCAGCTATAAGAAATAATGAGCAGAATAGTTTTGGAGAAAAACTTGGGAAAACCAATATGACCATATACAAAGTTAAGGCTCAAACCAGCAGAACTCGGTGTACAGTAACAATAATATTGCGATAAATATAAATTATGTAAGACTTAATTACTCTGCTTAATTCAAGAATCTAAGAAAATTCTAAAGGATCCATGTTGAAAAATGTTACCTGTCTTCAAAGAGTGAACTGATGAATTTTTAGGGTTGATTGAAACAACCTTTTTTCACTTTATTTTTCATTTTATTTATTTGTATGAATTCTTTTGTAACTTGGATAACATAAAAACATGTTTTGCATAATTTCACATATATATTTGTTATCATTATTGCTTGCCTTCCCAATGAGTAGGAGGAATAAAATGGAGGAAGAGAAGTTGGAACCTGCAATTTAAAAATGAATATTGAATTTATAAAAAATGATTCAGAGATTGAACAATAAACAATGTATTAAAAATACAATTAGAGTGGCAATAGGCCTTTGAAATAGATGTCAATCCCAGAAACATTAAATAATGTTTCCACCATAATCCCATTGCTATCATTTTTCTTTTTCTTTATTTTTTCTTCCTTCTTCCTTCCTTCTTTCCATCCTCCATTCTTTTCTTCCTTTCTTTCCTGCTTTTTCTTTTCACAGACTTACTGTATTGATATATGAGGGGAATTCTATTCCAATTTTTTTTACCTTGCCTAGCAGAGGATATAGTTTATTTAATAGAGTGAGCAAGATATAGGTTAGCATACAATCAGTTGTATGTCTGGAACCAAAGAAATATCATTAGTGGCATGAATGACAGTGTGGAAGAAATTTTCTACTGGAATAGTTCAGACAACCATTAAATTCAAAGTGTTCAAAATTTTTATTGATGCATGATTAAAAGAATAGATAAATACTTAAAAACTTGCAAATGATACAAAAGTTTGAGGGATGACTAATACTTTAGGTGTTTAAATCAGAATCTAACTAGAATATTATACTATGAAAAATGAATTATAATGGAAATATGTATATATATATATATATATATATATAGTCTTGTGCTACAAAAAAGGATATTTTTTCAGTGTTCACTTCTATATAAGAATTCTTTTATCAAAGGAGATTAAAATTAATTATTTGATAGACAGAATTTATGAGTTAGAAGGATTCTCAGAGGTCATGTAGTCCCATTGGAACACAAAAGGAATAATGCATAATAAAGGGTCATCTGGTCTCTATTTGAAGACTACCACGAAGTGAGACCTTTAATAGATATTTTTACCCATTGTCTTGCTCTCCTATTCCTTAACTTACCCATTCCTCTAAGAGTTTCTCCTTGATCCTCTCTTCTCCCCCTATCCTATTTCCTTGTTCTCATTTCTTGTCTGTGAGAGAGATATTGTGTTTTGTGTGTGTGTGTGTGTGTGTGTGTGTGTGTGTGTGTGTCTGTGTGTGTGTCTGTGTCTGTGTCTGTGCTTCTCTCTTTATTACAGTTTGGTTCAGAGGAAGGTTCCAGTACTACCACCCTCCTCACTCCTAATTTCTTCCATAAAGTTTTTTTTTCCTTTTCAGCTTCATTTGAATGGTATAATTTACTCTTTTTCTCTCCCTATGCTTTTATTTTTTTTAGAATCACTCCATCTCCATCATTTCAGATGAAGAAATTAAAGGTATCTTTAGTCATATGAAAAAATTGCTCCAAAACATTATTGATTAGAGAAATGGAAATTAAATTTCTTATGAATTACCACCTCATAACTATCAGATTGGTTAAAATGCTTAACAAAAGAAAATGATTAATTTTGGAGAGAATGTGGCAAAATTGGGACATTAATTCATTATTGGTGCAGTTGTAAATGGAATCAACCATTCTGGAAAGCAATTGGTACAATAATTAAAGGACAATAAACTTCAATTCTTTTGAGACATCAAAACTCCTACTAGGTCTATATTCCAAAGAGATCATAAAAGGGGGGCGAAAAGACTCACATGAACAAAATTACTTATATTAGTTCTTTTTGTAGTAGCAAAGAATTGGAAATTGAGGGAATGTCCATCAAATGGAGAATGGCTAAAAAAGTTATGGTATATGAATGTTAGGGAGTGCTGTTCTGTAAGAAATCATGGATGGGTGGACTTTAGAAAAGCCTGGAAAGATGTGTATGAACTGATGCTGAGTGAAATAAGCAGAAGCAGGAGAACATTATACACATTAACAGTAACATTATGGCATGTTCAGCTGTGATGTGATAAAGGGCAATCCTGAGAAAACTTTTAAGGAAAATGCCATCCACATCCAAAGAAAAATAAGCCCATGGAATCTGAATACAAGGCAAAGTATACTATGTTCCCTTTTGAAAAGTCCTTTTGTGTTGTTTCTTTTTCTAATGTTTTTTTCTTCCTGAGTTCTAATTCTACTTTCACAAAAAAGACTAATATGGAAACAAATTAAACACAGTTGTACAAGTATAACCTATATCAGATTGTTCGCTGCATGGGGAGGAGGGGAGGGAAGGTTATGTGGTAGAAAAATGTAGTGTTCAAAAGCTTGAAAAAGGAATAATATTAAAACTATCTTTATATGTAATTGGAAAAATAAAAGTGAATAAAGAATTAAAAAAAATAAAAGTTGGAAACCATAAAGAATGATTTTGTCACATTTAAAAGCAGTATGTTATACTTTTAAACAGGCTTAATAGTTAGGAAGTCATGCTGCCACATACATTAATCCTACTTTTTTTCCTCTTTTCAGCTTTGCCAAAAAAAGAGCAACAAAAAAGCTAATCTGTCATCCAAATTATTGAAAGCAGCTATTATAAATTCCTTGAGTCTTCCTTCACTTCTTCAGTCTTCACATCCACAGTTTTGTCAATTGATCTTTATATGAAGTAATCTAGAGAATTTCCCAACCCTCATATCATTAAAGATTTTCCTGGCATCACATAGCTATCACCATGACTGTCCAAGACTGTGAATAATGCTCTACTTTACTTTGACTACAACTTACTCTCTATTGCAGACAGCACTGGTACTTATATCAAATCTGAAAATCTCAAATACTTCAAAGTATTTTGAAATGCTTGAAGGTGTTAGATAAGGTTAAAAATACCATCACTAAGTGATAAGGCATGGTTACACAGAATTTCAACTGCAAAAGTCCTAAGGAGACGATGCTCTAAATGGGTAAAAACTCAACTCTTCTAATGCTAAGAGTATACCCTGAGAAACATAGTTATGACTAGGAAAAAGGAATCTTGATACAGAATATTTTTTCTTCCAGTTTGGGCTCTTTTAGGAAGAATACTAATGACCTAAAAAGTGTACAAAACATAATTACTACTTTGGATCTTGAGAACCATACCATATGAAGGTTGATTAAAGAATGCTTGACATTGAGAAAAGGCTAGCAAAAGGGTTGCAAGATATTTTCAAGTATAGACAGAATTTTTATGTGGAAAAGGCATTTGTGGCCAATGAGGGAATTTCAGGAGGAACAGATGAAAGATGGATACCTTTTTTAATTTCATACTTATTGATTTTAATTAATACACTTTTTTCTCAAGCTTCTTTTGTATTTTTTAATCTTAAGCTTAAATTCCAAAAGAGAAAAAAAATTATCATGTACACTGCAGACCAGAGGAGAGAATTCAATATAAAGCAATAAATTTCCATTTCAAGAAAATCTGTATAATAAATGCTGGATGTTATTTTCAAAGCTGCCTGATTTTTCTTTGACTCCTTGTTTGTTCTCTTTTTTTCTCTCCTATGAATTTTTCATCTTATTTCCTCCTCATTCCCACACTTAAGAAAGGTACAGTTAAGTGTGAATACACATATATATATATATATATATATATATATACATAGATAGATATCTATAAATATACATACATATATATCAGTAAAATTGTACTTTGCTTATTTCCACCTGTCATCTGTTTCTTTGAAGGTGAATATTCCTTTATAGGTACAAGTTTTTCCATGTTTTTCCATTATTTCTCATTATTTCCCATATTATAGTAATTTTTCAAACCTATTCCATTGTATCTGAGAGACTATGAAAGTTTTCTGTCCCCTCATCCATTTTTCTTCATTTCTTTTCTTGACTATGTTTTATTTATAAAAGATAATTTAAATATTAAATAATCAAAATTTTTTTCACACTTTAATAATGTTGTCCCTTATAATATAGTATAAGTAAGATGTAAGACTGTTGAATCTATTTACTTTTCATTTTTTCCAGATTTCATCTTTTTTTTCCCCTTTGAAATTCCTGATAATTTATTCCTTCATATGAATTTTGCTATTACTTTTTTTAACAGTAATTTTTTTTTAGTAATTTAATTGGAATAACATTGAATACATTGGTTAGGCAAAATTGCCATTTTAAAAATTATATTGGTTTTTACTTATCCAGAAACACTAAATATTATTTCAATTATTTATATCTGAGTTAATTTGAATAAAGTGTTTTATGTTTATGTTCACATAAATGCTGTCTGCTTTTGCAGTTATACACATTTTATGCTATCAATGACCTAAATCAATATTAAATACTATTGCTGAAACATATTATAATTTCTCTATTTTTCATGTTTGATTAAATCTATTTTAACTTTAACTTCATCTGAGATCATGATCACTATCCCTGCTTTTTTTTTACATAATGAATTCTATTCCCATTTATCTTTATTTGTATATCTCAATTTTTGTAGTGTTATCTGATAGCAACATAATGTTGAATTAAATTTTTAATCTACTATCCATTTCTGTTTTATGGATAAATTTACCCCATTCACATTCTAAGCTACATGTGTATTATTTTTCTTTCCTATTTTTCCTACCTCTACTTTATTTTTACCTTCTACTGTTCTCCTATTTCTTAAAGTATACACATCTTCAAAGATCCTTTTTTTTTTTTAAGGTTTTTGCAAGGCAATGGGGTTTTAAGTGTCTTGCCAAAGGCCACACAGCTAGGTAATTATTAAGTGTCTGAGGTTGCATTTGAACTCAGGTCCTCCTGACTCCAGGGTCAGTGCTCTATCCACTGCACCACCTAGCCTCCCCCCAAAGATCTCTTTTTTAATCTTTTCCTCCCAACCTCAACTCCTCTGCTTTACTTTTTATCCACTGTCTTGCCCTCCTATTCCTTAACTTACCCATTCCTCTAAGGGTTCCTCCCTGTTCCTCTCCCCACCCCACCCCACCTTATTCCCTTGATCTCTTATTTCTTGTCTGTGAGAGAGATTTTGTGTGTGTCTGTGTGTGTCTGTGTGTGTCTATGGTTGTGTCTGTCTCTGTGCTTCTTTCTTTATTCCAGTTTGGTTAAGAGGAAGGTTCCAGTACTACCACCCTCCTCACTCCTAGGTTATTCCATAACATTTTTTTTCCTTTTCAGCTCCGTTTGAATGGTATAATTTACTCTTTTTTCTCTCCCCCTACATTTTTATTTTTTTTAGAATCACTCCATCTCAGCTCCTTTCACTTTCCTTTCAACCTGCCCAAATAATTATGATGATCATAAGAACTAATATTTTCATAGATACAGAGTTAACAATTTGGCCTTTCAATTGGTCTTTAATGTTTGCCCTCTATTTCCCCTGAATTTTGCCTGTCAGATTTTCCTTTAAGTTGTGGGGTTTTTGTCACAAAAACCTGAATGTTTTTGATTTTGTTAAAGATTCTTTTTCATTTTCTTTCAGGATTATACTAAACTTTGTACCAAGAAAATTTACCAAAATTACAAATGATTGTAATTCCAGTCCTTTTGTTCTATGGAATATAGACATGACATAGTCCATTTTTTTTCTTAACATATTCAATATGTTTTCCTTAATTTGGGAGCTTTGAAACTTGGCTAGGATATTCCTGTAAGTTTTCCCTTTTCGGGTTTCATTTATTTTGTGTTCAGTGAATTTCTTTTCAATTTCTATTTTGTATTCTTTTGAAAGTCTTTTTTAAGTTCAAACAAATTTCTTATTATAAAAAATTGTGCCTTTTTTCCTAACTTTCTTATCTTCCTTTGAAGATGAATCCACATCTTTTCTATCCCTATAGTAATGACTCATAGCAATTACAGTTATACAAAACTCAAAAGACACCTAAGTAACTAACTGTCCTGGATTCTTTCTCTTCTGTTTAATCACATTTATTTATTGTTGGTTATTTTGTTTTTATTCTGCTACTAGTGTAATCAAGACACAGTCCTAAGGTATAGGAAATGATGCCCCATGCCTCCGGTCATTATTTTTTTTTAGGTTTTTGCAAGGCAAATGAGGTTAAGTGGCTTGCCCAAGGCCACACAGCTAGGTAATTATAAGTGCCTGAGGGTCTCCTGACTCCAGGACCAGTGCTCTATTCACTGTGCCACCTAGCCGCCCCCAGACACTAATTTCTACATAAATTTTGTCTCTGATCTTCCACCTACTAGGACCTTGTCCTCACATTATTTTCCACAATGATTGAATGATAGAATAACTAGATTGCCTTGAGGATATTTCTTATTTGGTTCTTTTGAGGTTTTTGCAAGGCAATGGGGTTAAGTGGCTTGCCCAAGGCCACACAGCTCGGAAATTATTAAGTGTCTGAGGCCAGATTTGAACTCTACTGCAACACCTAGCCGCACGGATATTTCTTACTTCTTATGACATTTTTTATTCTGAGCAAAAATTCTTTAATATTTTGATTATTCAGAAATTACTCTGAGTTACAAAGAGTATGGTAAAGTGTACCCAGAATAAACCATGTTTGAGCTATAGATAATCCACATGCTTGGTTATAGTATTTTGAATTCAACAGGGTGTTTTGGGTTTTAATTTGTTGCTATTTTAATTGAATTGAATACAGTTTCTGTTATCTTGATCATGAGGAAAACTAGTAGGCCCAAGAAAAATAGAAAATATTGGCTTAAAAAAACTAGATTTAGAGTGTTTAGTATTTTAACTCTTAAATTATTGCTTATTCCCTTGAGCCACGCTCCATTGCTAACATTTTCATGCTCTCAGTGTTTTCTCTTATTCTTGGTTCTTTCTAAAATATTTGGGACAACTTTCATTTTAATTATATAAACTGCTGAGCATTCTTTGGAAAGAAAATGATACATAAATCAGAGGTATTAATAAAGGATATTCAAATTATTGTTTCTTGTTTGAAAATCTTTTGTTATGAGACTCTTTGTTCCTCATTTTGATGAAATTCACTCTGGATTTGAAGTTTGCTTTTTGGCATTAATCTAAATTTTTCAAGGTACTTGGTTGATGAATAAATATTACTTAATTTCTTTAAAGAAGGCTTAATAAATATGATTCAAGATACATAAGAAAAACTCCGTATTTGTGCAGTTGTTTAAAATGTATACAAATAGGTTTTTATGCAAAGTATTTGACCTTAAAGTCATTTGCTAATTACCATAGCAATTTATTTAATGAACAATTGTTATAATGCTATGTAATGGTTGAAGATTACAGATTACTTTGATCATCCCCCCCGCCCCAACTGATAAAGTTAAATGTCTAGAATTGGAACTTAGGTCATCAAAATCCCTCAATAAAAATGAATGAAGTGCTGGATCTGTGAAAGGAAATGAGTGACCATACTGAGGCACAAAGATAGAAGCAATAGTGCCTCTACCCTCAGTGGAATGACATTCTGCTGAAGAGTTGAAGGGAGAGAAACATGAAGTGTTGTGCTGGAATCTGCTCCAAAAGATTTACAAAGGCTCATAAAAATTTTGAAAGTGAGAATTCATTTTTGGAAATTAGCAAACATTACAAATCAATCCTTAATTTATTATTTCTTTATTATTATTATTCTCCATCAATTAATGTGAAATCTATACACAATTATTTGAAGACTGTTGTAGCAAGGAAACTCTGGTCATGGAAAAACACTATAATTTTCTCATTGAATGGGAAACAGATTTTGTAATTTTTCTGTACTATTGAAGTGTTTTTGCCATTCTGGATTGACTCTTGTAAACACTATTTAGCAGTATGTCTGGATACAGACACCCCCAATGTATCCCTATGTCTTTAACCTTAAGCCACTATGGAATCAAAAGTAGTTGCTCAAAGTCTGACCTTGGTCAAATACACCTCACCCTTGGTACAATGTACAACAGATGCTACTCATGTACAACAGATTTTACCTCATCAACCAGTCCTTAAATGCAACCCTCATTCCTCCCATCACAGAAGTATATTTAATGAGAGTCTCGGTCTCTGCTCAGCTCTTTTCTCTTTCGAGGGGACTTGACCATGCAGTAGTCTGCCCTGTTTCTTTTACCCTTCTTATCTCCATGGGCTGGATCCAGGTTATCCCAGCTCCAAGTTTGCTGGACCTATGTGATCCCAACTCAGTGCCACTGGATCCATGACAATCTAAGCCCAGTAACTGTCTCATGGCTATTTCTCTTACTTCTCTTTCTTAACAGCCTGTTATTCTCCCTCATTTCAGATTGTAATTGTTTCTTCTTTGCTTAACCTAATTATGTTCTTTAAAATTCACTTTACCTTATAAAAGAACATAACTTGTGAACTTTTGTCCTGTAAGGTTTTTTTTTTTTTTTTTTTTTGCAAGGAAATGGGGTTAAGTGACTTGCCCAACAGCTAGTTAATTATTAAGTGTCTGATGCTGGATTTGAACTTAAGTACTCCTGACTCCAGGGCCAATGCACCACCTAATTGCCCCTACTTATAATTTTTTTTAGTAACTTGTGAAGCTTTTTGTGGTGAAATGTACAACCCATAAATTAAAATTAATGCATTTTCTTACCCTCCTGAATTAGAGAATCTGAGGATTTTGTTAACCAAATGAATGACACCTTTTTGTCTCTAGTCTCCCCATCCCAGCTTCTCTGGCAGGAGTTTTGAGAGCACTAACTACTAAGAAGACTGGGAACCGTTTTGAATAGGAGATGGCACCTACCCCTTTTCTTTGAAAGATATCATGGATATAATTATATAACAGACATAAGGAACTAACTGGATTAATATTTTTTTTCATTGCCATGGCACTAAGGAGTTGCTTCTATCCAAGTGGTTACAAGTACTTAAAATGACTTATTAAACATACATATCTTGTTATTCCAAGACATTCTTAAAATTCTTTCAATTTCTGAAGACACATAATTATTCATGGCATTAATGTTTTGGAAGACAGTTTGTTTCTTCAGGAGAAATCTGACAATATTCAATATAACTAGAATACAAATTGACTTGAATACCCAAACATACATTTTAAGTATAGTATTTTTTTTCACAAGAATATAAAAGAAATAAGTCCTCATGAATATTCTGTAATTTAAATAATTTTTTTCTAAAATAACTTAGAAATAGCAATTTTTAGAATTTAGAATAGCAATAGAATAGCAACAACTGTAATAAAAGTATGATTTTTAGGGATAGGTGGCATTTCAGCTGTTAGAAACATTGTTTAATGTGATAGTTTAATTATAAATGAACCATAGCTCAACGGAAGAAAATAAATTTACTTATAGAATGGGGTAGGGCAGAGTAAAAAGTAGGGAAGTCTTGTGATCCCTCACCTTAACACTTTTAACATTTATTCTTACCATTATTTATATCTGAGCATTAAATATTTTTGCTACACAGTTTGGGTTTCATACATTTATATGAATCTGTAAACACTTCAAAGGAATCATAATGTCAAGGATTTTTTTTCAGATCTGATTTACAGTACAATTTGTTCCTTGGATTTCCTTAGCAACTCAATTGTTTTAACTGAATAACCCAAGTGGCAGATAGTCTCACAAAATAAAGGACACAAGTTTCTTTGGTTGGAGTGGGAGGAATAATGATTATTCTTTCTTTGCTGATTTACAATCTTGTTCTGGGCTGTGCCTGACTCATGTAAGTTCTTTGATAGTTTCGGGGTAATATTTACAAAAATAACAAAAGGAAATTTATTGATCTATAACTACAGAAGGCTATATAGGGAAGGCAGCAGTTTGGTTCAACTAAGAGTAGGTCTCCTGTGTTGCCTTTGGTGATTTGACAGTCTGGCACCAGAGAAGCTATAGAGTCTGATATCTGTTTTTTACTAAAGCAGTTAATGAGTAACCTCAAGTCAGTCCCAAGAGTGGGGATCTCAAGTAACTTTCCAAGGTCACCTAAGTGAAAAGTAGCAAATTTTGGTCCAACATTCATCATTATCCCTAAACTATACTGGTTCTATTAATTTTGATGCATTGGGGAAAGAGTGCTAGGAGGTCCAGAATGTTATTGCAGGATACACGAGGACCTGAAGACCTGAATTAAAATACTTAATGACTATTCAGTGACAAGTCACTTGATCTATGACCTAGTTTCCTCAGCTTTAAATTGGGGGGGGATAATTGGGGTGTCATTACACCTACCATTGTGAGGTTGTTGTGAAGATTCAGTAAAATAGTGTATGAAGAGTTTTGCAAGCTTCATGACATCACATAATGCTAGCTATTATTTATACATTATATTTATCTAAATTCATTTTTTTTATTTTGATGTCTTTCTATTATTAAAGATTTAAACTTCAATTTAACCTCCAAATTGCCTTCAGTCTCTAGATCTAAAACCTACTTATATTTTGCATCCATTTGGCAGTATTCAGGTCTCTTTTCTTAGTCCTGTTTATATCTTGTAGCTTATAGTTTCAATGAACTTTCCAGGAGGCACTGTTATTCATCTCCCTTTATGTGACCAAATATGTCTACCCTTAGATGAATGCACTTTTTGATACCTCATTTCCTCATTTGAATAAGAGCTTTTACAGAGATTGTACAAAGATCACTGATCTCTAATGTCCTTTCTAGCTTTAAATCTATTATTAAAGTTTTTTCTTTGTTTCTTTTTTCCTACAAGGAATTCTAAGTTTTGAACCTATTCTACCTTGAAAAATCTGCCACCCACAAGACTCACCTTGATTCTGGAGCTCACCATTTCTTAATGGTCTCCCCTAATTCTATTCCAAATGTTACCTTGAAATTAGTATGGTTCATCAGAATATAAGATGAAACAACAAAAGAGATGAGAACAATAAGGACAGTTAAGACTAAGCTATTTTATCTGAGAATGATATAATTAAATATTCCCCATTCCATAAATTATGCTAAACTTTCCCAAGTAAATGCATTATATTTTATCTCTTGAGTTATCACTAAATCAAGCCTTTATTAAAATATATATTATGTGCCAGACCTTATATTAGGCACTGAGTATATCAAAAAAGATAGGAATTCTAAACTCTCCAATTTTATATTCTAGTAGGAGCCAATAAATAATTGTGTAATTATATACAAATTATATAGATACAAAGTAATATAGGGGAGAACTAGATGTTTTTTTATATGAAAGATTGTGTTGGAGTACAGTAGAAGGAAAACTGATTCTTAGAGATGTTAAGTGAGAGGCTGGTCCATTCTAGAGTAGGGGAATGCAAGTAGGATGGCATAAAAATTGTGGGTATATTGTTCCATATTGGAAAAAGAGGAACACACAAAAACATATACACACACAAACATATGTATATATAAATATATATATATATATATATAATATATATACACACATATGTATATATATACTTCTAGATGATCTTTGAGATCCCTCTAAACATATATATATATATATATATATATGTGTATATATATGTATATATATATACATATATATGTATTTGGTGAGGATTCTGAGACTCAGAGAAATTAATTGATTTCTCCATAATCACAGATAGCGTCAGAATTCAAATCCAGGCTTTTCTGTCTAAAATTCTTTTTTTTAAGGTTTTAAAAGACCTTTATTGAATAAAAAATTGCCTGCACTAGAATTTTCTCTTGGCTATCTTAACCAGATCATCCATATAAGTTTCTTTAAATAATTAACAATCATAATTTAGAATTAACACCCTGTCATAGAGAGGTCCCCAGCATACAAAATGTTCAAGTCAAGTGTAACACAAGTTCACAGATTAGTATGGGTTGTCATCAAATAGGAAGCTTTTAAGGAGAGAAAAAAAAAACTAATTCAGAGGTCCTTGTGGGTTTATTTGTCCTGACAAAAGAAAATTGAAAATCCTTATAAACATTATAGTTATAGTAGTATAACTTGGATGAGTCTATTTCTAAGCACATTTTAATATTTCCCAATTAAGAAGAGGGGTGGTTAAGGGGAGGGAGAAGTAGGCAGTAGGAGGTCAAAGTCAGGATTTAGGTTCTAAAAGTGTACACTTATCTTTTTGCTTTCAATTAGAGGCACACACAAGATGGGAGGGGAATGAAGATGTCCAGTTTGTTACAAAAGCAATTTAGCTGCTAAATTGAAAAGAAAAATTTAGTTTAAAACTGAGCAGACACAAAAAATAATGGTGTGACGGAGCATGCAAATAGTATTCCTTTACAATGCAGTGACTAATGATAACAGGATGAAGTTAACTGTTACACATGGAGTTGAAACTGGAACACAATAAACAAAATCATTCAAAGACTTTACACTTTAATATATCTAGCAAGGACTAAACTTAATGTTTAATTATGAAGATGCTGCAACAAAGGTATATTATCTGAAACTTCACTAATAAGGTCCACTATATGGCACTTTCAAGTGTTCAAAATAAAAAAAAGAATTACACTACTACAAATTTGGATTTACATACATAGAGCATGACATATACATATATTGAACCTAATGGCTTGTTTACTGAAGAAATAAAGGTATGAGGAGCATAGGTTATGGGGAAGGGGGCATTACCATATTGAGAATGTAAAATTACACAGGGCACAGTAACCTTGATACATCACCAGTAACCACTACCAAGTCAAGAAACAATTGACTTAAATTTCAGTGCTCTTTTCATATCATTTGACCTCTCAAATGAGCCAAATCTTTATTTGCTCAAATTAACAAACCATTATGTTCTCTATAAATTGGTTTAGTCATAACAAGTTACAAAGTTGTGTGGTCTAAAAATAAACTATATTTATACATGTCAAATAAAATTCCATGATCAACTGCCCTCTAAATATTATCAAGCATTATAATTTTCAATTCCAACTTCAAAATTGGATATGGACAACAGCATCACAGTATATAGATGTATAGGTATAAATGAAACAATCTGTGCCTGGTAACTTAGATTGTATGGTTTCTAGCATTTTCTACATCTTTCTAGATAGAAATTTCTGAAATCACTTGACCGATTTAAAAAAATGTAATGACTGTTTTGATAGGATCATAAAGTTAAAATATAACAGTACAAAATGCATACACTCCTAAGGAAAATCAGTTTATCCACTATCAGGAGCTGTTCAGGGGATAAACAATAAGGACTGGACCTGATTTTGTGGGTAGAGAACTTCCAGGTAAGGAAATGCCCCTCTATCAGTGAAGGTTGGCACTTTCTCTGCATCTTAGTCTTAGAGTGAACCTGTCCCAGGTCACACAGCTATCATGTAAGCAAAGTGACTCTTAAACACAAGTCTTCCTAGGTTCATTAGCTCTCTATCCACTAAGCTGTCTTTTGAACTGAACTTAAATGCTTATAAATTCTATTTTTCAACAGTATTGGTATTGAGATTCTGTCCACTCATTCACTGATTTTTTGCACAAGAGAACACATCCAAACTCACAAATTAAAACTTAAGACAATTTAGTTATTCTGGGAACATGAAACAAGTAGATGTTGCTGTAAGGATTTTATTTGTAACAGAATCTTACGTGATGCAAATGCAACAAGGCAGGAAAAGACTAGAGTAGGATTTTAAATGAAATTTCAAAAATAAGCTAATACCAACTTCATAAGAAATTATAGATTTAAATATGATATAAACAATTAAACTATCTTAAATTAAACCAGATAAGTAATATCTAATCATTCTGTGTATACAAGAATATGATGACTGAAAATGCCTAATGTAAGAATAAAAACCATGAATTGGGAATTTAGTGTTTTTTAAAATAGGGTCAGACAATATATGTAATACAAAGTAGCTCATATTATTTAGAAAATAGTGTCTCACCTATCATGCAGTACCAATTCTGAAATACATAACCTCTCCTCTGAATTCTAGACATACTAAACTTTCGACATCAATTTTAGTATTTTGTGATGTGATCAAATGTAGCCATGACTTAAAAAAGATACCCTACTAGGACAGAGCCCATTAGAAATGGAGTTTCTGCTACCATCTTGACCTATAAGATCATATCTGTACATAATTGGTATTTTTGTCACCATCTAGCATTAAAAATCCCTGCACTTGATAAGCAAACACCAGTAAATACTTCAGTGCTGTGTATATAAACCACTTTGTTTTTAATGAATTACTAAAAGATGCAACAACTTTTTCAATCAAGCAAAATGATTAATTAGAATAATTTTTTTCTTGCCAATTTGTGAACTAAAGAATCTAGTCACCAGTATTTAAATTTACTATGTATAATTAATTCTCTGCTATGTGACAAGTAGGAAGCTGAAGCTCAATCTTCATGTTCTTGACTCTATACCTAGGAAAGAGATACCCTGACTGAAGTCTTTATTTGTCCTTTTTAATCCTAAAGGTCAAATATTTATTTTTATTAAGTAAAAGCATTATTATACTGGTGAAGTCATCAAAGGGTATTATCCATTATGTATAGGCTTTGTTCCTTAATATCAGCAAAACTCTTTTATACACTACATACAAAGACATGATTCAATCATCAAAAAACCTGAACCCACAAACCATTAAGGCGCTTTATGCCAGGCTCTCAACATGAATTCCACATATTAAATCCCATAAAGATTATTTTGATTGATTTTTTTTGTTCAATTCTAGTTGTTTTTTTTTTGGGGGGGGAGTAAGTGGGGGTATGGATAGATAAAATTTGCCATGATCTTATTTTAATATAATTAAGTAATGCTTTTATTATGTAATAAGTGAAAAGTAAATTGCAAAGGAAGCTTTCTTAGCTAGATGATTAAGTACAGTACTTTGGATTGTTCAAAAAGGATATTGTATGACTATCCCTAAGTTTTCAGAGCCATAGCTATCTAGGACTGTGATTATTTATTGACAACTTGGCTAAAGTTCTTAAAAATTCACTACTGGAAAAGCTATACCTAACAATCTTCCATGATTATTTTAAAAGAAAAATACCACTTAAGTAGTATGACAAAAAAAGATATGCAGATACATTTTGATATGCTAACACGACTGCAATTTATCAAAAGACATATAAAATCAATTCTTATGTATTAAAGTTATAAGAAAATTAATGTTTTGGCCAAGCCATATTTATAAACAGAAGTTGACAATGCAAAATAGTTGCATAACTAATAAAGCTAGACTGCTATGATATGGTAGTTTCAAGTTAACCCTCCCTGTCCAAAAATAAAAACCAAAGCCCTAAAAATACTTAGCCAGTATAAACCTGTAGTATTTGCCTAAATTTCAGTACTCATTATAATCACTGTTCTAATATTTAAAACCACATCTAAAGGATAAGGCATAGCCATCTACTAATTGGCATATTTGTTTATTTCTCATTTAGTGGAAATATCCTTATTTTATATAATTCGCAAAACAAATTTCAACTGATTTATATGCAAAATAAAGGCCTGAAAGTATCTGCTTTCAATGAACTTTGCAGTTTGCAACCACCACCTCCCCACCATACAATATGCTATATGAAAAAAGTTACTAACTGAACTACAGGTATTAAATACTAAAAAATTTAACAGTTTATTATAATTTATTTTATTTAACAATCTAGGAAGTTCGCAGCCATCAGCAATTCCAGTGCAATTTTAGGTGTAATTGGGAATTCAGGAATCTCTGTAGAGCTGTTAGTGTAGCGAACCTTGTAGGGAAAATACATGCATACTTTTGATAACACATGTGATGGAATTTCTCTAAAATTAACCTCATTGGTTTCATTTTCAGCAAACTGACCTGGGCCACTTAACATGGCTTTTATTGTTCCTGATGTTAAAGCATGCTGCCTTTTTACAATGAATTCATGACCATCAGAAGATATCAATTTCACATACATAGCATCTGGGCCTTCACACCCACCGTATGTTTTCTCTTTTCCATCCATAATCTCCTTATGAAATTATATTTTTGTTTCCACAGGAATTTTAAAAAAACACCTTCTCGTCGGTGCTGCGGCGACTGTGGCTTGGTCCCAGCTCACCGCCACAGCCCCTGCTCCCAGGGCCATACCCCCCCCACCCCCGCCTCTGTCTAAAATTCTAATATACTTTCCACTATATCTGATTACCTCTTAAATATTCTTAACATAAAACTTTCTTCTTCTGGGTGGCAGAAAGAGCACAGAGTCTGAAGTCAGAAGAACCCTGTTTAGTTTCAGTTTCTGCCACTTAATACCTCTATTTTTTATGAGTAGTAATATTAATGCCATATTTTCTTTCTGATCATGAGTTATAGAAAATATGCTTGACATCTGCAAGGCTGCGTCTCCTCTTCAGTAATATATGAATACTAAAGGAAACCTTGCAATAACTACCAAGGAGGATTATGAGGATAAATTCACATATGTAAAGTATACTATAATGTAAAGTGACATAAGAATGCAAAATATTAATGTATTATTAATAATAAATGTTTGTTTTCATCTTCCTCACTAGAAATAATTTTGTCTGACTCAAATCTTTAGAAATTCCTGTTGATTATTTTATTTCTTTGTCTGCTTAGTATATTTTAGGAGGAAAAATGAGAGAAATGAGAAGTAACTCATTAGTAACCTTGGCTTCTATGGTTATATAACTCAGAATCTGAACATGTTATTATGATTAGTCTTCTTTTTGTTATCTTTGGATCTGAATTGTTAGAGCAAATACATGCAACAAAAATGAAGTGTCATTGAAATCATCTGAAACCTTAGCCAAGAAAGTGAAAACTTTAAGGTATTATGCTATGAAAAGAAGATCCCTGTAGGGAAAAATATTGTTCATCAGATTTAATCTGATAAATATTAACAGCTGGCAATGGGGGAAGAGGGGCATCAAAGGAATATTGAAGGGGGAAAGAAAGGATTAAATGATGAATGATTTGAAGGTTTATTTTATGAAAACATGAAAAATACAATTTAGCGGAGTGAACTTGAATAAAAAAGAAGTAAAATTATACCTTTGGGTTTCATCTAATGACTTAAATTCCTATTTAAAAAGGGGATATCTTGACCAGACTAAATGTTTGGGATATAGGTATAGGCACTTGTCATATCTGAAAGGATGACTTTGGGCAGGCTAGGTGGCGCAGTAGATAGAGCACTGGCCCTGGAATCAGGAGTACTTGAGTTCAAATCCAGTGTCAGACACATAATAATTACCTAGCTATGTGGCCTTGGGCAAGCCACTTAACCCCATTTGCCTTGCAAAAACCTAAAATGAGGATGACTTTTAGGTTAAAGGTGAAAAGAAAAAACCTAGCAACCACACAAAATCAATTTATTATTTACTTGGCATTTAAGATATTTAAACTTTACTGTTCTTTTTTCATGGTCCTTCAAGAGATAATCTGGTATATCATTTATACACTATTGCATTACATGGAGATAAGAGAACATGAATTCATATGCCATCATGAAAATACTCTCATAGTAGCTATGTAAGCTACTTAAACTATTTGAGACTCTTTTTTATCTCTAAAATCTCTAAAACCTACTTTCAATGAAATATAAAAAAGAAGTTCAAAATTCAACTGCAGCACAGGTATTAAGTCCTAATATTCCTCCATTTCTTTGGAATTATTGATTTTCATCATTCCAATACGTGAGCAGTAAATCATCCAGGCAAGAAGAAGCAAGACCTTAAGGGTATCCCCAAAGATCATGTTCTTCCTGTTTTGCCATCCTATATCACTTTCAGCACAGCACAAGCTGGAAAAGAAGAAAGAGCAAGGAAGTAGGAAACCCAATTATTCTAAACTTATACTGTCTTTCTTTGATTTTTGGATGTCCTAAGGGATAGAGGAGGAGAGTGGAGAAGGTAGGCATTAAAGGGAGAATTTTTATGGTGATAATGAATCCCATCTGGATCACTCTGGAACATTTAAGGGACATATATATCTAAGTATATATATTTATAATGGAATAAAAGAACTCCCAAAGAGTTAAAAATAAATTCCACACCTGTGACAATGTAGAGACACATGGTAGCTGTGAGTAAGCTATACAAAGCAAATGTGAAGAACTTCAAAGAAGAGGAGTAAAACATCATCATCAAGGAATATTTTATAGAAAAATAAAATGAGATGGTCAAGTTGTAAGAGTGAGGGATGATAGATTCACAGTTAAAGTGATTAACAGTAATCTCACCATAATAAGGAAGAATAAGGAAACCCTCCATCACATTGGATGGATTCCTTTTGGCAGGATTATATAAGAATTTGCATAAGAATAATAAAGAAGAGTAAGAATGATTGAGCTGTTAATTTGCAACGCTGGAGGGAACAACCAAATCTATGAGATCCCAGATTTTTCTAAGAATTGAAGAAAAATGAGGTACTATTAAAATATGCCACCAGGAGCATTTTGAAGAAAATAGTCATAGACAGGAAAAGTAGTTTTCCTTCTAGTGTCTCCTCCTTAATATGTGAAGGACGTTGTTCTTAACTTTTCTGTTATAGTTTTTCAAATTGCAAAGTATGGAAAATCCTACCACCTTGTGAGAATCAAACTACTTCACTTGTTTCATCTCTGTTATTCAACTCAATACAAAAAATATTTCTTAAGCACTGATGTGAATTTGTTCAAGTCACTTCCAGATTCAATTATGTTGAATACAAAATAAGAATTAAGACTAGAAGTCATGGACTAGATTATCCTGTACCTTCAGTCAAAGAACATTTTTAATTGAGGTCCGACAAATCAGAAAATGTAATTTGGCCCATCTGATTTGTTAAAAGGACATTGGGTAAAAGAATATATTCTAATAGCACATTAATTTTGGAAGGAAAAGTAAGGTAGTGAGAGACATTAGTTATGACAAATCTAGGTAGAATTCTGATATTTGCTAGACATGTGATCTTGGAGAAATCAGTTAATTACTTAAGAGTGTCAGATTTCTATGCATAAATTGGAGATAATACATGCTTTTCCCTGCCTCCCAAGGATGATTTGGAACAACAAATTATAGAATCATAAATTTAGAGATAGAAGAGAGCTTATAGATTATCTAATCAAAAAAGATCTGATCTAAGCAAAAGAGATCTGATATATAGCAGCAAAGTAGGCAGAACTAGATAAAGATGTAATTGGGAAATATTGAATAAAATAAGTAAAATCTGATGAAATATAAATAATATAAACATATTAATTTATAAGTCAAAATGTAAACATATGTGTTTACATAAACATATTTATTTGTAAATATATGGGTATATATAGATATGTATATTTATATCTATTTGTATTCATATGACTTTAGTCACTATATATATATATATATATAATTTTATTTAAATAAATTTATCTCTCCAACCTTTCTTGACCCTTTCCCCAAACCCAAATCATTTTGTATCCCTTAATACTCCTCTTTATAGTTAATGAAATGCAATAATGTAAGCCACTTCCTCACCTGACACATTTCCCACTATTCTTTGGCTATTTTTGGTTACAGCTTCTTAATATACTTGTTTCAGATGAAGCAGAGACAAGTGAAAATTTAAGAAAGCAGAAGCAGATCTCCTGAGTAATCTAATAAAATTATCATAGAGAGAAGAGGTAGGTTTCCATGTAGTGACTCCTCCTTACTATGTGAAGAACACTGTTCTTAACTTTTCTGTTATTAGTTTTCCATTTACAAAATATGGAATTCCAACCACACTGTAGAATTGTGTGAATCAAACTACTTCAGTTGTTTCATTTCTTTTATTCAACTCAGTTCAAAAAATGTTTCTTAAGCATTCATGTAAATTTGGTCAAGTCATTTCCAGATTCAATTATGTTGAATACAAAATAAGAACTTAAGACTAAAAGCCATGGACTAGATTATCCTGTGATTAAAACTTCACTCACTAGGTCATAGAACATTTTTATTTGTGGTCTGACAAATCAGAAAATGACATTTGGCCCTTTTGATTTGTTAAAAGTACATTGAGTAAATAGTGGCTAGGTGGCACAGTGGATAAAAGCACCGGCCCTGGAGTCAGTAGTACCTGGGTTCAAATCCGGTCTCAGACACTTAATAATTACCTAGCTGTGTGGCCTTGGACAAGACACTTAACCCCATTGTCTAGCAAAAAATGAAACGAACAAAAACCTAAAAAAGAAGTACATTGAGTAAAAGAATATATTCTAATAGCACATTAATTTTGGACAAGCACTGAAAAATTCAGGGGGATTTGTCATAACTAACACTAAAAGTGTTAAATTACATATTTGGGAATTTTAATAATTAAATGAAAGTCAGACCTAAATAAAAGCAACTATTCAACTATTCCTTTGATATTGTTCCAGTGACGCTTTCCAATGTTTTCTAAATATCTGTGATCTGACAGAATGTCATCCCTGAGTCAACTGTATATGTTCATATATTCATAAACTTCAATAAATATAGCAACTTACATTTATATAATGCTTACCACTTTCTTGAAAATGTTTTCACGTATAACAACTCATTGAAACAATATGGTTTAATGGGCAGGGGCAAATTACAAACATTATAGCCAAAAAACCAAGAACAAATTCTAGTTTTGCCACTCAACTATACTTGGGTAGTTCATATAAATTCTCTAAAATGAAGTTAAAGTATCAAACAAACAAAAAGGAGGGCCCTTAAACCATACATAAAAGTAGAATGCCATGATAAATAAGAGATAACTTATTTTGTTTCAAAGATCTTGGATTATTGTAGAATATCGACTATAATCGGAGCTTGGTTTTATCTGTGGTCCAAAGAGCAGAATAGTAGACAGTGGAAATAGCAAATGGAATTTATTACAGCTGCAGGGAAACAGGATACACTCAAATTAGAGACAAGAAATGGAACTAAAACATGGGTAACAGTGAAGTGAAGCTGAGGTAGGCACAAAGTTAGACACATTGGCTTTCTGCAAACTAGCAGAGAACTACTTTCTCAAGCTAATTGGGACTTCAAAAGTCTCTGTAATCACAAATCCTACTTACATTTTCCAGTGTCTTTCCTAGCTGCTCCACACAAATCCTCTTTCCTTCAGTGTTTTAGTGTCTGCCCAATTCATCTTGTTTAGTGAACTCAGCTTAATATGTGTTGACATTAATCAATCAATCCTCCTTGACCTTGAACATTTAGTGTGATACTTTGAACATGTACCACTGGAGTGAATCCTCCCTGGAAGGGAAATCATGTCCAAAGGATCAGTTCAACTAGGCAGCTATAAGAAGGAAAAAAGGAGGAGAAAAAGAGATTCTATATCTATATCTATATCTATATCTATATCTATATCTATATCTATATCTATATCTATATCTATATCTATATCTATATCTATATCTATATCTATATCTATATCTATATCTATATCTATATCTATATCTATATCTATATCTATATCTATATCATCTATATCTATATCTATATCTATATCTACATCTACATTTACATCTACATCTACATCTATATCTATATCTATATCTATCATCTATATCTATGTATATCTATATACAGAGACACAGAGAGTGAGAGAATTCCTCTATAATGAAAAAGGAGTATTTTAATTGTTATTGTGCTGTGGTTTTTATTAGTTTTTAATGTCTTATTACTGATATTTATTATATTTAGGAAAATCATAATGTGGAAACTTGTGAAATTCAGATGAAGCAAATATCATCACTATTTAGCTCTACAGATTTGAACAGAGCATGGAGAGATGTTTGGTACATATTCATGTAAAGAGCATGTGCCACAAAGATAAGCCTAGAAGCCAGGTCTTTTTGACTTCAAGACTGACCCTTTAACCATTATACCATGATTGCTTCATTGAGAAAAGAAACACGAGTGCTAAATATGTAAAGGTAATTGAAAAAGTAAATAGACACGATTCTAAAAAAAAAAAATCACATTTTGGCTTTCTAGATAGCTCCGCCTTTGAGCTCTTATAAACACTCATTATGTTTAGTGTCATTCAAATTATAATATCAATATAAATTCTAATGTGGATATAGTAAGTAGCCTTTAATGCTTTTTTTCCTGTAAATTATTTCTTTCCAAATGTAATCATAATGCCTTTATGCTGCTGCTATAAATTCTTCCATTTCATTACCCACTAGCTCATAGAAAACTCGGATCTGAAAAGAAAATCCACAAGAAAGAATTAAACTGAAATAGGAACAACTACCTTTCTCAGCCTTTCATCACAAAAGCATCATTCTGCAAGAGACTTTCCTTGTCCGCTAGGTTAGTTCAAATTTGGCCTCAGACACTTGACTCCTACTAGCTATGTGACCTTGAGCAAGTCACTTAACCCTGACTACCTCACATCCAGGACCATCTCCAGTCATCCTGATTCATGTCTGACCATTGGAACCAGATGACTCTGGTAACTTAGATCAGCAATGCCCAACTCAAACCATTTCATCTTGCTATGGCATCACCTCCCTGATCTCATGGTCTACTTTGAGAATGAAAGACAAACATCATCATCAATTTCCCTTCTACTTTACATTTATCTTATATAAGCTTATTTATGTACCTGTTCCCCCCACCCCAGAATATAAATTCCTTGAAGGTAGGGCTTTTTTCATACATACATACATAGACACAGTCATGTATAAAATCTATGTATACTAATGCTCCCACTGGTCATAAAAATTTGATGCTGTAGTAATTACAAGTGATTAATAAAAGCTAGCAATTGATTTCTATATTATATTTATTCTCCTCAGATGTTCAGATTCCCCTAATGAAAGCAAAATCCCAGTAATCAGGAGATGTTATGACAATATTCATACTTACCAAATAAATAGATATATAAGAGAGAACAAGTTTACAGAAAACTGTGCTTCTGTCTTAGAATTTGAAAGAGAAAACTTGCAGAGAAAGTAGTCTAGCTAGTTGGAATTTCCATTGTGGTGGAAAAATGGATTTGGAGTGAATGATCCTGACCTGCTGTCCTAGCTTTGGGTAATTCACTGTGTATCTCTGACCTCAGTTTTCTCATCTCTAAAATGAAGTAGTTGGACTAAATGATTCATAAAATCCCCTGTACCTCTCTATTTATGGTTTTATTGAAGTCTCTTGTACTTCTATCTGTGGTATTAGTGAAGTCTTCTTTATAAAAAAAAACACTTAGTTGATTTGTATTTAGGATTATTGCTAAGAATTCTGGGTTTTGTTATTTTCTAGGATATACTTTCTGAGGTAAACTTTCAAGGTAATTAATTGCTTTACTGGATCATTTGGTTTAAATATTATTTTAAAAACAATAAAATTACTTATAAAATAGTATTTTAAATTCATTGTATGCTAAATTATTCTTGTGATCATAAAGAGTGTTAAATTACATAAAATAATGTACAAAAGTCTTTTTTGTTCTTATCAAGGACACTCTCAGTGAATGCATAGACCATTCTCATAAGAATTTCATAGAAGTACGAAAGCAGCTATATTTTTTGATCATTGCTTATGTCTTCTGAGCTTATTATGGTGATGTTTGTCCTTCGTTCTCAAAGAAGATCATGACATCAGGAAGGTGATACCATGACATTTTCAAAAATTCAAATTTAGTGAGAGAGTGTTGTGCTAAGTCACCAACCTCACTTTCTCCTTGAGAGCCATCTAGTGACCAGATACACATCAGGATGCTTGGAGGTAGCCCTGGATGTGAGAAAATCAGGACTTATTTACTTGCCCAATGTCTGAAACTGGATTTGAACTACCATCCTCCTGACTCCAATTCTAGGGTTTTATTGACTGTGCCATGTAGCTGCCCTATGCTTATCTGGGTCACACAGTAGATGAAGTGCTAGGTCTTGATTCAGAAGAGCAGAGCACAAATTTGACCTCAGATGCTTACTGAGAGACCTTGAGCAAATTATTTAATTTCTGTCTTCCTCAGTTGTTTATGCTTTCTTTCTTTGTGTTTGTGTGTGTGTGTGTGTGTGTGTGTGTGTGTCTGTGTTTATTATAAATTTAAAGGCACAGTCTATAATATTTTCTATCCATTGGCTACTGTCTTCTCTTTAAAATATCTTTATCATTATTATTTTAATTGTGCTAACTCATGCATGAATTTTTTAAACATTTAACCACTTACTGAAGTTAATTTAATTCTCAGTTTTCTTAGGAACTATTGATTTTTCTCCATATAGTACACTGACCATTTCAGTCAGAGTACACAAGTAACAATTTCATTGTTGTACTGCTGATACTAAGTTGATATAAAAGTGCTAGAAGATTAGGTTCCATTTCACATTCTTTGATTGACTTTCTTCTGTTTTATCTGTAAATGGTATACTAATGACTTAAGCTTAGCAGGCTTTCTCCATATTCTCTACAGGCTTGCCCATTTTCCTCTCTTAGTGACTGTTATTATCTTATAAAGAAATAGATTTTGACATAGTCATTCTCCTCTATGATATTTTGTATATGAGATAATACTCTAAATAGCTATTGCCCTTGGCTATTATATATCTGTATTTGGCAATAAAATTAAATCTTTGTTGGATGAGATTATTTCTAGGCTTTTTCAGCCTTTTTAGTGTATCTAGTTTTCATTTATTAGACTTCTCCTGGGAATGATGATTCAATTCAGCAAAGATATAGTATTTCCTAAAATATGCATGGCACTGTATTCAAAACTAGAAAACAGAAATTTCAGAAATAATAATTGCCCTCTGAAATTAATCAAGGTCAACATATATTGTTCTTACTATTATTTTCTCTCTATCCCTTTCCCTCCTCATTCTCTGTCTTTTTCTTTCTCTCTTTATTTTTCCTTTTCACTATCTCTCTGTTTCTATTGATATTAGTTCATTTTAAATACATTAAGTTGGAGTCACTATAACCACATATGTTTTTGTATTCATATTTTTATCTTTTTTTCTAATCTGGTATTTATTTAGATTATTGTACTAACCTTTCAGTGATATAATCACTCATAATCATGTTATTTTAAAATGACATTATATCTGTAAGTAGTCATTTCTTGTCAAATCACAAAGAATTAATTTCATTTTTTCATTGATTCTTTTTCCTTTCTTAGCCATTCTAAAACTTTTTTTTCTTTTTGCCTTTTCCTCCATATGTCCATACTTGTATCTTTTTTATCTCCTTAGGTTGTCATGGCATTATTCTCTCTTGGCG
This sequence comes from Macrotis lagotis, assembly GCF_037893015.1. Lineage (NCBI taxonomy): Eukaryota > Metazoa > Chordata > Mammalia > Peramelemorphia > Peramelidae > Macrotis > Macrotis lagotis. Next base: position 93,898,768 of record NC_133665.1, read on the forward strand.
CCCCCATATATATCTGAACACTTGTATGTGTACCTTGCTGAATTTTCATCTACATCATGACCACTAGTCATAGAGATCCCCCGAAGATTCTCTTCCCTATCCATTCTATTTCACTTGATGATTTCCTCAGTTGTTTCATCTCTGCAAATGACTTTGAAATCCAAGTGCCTAGCCAGAGATCTCTTAAGTTCTGTCTCACATTATCTCAATTTGCCTAGCAATTATCTCAGATTGAATGTCTTTTAGACATCTTAAAGTTCAAAACACAATTCATTTTCTTCCCTCAAAAATCTTAATTTCCTAATTTCCTCACTTGTGTCAATGATATTACAATTCCCTCATAACCTAGTTGTCATTATCAACTTCTCAGTTTCTCTCATTTCTCCCCACCAGTATTCGATCAGATGTCAAGTCCTACAGATTCTACCATTATAACATGCTCTTTTTTTGTTTTGACATAGCAATCATCCTGATTCATCAATTCAAAGCTAGACTATTATAATTGTCTGCTGCTTGCTGTCCTTGCCTAAAGACTCTTCCCGCTCCAATTCTTTAATTTCTCCCTAAAATGCTGGTCTGAAAAATCACACACACACACACACACACACACACACACACACACACACACAAGCACAGACACACATTATTCAGTAAATTTCAGTTCCCTATCTCCTTCACAATTAAATATAAAATCTTCTATTTGTTTTTTAGAGCCATTCATAATGCAGTGCCTTCCTGAGTTTCAAATTTTCTTAAATTGTAGTGTCCACAATCTGTATTGTGGAGTGATACTGATTGCCTTTCTATTTTTCTTTGCATACAATCATTTTCCTTGGTTGTTCTCCATGCTTGGAATACTCTTTCACAACATCATTGACTCCTTGATTCCCTAAAGGATTCAACTAAACCTAACCTTTAGCAAGAAGCCTGAATTTCTCTCATCCTCTTCAAATTTAGGACAACTTCTCAGATCACTTCCAATTTGTCCTGTTAAACATTATTTGTGCGTAAATGCTTCTATTAAATTTTTAGTTCCCTGAAAGTACAAATCATTTTGGTTCCTGACTTGCCTATATTTTTCCCAGTCTTTGCAAAGACTTCAGGCATTACCTCTGATACATCACAGGCACAAAATAAATGTTAAGTAATATATTGACATTTATAGCCATCAAGTATCAACATATCTTATTGTATGTTTCTCTTCTGAATCTTATCTTATTAAAATTTTCCCATTCTGACATTTAGCAAACATAATGTTATCTGTCCCTACTATGTTATCCAAAATTTTCAAAAAATGTGCTCTTATCTTTTTATCAAAAACAAAAATATAATGCGCATAAGAGTGTGAGGAAAAGGTGCAACTTTGTACCTAATTGGATTCATTCCATTAATTGGCACTCTATTCAATCTGGATGTTTAGTACTCAGCAAAACTAATTTATATATCCAAATAAAATTGGGAGCTAATAAAGATTTTTAAGTCATACAGTTATAATGATTGGAAAGATTAACAAGTCAATAGTATATAAATGGATGAGAAAAATTAGAGACAGAGATTAAGAAGATTATTTCAATAGTACATGTAAGAGGTAATAAATGAAAATTGTCCTATTGGGAGTAGCAATTTAAGAAGAAATTTGAGGTATATTTGGGAAATTGAATTGATAGGATACAATCACTGATTCAAAATATGGGATGAGGGATTCATGGGATAAGTGAAAATTTATTCAAAATAATTTTAAATAAGTAGAAAGAAAAATCACGACATCTTTCTTTGACATAGGATATAAGGAAAGGAGATTTTAAGAAAAAAAGATGACCTACAGGAATATTTGCTATATAGCATTTCTTCAATTCCTTTTACTTTTCCATCTATGAATTTGACTACTTGGTGAGATGGCATTCAGTGTAGCACTATATTTTTTCAGGAAACTCTAAAATAGAAGTGTTTCCCAAAGGCAATAACACTACAACCAAGCATTAAAACACATTTACACCTTAGCTTTGGGAATTTAATAATGCAAAATCTGCTAAAATTTTTTCCTGTACTTATATCATGAAGCTCTAGCCTGTCAATCAACATTAATGTCATCAAGTAAAGAATTGCAGCTAGGCAATGGATTTGAATTTGAGTGAGGAGGTGCTGTGCTAAGTAACCAACCTCACTTTCTCCTCTAGAGCCATCTGGGTGCAGTGACCATATATGTATAAGGATGACTGGAGTCAGGGTTATGTGACTTGCCCAAGGTCACACAGCTAGCTAATATCAAATATGTGAGGCTAGATTCAAGCTCTCACCCTCCTGGCTCCAAGGCTAGCACTTTATCTGCTGCATTACCTAACTGTCAACACCAGGAAACCATATATAATATCCATCATTCCTTCCACAAGCTTATAGTGTGAAGAAGCTATAACTAATGGTAGTGATAATTACTTACCCATAACTCAAATGTACCAAACTCTCATGACAAACCGTACTCAAGAGTTTAAGTATTCCTACACTTTTCCCCATTACTTCTGAATTCTGTGAGTAAGGGGAAGATGATTAGATTCTGCCTAGCAAATTTTGTGGGAACCCTGAATTAGAGTGAAATATGAAGCACCTTTAATTACAATGGCCTTAAAGAGAAGAATTACTTCTATGGAATCAGAGCTCTTTCCATTTTTCATTATATATCTAGCATTTATAATGCTTAAAAGTTTTCAAAAATTATCCTGTTATTATCAAGTATCCAAGAGGATTGAAGATGTTATTACCACCAAATTACAGAAGAAAAATTGAGGCAGAAGAAAAACCAAAGCAGAAGAAAAATTGGGCATGTTTTGCCCAATAATATCTGAGACAGGGCTTGAAGGGAATTCTTTTAGGTCCTTCTGACTCCAGCTCCAGCATTCCATTGATTTTACTACTAAGTTGCCTATCTGAGAGTGTTACAGATATCAGCAAAAATTTTGTTTTGCTTTGAACAGAAACCATTAAATAAAAAACAGTAAATGTCTAGAGGATGGAAAAAAGTTTCTCTTCCCCAGGCTCCTTCCCTTCCTCTTTCTGGGGGGGGGGGGGGAGAAGGTGGGGATTATATAGAAACCTCGAGAATATAGTTCCATATCTATAGTTCCAGATCATTATGCTACTCTAGGTAATATGTTAGTTTGTTAAAAGATTTTTGTACACCCTAGGAGTCTATCTTTAGATAGGAAATATTTATATAAAACTCTAAGGTTTTCAATGTCATTATATATATTTTATGTGACTTTCAAAACAACTTTTCAGTCTAGGTACTGTTATTATCACTTATTGTACAAAGGATGTAAAGATAAGTTGCAAGAACTTTAGAGACTTTTCCAGGGTCACGCAGCTAATAAGTGTCTGAAAAAGCCAAATTTGAACTAAGATCTGCTGATGACCAAATTCAGTACCAAATTATGTGTTCTTTCACCTAGTTGACAGGTTTTCCTACTTGAAAGATGGGTTAAAATTGGAATTTTTAAACATGAAAGTATATTCCAAGTAACATGAAATAAAGGACTTCTACAAATCCACTCTTTTTTTTCTAAGCAGAAACTGTCCAATTATAAAACAAACAGTTTAACTATAGTTAGCTCTCAATTATTTGGTTGATGTGGGACAACAATATGGATATTACTGAAACTCACAGAAACTCATATTAAAAACAATCTATTATGTGCAGACTGTAATGCAGAATGAGGCACCTCCTGTTTCAAACAAAGAGGACACTTGAGCCAACTGCATATTTTTTATTACTTCACTGAACATCTGTACAGACTTCTTATTTCCTTTTCTATAATATTAAATTTGAGTGGACAAAAGATATTATCAAACCTGAAGAGTCAGGAAAGACATTAGTTTCTTGGTCATGTCCTTAAGAAAATTTGTGGCTCAATCTGGTAAGAAAATGTGTGGCTAAATCTGGATAACTGATTAAATTTATGTGAAGTCACTATGTTTCAAATCACTGTTTGGAAAGCAGTAGAAGAAAAAAAGAGAAACATATCAAGGTACAAAAACTCACCAACAATTAAATCTGTACTTGTATAGAATATGCTTTTCATTTAACTACTAATTTTTTTGTGACACTAGTAATTTGAAGACCTCTAGTGACAGACCTGCTCTGCTTGAATACAGAGGATAGATGGTCACTTGTTGAGGGTATTAAAAAAAGGATTCCCAAATTGAGGGAAGTTGAAATAAATAACAATTCCGAGGACCCATCCAGTGATAGTAGTTTGCGTTGTATCTTCTGAAGTAAAAGAAAATCTCTGTGATCCTCCTAAGTGAAGCAAAGAAATATTCTTCTGAGTCTTTATCCACCATGAGTAACTTCAGTAAATATCAGATGCAGCAGAATCATATTTCTTTAATTTTAAGTTTAAGACTTTGGAGGAAAAAAGTTGATGCTTAAATAGTTCATTATTGAGTCTTCCATTTCCAAGACTCATGATCACAACTCATGTAAGGAAATAAAAAGAAAATGAGAATTGTAATGGAATGGAACAGTTTCACCACAGCATGCTTTTCCCTCTTGATATATTTAATAGTCCTTTAACAAAAGTATGTGGGAAAAGTGTAAATGAATTAAAGAGCCCAAACAGAAATTGGAGTTAAATTGCCTTAATAATGACGTAATAATTAGAGTTGCAATTATTATCATGAATATTCAACTCTCTTAATGTTAATTAAAATGTCAGGCACCAATTGTTATAGAAAGAAATATTTCCAACATCAATACAGAATTCTTGATTAGGAAAAGATCTTAAAGGTCATCTAGTTCAACTACCCATCCAATGAAAAATGGGTGATTCTCATCCAACTTCAACTTGAATACCTCTATTAACAGACTCCTTAGTTCCAAAAGAGATGTGTCCAAGCTTGGAGATAACATGGTTTGAAAGATCTAGGGATTCCAGAACCTTACAATGGTGTTCATCAGAAGCAGAGATTTCTTTATTGAATAGATGGCAATTAGTAAGAAAAAAACGACATATCTTGCTTTGGATGGAAAGAAGATCTGGTTTTAAGGAGGCACTGAAATGATTCCCTATTGGTCTTCCTTTTCCTTAAGGCTTGCCATACCTTGATTCACTCTATATAACTACCAAATGATGTTTCTAAAATGAATATCTGGCTGTGTGCCTTCAATACTCGCTTAATCCCTGGAAAACCCAAATCCTTGCCAGGATTATTAGATGCTAGCAAGGACATATTTCCCCCTGTCTTTTCTTTACCTTTAATAACAAACAAGGCTACTTGATACCCCATTGAGAAGAGCACAAAAGCTTCTCACACCGCTAAGGTGTGATAGAAATCTACAACTTTATTCCTTCTAGTGAGAGGGAAGACATACATCCCTCACCATCTGCCTTGCCACTGAATCTGAAGGAGTTCTTAATTATTCCATCTGGTACACCTGGGCTTTGCCATATAACTCTCTAACGTGCCCTTAAGTTTTTTTTGTTTTTTTCATCCACTCTGCAATTGTACTGTTTCTTCCAATGAGAATGTGAGTTGCTTTTACAGAGAGTGTCTTGTTTCTAATTCCAACCCTAGTGCTACCATAGTGCTCATCACATTCAAAGTGTATGAGAAATACTTTTTCACCCCCTCTACACTTGATGTTCTAGTGGTTCCTTTCACTTCTATGAAAAATAATTCTGGCTAATTGACATTTAAAATCATCCATGGCAGGGACTGAATCCATCTTTTGTGAATTATTATGCAATATTCTTCTTAACATGTGATATGGTCTAGCCAGTTTGGTCCTCAATAACTTTTCCTTTCACAGTCTTCCAACTCTTATCTCTCTGTTTTTATACTAACCATCCCAATGACAAGAAGGTTTGACCTTCAGTTATATATCTTGAAAATTTTAGTTGTTTCCAAAACTAGCACACATATTCATATGCATATAAGTACAAAAATACATGTAAATACATATAATATACATGTTGCTTCTGTTGAATGAATGTAGACTTCTGAGGGCAAGTGGAAATTGTTTTACTTTTACCTTTGCACAGCAAGAGCTTAGTACAAAGAAGGCATTTCATAAGTTATTATTAATTTATTTATTATATAATTTTTATGTCGTTGAAAATTATGGGGTAGTAGAAAGGATGCTCAACTAGACATCCTGACTTCTTATATTATCTCTGCCACTAACTAGCTAAGTGACTTTAGTCAAATCTCTATTACTCTGGTCCTCAGTTTTCATATTTATGTAACAAGCAGTTTTAAGTGGATATTCTGAGAGCTACTCAAGCATTAAATTTCTGTATTTTGAATCTAGATACATAAAGACTCTATCTACCACAATTGCTCCTAATCTTTGGGTCTTAGGCACATCTTCATGAAAGAAGTATATTGATTCCTAGCTACTTGAGAGAGAGTAAAAATGTATGTAGATAGGTTTTTTTGGGAAGAGGCGTTTTGGAATATATTTGAAATTTAGTAAAGGAGAAATACAAAGAAAATTACATTGGATTTAGAAGACTTCTAAGGGGATCATTGTTCTTCTACTTTCTAAACCTCGACAGTGCCAAGTAACTTATTCTGTTTGAATCTCAGATTTCCCTTTACAAAATAATTACATCTAAAATCATTTTTAGCTTGAACTAAATGATATCTTATAAAAGGAAGTATCTATTATCTAAAAGGTTTCTGTTATATATGTATATACATCACACATGCAATATGACATAGTGCTAGAGAGCTAGCTCCTTAGGTAGGAAGGCACATCTTCAAGTGGGCTTCCTATGTAGAACAACTCTATGACCTTGGGCAAGTTACCTCTCATGTGCTGCAACTCTCTAAAGTCAGGTTTCAGAGGAAATACTGATCAATTTTGGTACAAAAAGATCCATACTAAAAGTACTTCCTTCTAGCAAAGAAATCAAATACTCTGTGTTGGTGTATCAAATACATTTATTAAATACACATAATCATATATAATTCACAGACTATAAAGAAATATATATATATATGTAATCTGTATATATGCATGTATATGTGTATATGAAGATCCACATATACACATGGGTTAAGAGTATGTGAAGAAGTGAATTGTATAGTTATTGGGCAAAAAAATGATTGATTGAAGTTTTGGCTAATTCAAAATGTCAATGCCTGAAATTTCAATAGTTATTTCTAAGTCTGACATAAACAATGCAAATTAGGGGTGAAACTTTTCCTCTTAATGTCAATGATGGAATGGTGATTATACTGCCTAATCCTTAGATTAATGAGAAAAGCTGTGAAAATCATTCTGAGCTTTCAAGAAACAAGAAGATGCATAAATACAAAACATTTTCATGAAAAGCCAGTTCTTTTTATTTCTTAGGAATATGCATTTTTATTACTACTAAGTGGAAATTAATGAATATGTCAGCTCTAGACAAGTGCTGATGTCTTCACTATTCCCACAGACCTTATCTGACTTACATGTTTTCTGAACTCTGTTATCTGTTTTTTTTCCTGCTTTTAATCATAGAAAATACTCTTCCTATGTCTATGGCTTTCTTTGCAGGAGCTGTAGTCAGGGCTCAGAATCACTTCCAACAATCCCTGGCTCCCCTCAAGGATCAACTTGATATAGACTCCAACATAAGTTTGCCTGTTTACCCAACTGTTATCATTCTCAAAACAATCTTTTATTTCATATATATTTAATATATATTTCATATTGTCCATTTTGGACACATAGATTCTTCATGATTCCAGGCTAGGACTCTCTCACCCCGTTCTGCAAGCTCCTTAAAGGTCTGTTATTTATTGCTATTTATGTATGACTTTGGGTTAGTTACTTCAACACTTTGTCCCTCAGTTACTTTCACTTGTAAAATTTAAGGCTCTCAGGAGATATTACTAAAATTTCCCTTCCAACTCTGATTATATAATGTACCATTACCAATTAAAAAAAAAACTCTCTACCTAGGGTACAAGTTTCTTCCAATAAATTTCTTGTGTGTGTGTATATATATATATATATATATATATATATATATATATATATATATATATATCAGTTTTAAACCCTAGACTATCCAATTTGGAATAGATCTTAGACGTTGTTTAACAAACTATTTGTTAATTATTTGACTGAAAAATAGACTATATTGTCTTTATCCTGGAGATAGTTATTAATGTTTAAGTAAATGATTACAATACTTTAGTATATAGAAGGAGGATTTAATTTTAAATAATTCAATCAAATAGCATAAACAGAGTTTGGATTCTGCCCAGATAAACTAAGATGGAGTAGGAGATGCCTGAGATTGCACTTGGAAGACAGAACTGGTTGTTATAGTGTGAATTTTTTGGTATATACTTGCCACCTGTGTAGCAGCAGCCATTTTCCATAGATTACACACTTGGAAATGTCTGCATCTTTAAATGTATTCAACTTTCTCTTAATGTATAGCATACTCCACTGGTGAAGTCCTCATTCCTTGACAGTAGGTAATGAATAGACCTCATGCAGTCAGGGAAGAGGATCTGAGGGCCACTTTCCCTTTTCCTCAAACTCAGAATATTTTTTTTTTGCTTCTTTGACATTTTCAGTTCTAACTTCAGGGAGAATATTCCTGAATTTGAGAATTCAAGCCATGGGAACCAAAGTGCTTAACATTCTAGATTAGATATAATATAGATATGTGTGTGCTAAGCAATATAGATGTGTGTGAGCTAAGTTATATATTTAATGTCCATCTCAAATCCAAAAACTGAGTGTATGTGTAAGGGATTACAAACTTGCAAAAGACAGGTATATTTGTTCTTCTTATATCGTTGAAGTAAATATTGCTTTCTAAAACTAATCTGACCCCCTAAAATTGAAAATACCAGAATCAATAATGGCTTGAAGAGATGACAGAAAAGGTACATTCCCATCCTCCTAGAGATCTAGAGAAGCCTAGTACAAGAGTAAAATGTAGTAAAATTGTTCCTACAAGCAAGGGGGGTCAAATAATCACTGATACAGTAGCATTGTAAGACAACAGCTTTTTTCATTGAAAGTGTGGAGAGGTATGTTTGAACTAAGTAGTGCTGTGATCTTAGTGGTCATCTCTAAAGGGAATAGAATAAACTAGAACCAGAGCTTTAGATCTGGAAGGTACCTTATAAGTCATCTAAGAAACCAATCATATTTCAGATGAGAAAATTGAGAATCAGAGACATTAAATGATTCATTTAAGACCACATAACTAGTTAGTACAGGGGCAAGATTTTAACTCACATCTTACTGACTCCTGCTCCAGTAATAGTAACAGTACAATATTGCCTTAGAATATCAGTAAGGTCAATACTATGAGTAAATTCTATGAAAATAGACATAAATATTTTTTGAAAAAGCTATTTGGAGAAGGAATACCTTCTGATTAAATTTTTGTAGGAAATTTCCTCTACATACACATATATTTAGATGCATATATATCTTTGTATATCAATGATTCATTTCTAAGTTGTAATAATAGATAGTTACTTATTTCACTTGACTTGGTAGTCCATGTCAGAGAAGGTCTTGGATCCTTGTCCTTATTCTGAGGCCAGATCTTAATCTAAGCCACACTACCTCTCCTAAATATATTTGGTGAAAAATCTCTTTTGTTACAAAGAGAATGTAGCAGGAGAAATACCACTGGAATTGAACAAATATCTGGAATATGAGTCAGATTAATGTGCTGACGCTTTATTTGTGGTAGAAGTATAATTCCAGTTTTTACAAACAGAGTTCAAGGCTCTGATATTGTTGGGCTGAAGCAAAGATTCTGCTTGCCTTGAAGAGTCAAAAACCATCAAGAGACATGCATAGGACCACATAATAATGCTCAAGGAGGCAAAAACAGGCAAAGATGATAGATGTTGGATGTTACTGAGCATCTGACAATCGATGAGAAATAAATTGTCATCTGTGTCAACAGACTGCTTCTATTGATCACATAGATCTTTGTCAGCAGTTTGAATTATGGATAATGTCAGTCACTGCCTAGTGGCTGCAGATCTGGCTTCAGGCATGTCACAAGAGAACAGCTTCCTTTACTTTCAGAAATGATAAGGAAGTCGACTTTGCTGAGTGAAAGGGACAGACTGTTGTTCCAAAGTGACCCTTAGGAATGTAAATTAAAACTTTTGTGATGAAGGAGCACCATAACTGAGTGTTGAATGGTGGAAAATGTATTTATTTATTTGTTTTCTATTGTTTTGTCCAATTATATGATTTTAACAATGAAGTCAGTGTGGAAACTCCTTGAAGCAAGACAAATTAGTAACTTGTGGTTAATTTAAGTTGGAGAACTTAATTTTTTAAATTTATTTTTTGGGGCTAGGGCACAAACCCCACTGACAGGCTAGTGAAGCCTAGAGGACCCCCTTCTCAGAATAAAAAGTTTAAAAGTATAATTTTAAAAATACTATGACTGATGCCAAGTATGTTGAAAAGAAAGTTCATAGACCTCTCTAAACTCAATTGATATTACTACACTAAGAATGCATGACTTAAGAGTATTTGAGAGTTAATCAGGGTACTAAAAGTTTATGTGACTTGTTTATTGTCTCATATTTGTGTATTAGAGGCAGAAATTTCCCTATTCATCCTAAATTCAAAGCTATCACTATCTCGACTAAACCATGCTGCTTCATAGGAGAAATTTGATACATTTAGAAAAATGAGAAATTCCTCATATTTTGCATCAATATAAACAATTCCTCAACAACAACAACAAAAAAAACTACTAAGTTTTTTATCACTTCTCTTCCCTCCTGAGCACCAAGTACTTTTTCAAGAAGTTACATTTGGACTGCAACAATTAATTCTTTAGTTTTGTGTTTGGCTTTTTACTGTGATTAGTTAATTTACATACCCAAATCATCTCAAAATAATCAATAAAACTTCAAATTCAACCTTCCAAAGTGAGCACCTTTTTAATCTTCTGCTGGTCTAGAATAACAGAAATCTGGAGTTTGCATGAAATTTGCATATCTTAAGACCAGAAGCCTTGTTAAGCAGTTCTTGGATGGTTTCCCCCTGATTTGGCACCTAATACCAAGATGAGAATTTTAGTTAAGTTATAATATAGTTTGTAAATTATGCTCCTTTGATATTTGAAACAGTTTATATTTGACTTCTAAGACCAGAAAAAGATATAATTTTTAATACATATTGATTCACAGTGTATCATGTCTCCTCTATTAGAATGTGAGTTCTTAGGGGGAAGGAATGGTTTAGACCTTTATATTGCAGGGCTAGCACAGTGCATAAAAGACAATAAATATTCAATAGATGTTTATTGACTGGTTGACCAACCTAAATCTGGAAGACTTGCTTGGAATATGATCAATAAAATGGAGGTGATATGATTGCTCACTGAATATGATCAATATTATGAAGCAATTCATTGTTTTCACTTGGGGTTAGAGAGCTGAAAAACTGCTCATTAATAGAATATGCTTATGCTCTAGCCTGGATATAATCTTACTTCTGAGAAGTTGTTGCACCAGAGCACAAGTTTTCTTAGAACTTAATAAAATGGGAGGTCTTTATACAGAATAATAATGGACTGTATCTCTCTTATCTGATGAACAGTCAAGGTTCATAAATGTGCAACACTTGAAATTTATGGAATTTAGTCTAATTTCAAATAATTAGCATAATATTTGTGACATAAGGAATTACACAAAAATTAGCTCTCATGATTTCAATTAAATTTATTAAAGAAGCTATGGAAATAAAGTCCATTACTGATTAGATTGAAGTAAAAATGTTCCTTATCCACATTCATTTAAAATTTGATGTGAAGTTTCACAATTGTATCTGTCTGATTTATATTTATATTCTATATTTATATTTATATTCTACCACCCATGTTAATTGTTCATACTTCAAGAAGAGGAAAATGATCATCCATCAATAAACAGCCCCATTAATTTAACAGGATGGTTGAATCTCTAACAAGAGTGAAACAGGCAGACAATCAAGTAAGTGAAAGACAAATTCCTCATAGTCAATTCATGAAGATTCTGCTGCCAGATTCCTGCAGGTATTAGTACAAATATTGAAGAGGGTGAAAAACACTATTTAATGAACTAAGGAGGTATATGCTTAAATGGTGACATTAGTTATTTTCTGATTACTTCTCATGTATATCTTTCAATAACTAACATTATCTGGAAATAAGACATTTGTTTCTGTTTTAATTATCGCAACCACCTGTATTGGAATCATTGTACTTGAATGTATTTTCAGACACTAATGAATTTCACATTACCTTTTTAAGTAGTGGAAGTCAAATTTCTTTTTTTATGATTGGAAATCAAGATGTAAAAATTTTAGGGGAGTATCTTCAGAAGTCATTTTGTTGACTAGAAAGTCACATGAAATCTCTTTATACTACAATAGTTTCTCATTCATAAACCTATAGAAATATTTTATTAGGTATGCAATTTGTTGGCTCTTTCCTTTAATTATTTTTGCAGAAGTCAGAGCACCTATTATACTGCATTGCAGCAATAAATATAATTTATTAAACAATGGCAATTTATAGTACACTGTTCCAATTTTTGACGGAACAACCTGCATAAAGCTTACCTGTATAAATCTTTCAATCTTAAAAAGGAATGTGACACTGAAAATGTGAATCATAAGGCCCCAAACCATAACATACATGCATTTGAGTGCTGCAAAAAAAAAGTATTTTTTTGGAGAATTGCAAAAAAATTATCAACAATCGTAATTTCACAGATTAAAAATCATTTGAGTAGGCTTTAATGAACAGGTGGGGGTTAGCAGGTGGATATGGAGTGGTATCTATGAATTAAAATAATTCCATGTATGGGGGCGGCTAGGTGGCACAGTGGATAAAGCACAGGCCCTGGAGTCAGGAGTACCTGGGCTCAAATCTGGTCTCAAACACTTAATAATTGCTTAGCTGTGTAGCCTTGGGAAAGCCACTTAACCCCATTTGTCTTGCAAAAAAAAAGAATATTTTATAGAATTTATTAAGTTATATAATATGGATATTTATGCAAATCTATAGGATTTAGAGCTAAAAAGAATATTAGATCATTGAATAAATCCCTTCATTTAAGAGGATTGAGATAAAATGGTGGAGAGAAGCCAGGAATTTTCCTGAGGTCTTCCCAGTTTCTCTCAGAAACAAAATTATACAAGTTTCTAAATGAATTCTGTAGTGACAGAACCCACAAAAAAACAAAGTGAAGTGAACCAATTTTCTAGCTTAAGATAATCAAGCAAAATTTTTTAAAAATGAAAAAATAAAAGAAAATGTAAAATAATTCTTTGGAAAACTTACCTGGAAAATAGATCCAGGAAAGACCATTTAAGTATTACTTGACTACTAGAAAACAATGATCAAAAAAAGAGCCTGGATAACTTCTTTCAAAAAGAGATCAAGAGGAGCAGCTAGGTGGCACAGTGGTTAAAGCAATGGCCCTGGCATCAGGAGGATCTGCATTCAAATCAGGTCTCAGAAACTTAATAATTACCTAGCTGTGTGGCCTTGGGCAAGCCACTTAACCCTATTTGCCTTGTAAAAACCTAAAAATATAAAACAAACAAAAAAAAAAGACATCAAGGAAAATTAACCTGATATCCTGGAACCATTGAATTAAATAGTGAAAGAGTTCAACAATCATCTCCTGAAAGAGTTTCTAAAATGAAAATGTGAAGGTGCATGCTAAACATTGTAAGATCAAAGAGAAATTACAACAGGCAGACATAAAGAAATAATTCAAATACTACAAATCCACAGTGAGGATTATGCAGGAGTTGGCAACATCAGCATTAAAATATGTCAGAATCCAAACTTTCTGGAGAGCAATCTGGAACTACACACAAAGGGCTACAAAATTGTGTATACCCTTTGATCCAGCAATACCACTACTGGGTCTATACCCTGAAGAGATGATGAAAAAGGGTAAAAGCATCACTTATACAAAAATATTCATTGCAGCTGTGTTTGTGATGGCAAAGAATTGGAAATCAAGTAAATGTCCTTCAATTGGGGAATGGCTTAACAAACTGTGATATATATATATATATATATATATACATACACACATATATATGTCATGGCACATTATTGTTCTATTAGAGACCAGGAGGAAGAGGAATTCAGGGAAGCCTGAAGGGATTTGCATGAACTGATGCTGAGAGACATGAACAGAACCAGAAAAACATTGTACACCCTAACAGCAACATGAGGGTGATGATCAAACTTGATGGACTTTCTCCTTACATCAGTGCAACAATCAGGGACAATTTGGGGCTGTCTGAGATGGAGAATACCATTTGTGTCCAGAGAAAGGACTGTGGAGTTTGAACAAAACCAAGGACTATTACCTTTAACTTAGGGAAAAAAACTTATATCTTATTGTCTGATCTTGCTATCTCTTATACTTTATGCTTCTTCCTTAAGGATATGATTTCTCTTTCAGCACATACAATCTGGATCAATGTATACTATGGAAACATTGTAAAGACTGGCAAATTCCTTCTTTGGGGGTGGGGGGCAGAAGTAAGATTAGGGGGAAAATTGTAAAACTCAAAATAAATAAATTCTTCTAAAAGATATTTTAGGACCTGGAATATGATATTCCAGAGGCAAAGAAGCTTGAATTACAACCAAGAATCAACTACGTGTAACAACTGAGTTTATTTTTTCAGGGAAAAGATGGACAATTAACAAGATAGGGGATTTTCAAACATTTCTGTTGAAATGACCAGAGCTGAACAGAAAATTTAATCTTAATATGAGACCCAAGAAAATATATAAAAAAGTAAATAGGAATGAATAAAAATGATTATATGAAATGATTAAACCATTTATATCTGTATATTTAAATATGATATTCATATCACATGATAACCTTAGGAATGTGAATAAGTTGATTTTGATGTGATTTTCTAATAATTGAGGCATGAAAAAGGATTGTACCAGGAAAACAGGAAAGAGGGAGGCAGAATAGAATAAAATACATCACATGGTGAGATACAAAGGACTATAGCAATAAATGCAAAGAAGAGAGAAAATGAGGATTTTCTGAATCCTCTTCTCAATTGATTTGGTACAAAGATGGAATAGCAAATCCCAGTAGGGTTTAGAAATTTATCTTACACTTAAGGGAAGTAGGAAGGGTCAAGGGAAAAAAGGGTCAAGAGGGACTAATAAAAGTGAAGGGAGAATGGAAGGCTGTAGCAAAGTTGGGGAACTGATAGAAAAGAGGGAAGACTGAGGGAGATGGTGATCAGAGAGCAAAACAATGGTGAGGACAAATGGGCAAAAGGAAAAAGAAAAGCACCAAATGGAGAAAAATAGAATGGAGAGCAATACATAGTAAATAATCTAAACTATAATTGTGAGTGGGATGAATTCTTCCAAAAAATGGAAGTAGATAAGAGAATAGATTAAAAAACAGAATCCTATAATGTGTTGCCAACATTTGAAGCAGAGAGTAAAGGCAAAAGCCTGGGGAAGAATATATTATGCTTCAGCTGAAGTAAAAAGAAAAAAAAAAAACAGGAATAGCAATCCTGATCTCAGAGGACACAAAGGCAAAATTAGTGCTAATTATAAAGGATAAGCAAGGAAACTACACCTTCCTGAAATGTACCATAGATAATGAAGTAACAGCAATAACAAACATAGATATACGAAGTGGCATAGCATCCGAGTTCCTAAAGGAGATGATAAATGACTTACAAGAAGACAGAGAGGGCAATAATACAATAGTGGGATACCTCAATCTCCCTCTGTTAGGACTAGACAAGTATAACCACAAAGTAAGAAAGAAAAAAATGAGGTGAATAGAATTTTAGAAAAGTTTGATATAATAGACCTCTGGGTAAAATTCAATAAGGATGGAAAGAAATATACATTTTTCAGCAGTGTATGATACATAAAAACTGACCATGTTTAAGCATAAAAAGTCACACAAACAAATGCAGAAAGACAGAAAAATGCATCCTTTATACATAATGGTGAAAGAAAAATTATGAATAATAAAGGTTCATGGATAGACTAAAATTTAATTAGAAACTTAATCTAATATTAAAAAATTAGTAGTCAAACAACAAATATTTGAACTGATCAACAATTTTATCCACAAAACAACAATAATGAAACAACTTATGAAACTTGTGGGATTCAGCCAAAAGTTTATCAAGAAATTTTATATTTCTGGGGCAGCTAGGTGGCACAGTAGATAGAGTACCAGCCCTGGAGTCAAAAGAAACTAAGTTCAAATGCTGCCTCAGACTCGTAATAATTACCCAGCTGTGTGGCCTTAGGCAAGTAACTTTACCCCATTTGCCTTGCAAAAACCTAAAAGAAAAAAAATAAAGAATTTTTTTATTGCTAATTGCATAATGAACAATCTAGAGAAAGATAAGATCAATGAATTGGTCTTAAAAATCTCCAATTAAATACCAAATAAGAAATTCTAAAAAACAAATGAGAGATTAATAAAATTAAAAGCAATAGACCCTTTGAACTAATAAATAAAAGTGTTTTATCAAAACAAACAAAAAATGAATAAAACTTTGATCAACTGGATTTGAAAAAGGATTGAAAAAAGCTGCATTACCAGTAACAAAAATAAAAAGTGGAAATTCATCATCCATATGGCAGAAATTGAAATAACAACTTAGCACTATGCCAATAAATCTGACAATTGAATTTAATTGGATAAATATTCAAAAAACCCACAAATTTGCTAGAATAAAAGAGAAGGAAATAAAATACTTAAAAAACTTCATTTCAGGATTTCCCGCCAAGATGGTGGAGAGACGCCAGGCCCTGTGCTCAGGTCTCCTGATCGTCCATCATAAACACTATAAAAAAAGTCTTAATGGAAGTCCTATGACAAAGCCCAGAAAGAGAAGTTAGGGGGAAAAAAAGATACATTTACCTCAATGTCCATCTTCAGAGATTGGGGTATGCTGAATGCTGAGAGCCAACAGCTACAGGGGGAGGGGTGAGAGCCAGACCACTGTGGGGGGGGGGGGGGGCTTCACTATGGGAGCCATATAACTGGGATCCAATCAGCTGAGAGAAACACTTCGCTCTGAGAAACAACTAGAGAGTGGAGGCGTGGCCCTGGGACTGACAATTCGGAACTTACAGGAAGAGCAGGAGGGTAGTTTCCTTCCTCTATCACCCCCTACTAGCTGGGCGGAGGTATTACATCCAAAAGAAAAACCTCCCCCCCCCCCCTTACTAGTCACTTAGTGAGCAAAGTCTCTAGCACTCCCTACTGAGCAGCCTCTAGGGATCACAGTACCAAACATCTGTGAACCAGCCACCACCCGTAACACAAGATCTTAGGAAAATGAAGAAAGACCTGCGAAGTGGGGGAGCATAGAAAAATTCCTAGAATGAAAAGATCCTAATTCAGAGAGAGATGTAGCACCCCTGAGGAGAATATGATTTGGTTTCCAGCACAGAAAGATTTCATTGAAGAATTAGGAAGGAGTTTAAAAAATCATTTGGAAAATTTCGGAAAAGAAATGCAAGAGAAAATTAACACCTTGTAACAAGAAAGCAAATCCTTGGAAAATACAATTGGACAAATGCGAAAAGGAAACAATTCTCTCAAAATCTCAAATGAGCAAAGAGAAAAACTTACAAAAATAGAATTGACCATTTGTAAAAGGAGTTGCAAAAGGCAAATGAAGAAAATTATTCTCTAAAAAAAAAAGAATGGAGTCTATGGAAACCAATGACTTCATGAGACAACAAGAATTGGTTAAACAAAACCAAAAAATTGAAAAAATAGAAGAAAATGTTAAATTACCTCATCATCAAAACCACTGACCTCAAGAATAAATTGAGGAAAGATAACATAAAAATTACTGGTTTTCCTGAAAACATTGAAGAGGGAAAAAATGCCTGGACTTAATATTACAGGATTTAATAATGGAAAACTTCCCTGATATCATGGAACCAGGGTTCAAAATATTTATTGAAAAAATACATTGATCCCTACCAGAAAGGTATCCCAAAATGAAAACACCAAAAAATTTTGTAGCCACATTCCAGAACGATCAGATAAAAAAGAAAATCCTGCAATAAGCCAGAAAGAAACAATTTAAATACCAAGGAGCCACAGTAAGGATCACACAGAACCTGGCAGAATAAACACTAAGGGATAAAAGGCCTTGGAATGCAATATTCTGAAAAGCAAGGGAGCTTTTAATGCAGTCCAGAATCCAATATCTGACAAAACTGAGTCTTCTCTTCCAGGGCAAAAGATGGACATTTAATCAAATAGGAGACTTACAACTTTTCCTGATGAAACGACCAGAGCTTAATAGAAAATTTGGACTTTAAACAGGAGACTCAAGAGATGTATGAAAAGGTAAGTTTTAAAAAAGGGGGGAGGGGGAAAAACTGTTATCAAATAAGATGAAACTAGCAATATCCCTACCTGAAGGAAAGACTTTAACAACTCTTGAGAATTGTAACTCTATTAGAGAGAATTTAATGAGCCAGAAGAGATGGATACACATAGCTTATTTGAGAAACTGTTATCCAGTAAGAAGAAACTGGATATATCCTTACCTGGGAGAAAAACTCTAATAACTCTCACTAATTGTAATTCTAGAAGAGAGAATAGCCAGAAGTGATGGACACTCATGACCTTTCTGTGACTCAGATAGTAGGATATAAAAATGATACCTCCTTAAAAAGGAGGACAGAAAAGAGATGGGAGGATGGAGGGGACTGAATGGTGTAAATAGTATTACATTAAGAAGTACAAAGGACTTATTGCATTAGAGGGCAAGAAGGCAGGAGGTGAGAACCACCTAAATCTTACTCAGATTGGCTTAAAGTTACCATAGAGTGTCCATCAGGACTCCATCAGGAGATATAAACCCAAAACTAACTGGAAACTAAATAACCTCATTTTAAAGAATGAGATGATCAAACAACAAATTAGAAAAAGAATTAATTATTTCATCCTACATAATGTCAAGAGTGAAACAACATACCATAACCTATGGGATACAGTCCAGACACAGTCATGGGAAGCATTATATCTCTATTTTGTGCTTAAATATTTTATTGATTTTGAGTTTTACAATTTTACCCTTAATCATACTTCCTTTCCCCCACCCCCAACAGAATGTAATTTTCCAGTCTTTGTCTTGCTTCCATGATATACAGTAATCCAAATGGAGTGTGATGCAAGACAAATCATATCCTTAAGGAAGAAACATAAATTATAAGAGATAGAAAGATCAGACTAGTAAGTTATCTGGGTTTTTTTCTATATTAAAGGTGATAGTCCTAGGTCTTTTTTAAAAACTTCAGTTCTTTCTGTGGATACAGATGCAACTCTCCAGTGAGACAATCCCAAATTGTTACTGATTGTTACACTGATGGAATGAGCAATTCCATTAAGGTTGATTATCAACCCCATGCTGCTGTTAGGGTGTACAATGTTCTTCTGGTTCTACTCATCTCTCTCAGTAACACTTCATGCAAATCCTTCCATGATTCCCTGAATTCCCATTCCTCCTGTTTTCTAATAGAACAATAGTGTTCAAGCACATTCATATAACACAGTTTACTGAGCCATTCCCCAATTAATGGACATTCATTCAATTTCCAGTTCTTTGCCACAACAAACAGAGCTGCAATGAAAATTTTTATACAAGTGACGCTTTTACCGTTTTTCATAGTCTCTTTAGGGTATATACCCAGTAGTGGTATTGCTGGATCAAAGGGTATGCACATTTTGGTTGGCCTTTGGGGGTAATTTCAAATTTCTCTCCATAAGGGTTGGGTGAGTTCACAGCTCACCAGTGATGCTTTAATTTACCTTTCTCTAATAATTAGTGATTTAGAGCAATTTTTCATATGACTATGGATCAATTTGATTTTCTCATCTGTAAATTGCCTTTGCATATCCTTTGACCATTTGTCAATTGAGGAATGGCTTGTTTTTTTAAAAAAATTGATTCAATTCTCTGCACATTTTAGAAATGAGTCCTTTGTCAGAAGTACTAGGTGTAAAAATTGTTTCCCAGTTTACTGCCTTTCTTTTGATCTTGATTACAGTGATTTTGTCTGTCCAAAAACTTTTCAATTTAAGGTAATCAAAATTATCTAGTTTGCTTTTAATGATGTTCTCCATCTCTTCCTTGTTCATAAAATGATTACCTTTCAATAGATCTCACAGATAAACTATTCCTTGATTTCCTAGTTTGATTATAATTCTGTTTTTGTTTGGTCTAAATCCTGTATCCATTTTGGTCTTATCTTGTTATAGGGTGTGAGGTGCTGATCTAATCCAAGTTTCTTAGAAACTAACTTCCAATTTTCCCAACAGTTTTTATCAAAGTAGTTGAAATTTTGGGGCTTAGCAAACAACAGGTTACTATAATCATTTCCTGCTATTGCACCTAGTCAATTCTACTGATCCACCACTCTATTTCTTAGCCAATACCAGACAGACAGTTTTAATAACTTATGCTTTATAATATAATTTTGGACCTGGTACAGATAAACCACCTTCACTTACACTTTTTTTTCATTGAATCTCTGGAAATTCTTGAGTTTTTATTATTCCATAAGAACTTACTTATAATTTTTCTAACTTATTAAAGTAATTTTTTGGAATTTTGATGGTGGGACACTAAATGAGTAATGTAATTTTGGCAATTGTCATTTTCATTGTATTAGCTTAGTCTATCCATGAGCAGTTGATATTTGCCAGTTCTTTAAATATGATTTTATTTGTGTGAGAAATGTTTTGTAATTGTTTTCAAAAAGTTTCTGAGCCTGCCTTGGAAGGTAGACTCCCAAGTATTTGCTATTGTCTGAAGTTAATTTCAATGGGATTTCTCTTTCTGCTGCATCTTGCTAGTCATATATGGAAATATTGAAGATTTCTGAGGGTTCATTTTATATCCTGTGAATTTGCATAAGTTACTAATTATTTCTAGTAGTTTTTTAGATGATTTCATGGTATTCTCTAGGTATATCATCATGTCATCTGCAAAGAGTAAGAGTTTTGCTTCTTTTCCAGTTCTAATTCCTACAATTTCTTTTTCTTCTCTTATTGTCAAAGATAACATTTCTAAAACAATACTGAATAGTAGTGATTATAATGGGCATCCTTGTTTCACACCTGATCTTATTGGGTATGCCTCTAGCTTATCCCCATTGCATATAATCCTTGTTGATGGTTTCAGATATATACTGGTAATTTTTCTAAGGAATAATTCATTTATTCCTATGTTCTCTCATGTTTTTAGTAGGATGGGTACTGTATTTTGTCAAAAGCTTTTTCAGCACCTATTGATATGATCATATGATTTCTAATAGGTTTGTTATTGATATAATGAATTACACTAACAGTTTTCCTAATATTGAACCAACCCTGCATTGCTGAAATACATCCTATTTGGTCATAAAGTATTATCCTAGTGATAAATTGTTGTAGTTGTTTCGCTAAGATTTTAATTTAAGATTTTTGCATCTATATTCATCAGGGAGATAGGACTATAATTTTCTTTCTTTGTTTTACCTCTTCCTGGTTTAGGTATCAGCACCATATTTGTGTCATAGAAAGAGTTAGGCAGAGTTCCATCTTCACCTATTTTTCCAGAGTGTTTATATAGAATTGGAGCCAGGTGTTCCATAGATGTTTGATATAATTAACTTGTGAATTCATCTGGCTCTGAAGATTTTTTTCTTGGGGGGTTCAATAATGGTTTGTTGAATTTCTTTTTCTGAGATAGGGTTATTTAGGTACTTAATGTCCTCTTATATTTTTGCAAATATTCATGCATTTGAATTAGAATATCAAATTTATTGGTATAGAGTTGGGCAAAATAATTATGTATTATTACTTGAACTTCCTCCTCATTGGTGTTGAGTTCAGCTTTTTTTATTTATGATACTTTTAATTTGGTTTTCTTATTTCTTTTTTATTAAAATTAACCAGAAGTTTAATCAATTTTATTTGTTTTTTCCTAAAACCAACTCTTCGCTTTATTTATTAATTCAATAGTTTTCTTGCTTTTGATTTTATTAATTACTCCTTAATTTTTTAGTATTTCTAATTTGATATTTAATTGGGGGCTTTTCATTTGTTCTTTCTCTAATTTTTTTAATTGCATGTATAGTTCATTGATTTCCTCTTTCTCTAATTTATTCATGTAATCATTTAAAGAAATAATGTGTCCCCTGACAGCTGCCTTGACTGTATCCCATTAATTTATGGTATGTTGTTTCATTCTTGTCAGTTTTTTAGGATGAAATAATTAATTCTTTCTATCACTTTTTTTGCTTGATCCACTCATTCTTTAAAATGAGGTTATTCAGTTTCCAGTTAGTTTGGGGTCTATATATTCCAGGCCCATTATTGCAAGTGATTTTTATTGAACTATGATCTGAGAAAGATGCATTCAATATTTTTGCCTTTCTAGAACAGATTATTAGCTTTTTATGCTCTAATACATGGTCAGTTTTTGTGAAAGTGTGATGTACTATAGAAACAAAAGCATATTCCTTTCTATCCCCATTCAATTTCCTCCACAGGTATATTATACCTAGGTTTTCTAACAATTTATTTAACTCCTTAAATTCCTTCTTTCTGATTTTTTTTGGTTATATTTATCTAAAACTGTGAATGGGAGGTTAAGATCTCCAACCAGTAGATCTTTGATGTCTTTATCTTTCTATAACTTTATCACCTTCTCCTCTAAGAATCTGGATGGTATACCATTTGGCACATACACATTTAGTATAGAAATTAATTTATTGTCAATGGTATAAAATATATTTTGGTACAATCTTTTACCTTAACTGTATATGTATTTCTCTGATTCAAATGAGTTTCTTAAAAGCAGCATATTGTAGGATTCTGGTTTTTAATCTACTCTGTTATTCACTTACATTTTAAAGGGATTTTATCCCATTTTCATTGAAATTTATAATTACTAACTCTTTATTGCCCTGCATGCTATTTTCCCTCTGTTAGTATTTTCCCCTTTTTTCACTTTATCCAAATTCCCTAGTATTTTATTTCTGAATACCACCACATTCAGTGTGTTTGCCCTCCCATATCCAACCCCTCCCTTCTTTCCTCTTTTCCTTTCCCCTTCTTCCATCCCTTCCTTCTGTTAGTTCCCCTTTTCCTCCCCCTCTACTTTTCCCCTTTTAATACTTGAAAGGTAAGATAAGTTTCTTAACTGATTGTATGATGTTAACTTTACACCAAATCTGATGAGAGTAAGATTCAAGGTGGTTTCACCTCCTCCCTTCTTCCCCTCTATTGCAATAGGTCCTTTTAACCTCTTACTACAATGAAATTTACCCCATTCAATCACCTCCATCCTCCTGTTTCCTTACTCTCCACTTTTTTAAGTAAGTATTTTCAATCATTCTGTGTCACAGAAAAGATATGAGTTTACATCACTTCTGGCTAAATATATTCTCCCTAATAGGGTTACAATCCTTGAGATTTATTAGAGACTTTCTCCCAAGAAGGGATATAGCCAGTTTAATCTTATTGAATAACAGGGATTTTACCCTTTTTTGTGTTTTCATGTGTCTCTTGTGTCTCCTGTTTGAAGTGCAAATTTTCTATTAAGTTCTGGTCTTTTCCTCAGGAAAAGTTGGAACTCTACTATTTCATTAAATATCCATCTTTTTCCCAGAAGAGAAGGTTCAGTTTTGCCAGATAGTGAATTCTTGTCTGTATTCCAAGCCACCTTGCTTTTAAGAACATCGCATTCTAGGCACTTTGATCCCTTAATAATGATGTAGCCAGGTCCTGTGTAATCCTTATTGTGACTCCTTGGTATATAAATTGTTTCTTTCTGGCTGCTTGCAGGCTTTTCTCTTTTATCTGATAGTTCTGGAATTTGGCCACAATATTCTTTGGTGTTTTCATTTTGTGATACTTTTCCAGAGGCAATCAATGTATTCGTTTTTTTTAGTTTTTGCAAGGCAATGGGGTTAAGTGGCTTGCCCAAGGCCACACAGCTAGGTAATTATTAAGTCTCTGAAGCTGGATTTGAACTCAGGTACTCCTGACTCTAGGGCCAGTGCTCTATCCACTGTACCACCTAGCTGCCCCATAATCAATGTATTCTTTCAAGAACTATTTTTCCCTTTGGTTCCATGATGTCAGGGCAATTATCTTTCACTAAGTTCTGTAATATTAAGTCCAAGCTTTTTTTTTCTCTTCAACATTTTCAGGAAGTCCAATGATTCTTAGGTTGCCTCTACTCATTCTACTCCTGAGGTAAGTGGTTTTGTTGATGAGGTATTTTTACATTTCCTTCTATTTTATCAAACTTTTGGTTTCATTTAACAGATTCTTGTTGCATCATGTAGTCATTAGTTTCCACAGATTCCATTTTTTACAGAAGAATTTTCTTCTTTACCTTTTGCAACTCCTTTTCCAAGTGATCAATTCTATTTGTGAAAGAGTTTTCCATTTGATATTTTGAGAAAGTTATTTTCGTTTTCCATTTGTGCAATTATATTTTCTAAGGATTTCTTTCCTTGTCACCTGTTCATTTTCTCTCCCAAATTTTCAAATTGATTTTTTGACTTCTTCCTAATTTCTTCAAGGAAGTCATTCTGGGCTAGAGAGAAAATCATATTCTCCTCAGAGGTTCTAGATCTCTCTGAGTTAGGGTCTTTGTCTTTGAGGTAGCTTTCTATGGACCCCCATTTCTGCTGACCTTTCTTCATTTTCTTGAGATCTTGTGTTGGGGAAGGGGATGGTTCACAGAACTTTGGTGTTCAGATTTGTAGAGGCTTTACTTACTGTTTAATAACTCCAAGAGGGCTGCCAGTAGGGGATGTTGATTGCTTTCTCTAGAGTGTGACGTTGATTTGAGGCCCTCTTCCTTGGCCTGGAGGGGGTGAGTGATGTTGCTTTCTTCCTTGAACAATATGAGCTATGTCCTGGGACAGGGTAATTACTCTCCCTATTCAGCTGAGGAAGCTCTGCCACCCACACCTGAACCTGGGAGTTGGGGGGGGGGGACTGTTACTGAAGAGGACTCTGCTGAAGTGAAAGTATGGAGTCTGAGGTCCTCCAAACTAGATGAGTCCAGCAGATAGATGTCTGCAACTCTCCCATACTGAAAATAGCCCTCCAGCCCTGCTTGAGTGCCCCAGTCCATCAGTCCCACAGCCAAATCTTCCTCACCCACTGACTCTTGGATCTCAGGTCCCACAGTCAACATGCACACAGCTGATCCTAGAACAGTCTGACATAGCATTAAATGAATTATACAAAAGAGTAGCAGTTCCAGAACTTTAAGATTACACTGATGATAAAATTTTGGATAGATTAGATGGAGTTGCCAGATGTGAGGGTGCATATTAAGACAGTTGAAATAGAAGTGATAAGTAGAGATAAATCAGATGACTTCTGAATATTAATTTATTAATTTCCTCATTCTTAGAATTATTGATTCAATAAAATTTTTAATGAGACCCTAACATGGCTTGACATTTATATTAGGCATGTAAATGAAGATTTTAATGAAAAAGGGATTTAAAAGAAGAAGGCACGATTTTGCCCTCAAAGAGCTTAGATCTAGTGCCAGTTATGAATTAGTGGGTATGACTCAGTATGAAATATAAGGGATTTCTTATTAAGGATAACTTCATTTTATTGCCCTCTGGGTGACTGGGAGTATATTAGTAGAAAACAAATAAAGGGATTACAATATTTTAATACAATATCAACTATAATGTATCTTTAATACTTTTCAGAAATAAATCTTTTTGTGACTAACAAGTGTGAATTTGACACTAAAGAAAGGGAACCATGCAAATTTTATTCACTTAACTGTTTTTGTATGGTAATAATCACATATATTTATAAAACACTTTACTCACAAAAGTCCAGAGATATCTGCAATGTCAATAAACTGATATTTACTAAATATCTACTATGAATCAGGCATTATGCTAAATGCTGGTGACACAAAAAAGGCAAACAAAAAATCATTATTTGCTTTCAAGGTGTTCATAGTCTAATGAAGGTGATAAGCAACTATATGCAAACAAGATATACCCAAGATAAATTGCAAATAATTTCAGAGGCAAGGGACTAATATTAAAGAGAATTTTTTTTTAAAAAAAAAGACATTTTGTATAAATGTGGGACTTTAGTTGAGATTTAAAGTAGGCCAAGGAAATAAGGAAGCAGAGATGAATGAGGAGAGTATACAATCATGGAGGCCAGAGTGAAAAAACTCTTTCAGAATATGAAATGACTTGGGCAAAAAAAAAAAAGTAAATAAGCTCATGTCATAAGATAGAATAGAATATAGAAAGGAATAAGGTAAAAGAAGGCTGGAAAGCAGGAAGGAGTCAAATTATGAAGACTTTAAAAACCAAATAGACGATTTAATATTAGATTCTAAATTGGAGTTTATTGAATAGGGAATGATGCAGTGAAAAGATCAATTTAAGTGTAGAGTTGAAGATGCATTGAAATGGGGAGAAATATTTGGCAGAAAGGTCATTCTATACATCATACTTTCCATATATTATGCAATGTATTATTGTATTATATAATAGCTTGTGACCTATTTATATTTCCCTATAGATAAATTTTATTATCTAATTTAAGTAAACCAGTTTTAAAATTCACTCCTTTAAGTTACTATATTATTGTCTCTTTTTAGATGGAATTGGATTGATGTCTCCAGACAGGGAATGCTGATCAAAAATTTTGGTCCAATGCTAAAGAAAATATAACTGCATTGAACTGGTAAAAATGTATACAGAGGTGGTGGTGGAAGTTTTGTTAATGTAATCTTTGTAAATATTGGAAGTATCACAAGGCTCAGAAGAAGAAAACATACAATTTAAAAGTCATCAAAACAAGTAATTGAAGTCAATCAGAAGAATACCTCACACTAGAAGATTAGGTGAGATTTGAGAAGATAATGCGATATAGGGTAAAGAGTACTGCATGTGAATTTAGATGATTGCAGTTTGGATAGCAGCTCTGTCACATAGTAATTTGCTACTCAGACCAAAGCACTTTCCATTTGGGCTTCATTTTTTCTCATCAACAAAATAAGGAGTTGGACTTGATGTTTTCCAAGACTCCACCAAGCTTTTTATCCATGAACCTATTGTCCTTAAAGATGAGAGCCTATATAAGACAGCTTAATATTGAACCAAGAGTGATAATTATTACAACATGGGAGCACTTTGTTTTAAGGAGAGAGGGAATTCAAATACCTTAATGACTGTAAAGGGATCACTATTTTCAATTGTTAAATTTTCTAATTATCCAAATATTTTTTGGAGGTTAGCCTCAAAAATGCAATTATATAGTGGATCAACCATGGTGAATATCTTTAAGTATAAAACCTTTTCAAAGTATTACTCTTTTTTGTTCCTCCAAGACATTGATTCTCCACTGCCTCTGCCTCATCCTTGCTTGGTTTTGTCTTCTAATTGCCATCATAGAAATACATCTTCACAGTTTAACCACTGTTCCACTTTTAGCTAAACTACCAATTTCTATATTTCTTTTTTAATTAATTAATTAATTTATTTTTCCAACTATATGCAATAGTAGTTTTCAACAATCAATTTACATTTTCTCCCTCCCTCTCCCCTCCCATTAATGGAATTCAATCTAATATAACCATGCTAAACATAGATTCACATTAATAATGTTGTGAAAGAAGAATCAAATCAAAATTTGAAATTTTGTATGTATAATGTTCTTTAGATTCTGCTCACTTCACTCAGCATCAGTTCACACAAGTCTTTCCAGGATATTTTGATACCCCATCCCTCATGATTAATTATAGAATAGTACAGCTTCATGACTTTCATATATGACAATTTGTTCAGTCATTCCCCAAATATAGGGCAACCACTCAGTTTCCAATTCTTTACCACTCCAAAAAGAACTGCTATAAATATTTTTTCACATCTGGGATTTTTGAACATTTTTTTGTGATCTCATTGTTATATACACTTAGTAGTGGTATTGTTGATTAAAAGGCAAAATTTTATTGCCCTTTGGGCCTAATTTCAAACTGCTCTCTAGAAAGGTTGGATCAGTTCCCTGGTCCACCAACAATGCATTAGTGTCCCAGTTTTCCTACTGTTATGTCCCTGTTAGACTAGCTGCTCATGAAGTGTTAGGTTCCTGCCAGTTAGCTTATTCTTACCCAAGTAAACACTGAAGGGACCAGAGACAAGGATGACAAGTTCTCCTTAAAATTCTCCTAGTTCTCCAAGATCTCCATTTATTAAACCTAAAACAAGTGCTTAAATATCTTCCCCAGTCTCTGGTCCACTCCCACTCCTGTGGCACTTAATAAAACAATGCTCTGGTGGTAGAAGACACCAGGTGGTAAAGGTTTACAGTATTCCTATACACAACAGTCCCTTGCATCCCACATTCCTTCCAACATAGATAAGTTTCTTTTTTAGTTATGTGGACCAATCTGATAGCTGTGAGATGGTACCTCAGAGCCTCAGAGTTGGTTTAATTTTCTTTTCTCTAATCACTAATGATTTAGAGTATTTTTTCTTATGACTTTAGAAAGCTTTAATGTCTTCATTTGAGAATTGTCTGTTCATATCCTTTGATCATTTATGAACTGGGGAATGACTTTTGTTCCTAAATATCTGGCTCAATTCTCTATATATTTTAGAAATAAGTCCTTTATTAGAAATACTGGTTTTCAGGGGTGGCTAGGTGGAGCAGTGGATAAAGCACCGGTCCTGGAGTCAGGAGTACCTGGGTTCAAATCCGGTCTCAGACACTTAATAATTGCCTAGCTGTGTGACCTTGGGCAAGCCACTTAACCCCATTTGCCTTACAAAAAAAAAACCTAAAAAAAAAAGAAATACTGGTTTTCCTCACTGTTTGCCATTGATTGGAGGGGTCTGGGAATGAAGGATGGAAGGAAATTGTGTAATTTAAAAATATGGTTGAAAATAAAGAAATACTAGTTTTTAAAATCTGTTTCCCAGCTTGCAGCCTTCCTTTTAGTCTTGGGTTCATTGATTTTATTTTTCCAAAACTTTTCGACGTATTATAATCAAGATTATACCATTTTATTTTTTATATTATTCCTATATCTCCTCTTTGATCATAAACTGCTTTCTTTTCTATAGATCTCTCAGGTGAATTACTTCTTGTTTTCCTAATTGGCTTATGATAGCACCTTTTATGTCAAAATCCTGTACTAATTTCAATCTTTATTGGTATAGGGTGTGAGATGTCCGTCTGTGCCTAGTTTCTGTCATATTACCTTCCAATTTCCCAGAAGTTTTGTTGTTATTGTAGTGAGTTCTTTTCCCAGAACCTACAATCATTGGGTTTTATCGAATAGAAGATTACTAAAGTCACTTACTACTATTTCCTTTGCACCCAGTCCATTCTTCTGAAAAACCACATTTTTTTAAACTAGTGCCAAACAGTTTGTGACAGAAACTTTGTAATATAATATTAGCTCTGCTATGGCTAGGTCATCTTCCTTTATATTTTTTGGTTAATTACCTTGATACTTTTTCCTCCTTATGAATTAAGTTACTATTTTTTGTACCTCAATAAAGTAACTTTTTTGGAACTATGATTGGTATGACAATGGATAAGTAATTTAATTGGACAGAATTTGGCCAACCTCTGAGAAATTGTGATTTTTCCAGATATTTAGATCTGATTTTATTGGAGTGAAAAGTGTTTTATAGTTGTTTTCAAGTAGTTTCTGAGTTTGTTTTGTCATGTAGACTCGCAAGAATATTATGTTGCCTTTAGTTACTTTATATGGAATTTCACTATCTCCTGCTACTGTGTCTTTTTAGTAACAATTTTTTGTTTATTCTGACTGCTTTTCAATAAGGTGGGTTTTCTATTATCATTTCTTTTGGGGGTAATCCATAAATCCTAGGGCTATACTTCAGTAAAAATATAATGCACTTATCTCCATCACCCCACTGGTGATAATCCTACTTTATTTCATAATCTGGGGGATTTCTGCTATCATCATTCTTCTGCATATATCTATCCAGGCATTTCTATATTAAAAGAAGCCTGTATTTAGAGTTTGCAAAAGCCTAAGTATATGTAAATGAGTACATTGTATATAGAAACCAATTCTTAATAATTTTAGCTTACATGCTAAGCATTTCTCAAAGCATAAGATGACACTGTTGACCTTGGTAGAAGTAAGCTAAAATATTACCCACCCATATTTTCTTTCCTTTATAGCTAATTTATATATCTCAGCAAAAACATTTATTAAATGTCACATTTTAGACATATACTAACTAAAACAGCCTTTTCCTATAATTTATCATTACCACAATGTAACCACAAAAGTAGCTTCATTAAGCAGTTTCAGCTTATTAATATAATTGCCAGAATTTTCTCCTGTCATATGTATTTTTCATCCCTTTGATATAAAAGTATTAAATTTATATTATATATAAAATTAATTTAAAAAATAGTACATGAACTAATGCTGAGTGAGATGAGCAAAACCAGAAAATCACTGTACACCCTAACAGCAACATAAGGGCAATGATCAACTTTGATGAACTTGCTCATTCCATCAGTGCAACAATCAGAGACATTTTGGGACTCTGCAATGGAGAATACCATCTGTATCCAGAAAAATAACTATGGAGTTTTAACAAAGACCAAGGATTATTACATTAAATTTAGAAAAAAACTGATATCTTATTGTCTGATCTTGCTATTTCTTATACTTTATATTTCTTCCTTAAAGATATTATTTCTCTCTCATCACACTCAGTTTGGATCAATGTATACCATGGAAACAATGTAAAGACTGACAAATTGCCTTCTGTGGGGGGTGAGGTGGGGGGAGGGAAGTAAGATTGAGGGAAAAATTATAAAACTCAAACAAAATCTTTAATTAAAAAAAGTACATGTTTTGTTTTATTTCAAAAGTCTGTTTCCTAATCATAATTATTTTGAGGGTCTACCATATATTGGGAATTACAATAGATACTAATAATATAATAAAGGAATTAAACAACTTCTACTTATAGTTACATTCTATTAGAGGAATTTACATAATTTTGTAATCTATGTAGTAACAGAGCAAGGAATTTAACTCACAGTTGAAGTATCTTGCAGCAAACTAATGCAGGACTTATAAGCAGCAGACTAGATCAAATGTGGGATAATGAGTATCCAGTTCTTAATGAGTATACCATGATAAATCCCATAAAAACTAGAGAGATAGCTTAACCTGTTGTCACAAATATAAAAAAAAAGATTGAAGTTTTTTTTTTGGTAAATTAGTATGTCAAACCTTATTTGACTCAAAGTTTTTGGAATCATTATAGAGGTAGAAGTGGATCTAAGCTAACAATTTTAAATAGTTGATCAGTATCACAGAATAATAAAGTTTTAGAATAGGAAGTCACTTTAAATGCAATTCAATCTCCTCCAATAAACGGAAAATCATGGATTTCACTAGACATCTACCTCCTCTCTTCTCAGAATCCTTTTTATTCAGTTGGTGAATATCATTATTTCCTAGCTATACATACACACACACAGAGAGAGAGAGAGAGAGAGAGAGAGAGAGAGAGAGAGAGAAATACACATTAACTTTATGGCTATATTGCTAAACATAATTTCTTTGCTTCCTTTATAAAGTCTTTCTCATATGTTCTAGCTTTGAAGCTTTTCACAACAAACTTGATCTGTCCTATTTTATCTACCAATTCTTTTCTTTTTACTTTAGTTTCTTCCTATTTTCTTCATTTTTGTCTCAACAGAACAGCACAACAAAAAAAAAGCTCATGGATCTGTCAGGGAATAAGGATCAGCTAGACATTTTACCGATGAGAAAACTTAGTCTGAGAGATTAAGGACTTTGCAGAAATGGTTATATGTAAAATCTAGGCTTTAAATCTAAATTTTTTCCAACCAAATCTACCACTTTGACCACTATGGTATGTGACAAATATTGTGAGTCTTCTTTATTTCACATCATTATGATTTTTCTTCTTATAAAATTAAAAGTAGAAAAATGCTAAATATTTACCTTATAAAGTTGTGTACAAAAGAAAACACAAAGGTATAAAACATACAACGTTCAAATAACTTAGCAAGGAGGTTAATAAAAACAATCTGAAGAGTTAAATAATGGCAGTACTCTTTAACAACTCAGGACCACTATAGAAAAGAAGTCAATAAGTTATTGTTGTTCTACATTTGTGAAGAGACCAAATGACATCATAGAGTGATATCTTGACTTTCCTATGAATTAGATTTAAGCAAGGCAGCTTTGCAAAAAATCATCGGTCTTACTTTTTCTTACAGAGTTATTGTCTAATGGCAAGGCAAAAGTCAGGACTACTGGCAATGGCCCATTATGCAGTAGATGCCCTTGGCAACTTACACGTCTGACAAGCTCTAGGTGTTCCATAGAGCCTTCTTCCACTATCTTCTTGATCATTGTAACAAATTGTTCTCTTCCCTTCTTTCCTCTGGGGGAAATCTTCAAATACTTGGGGGTAGACATCCCATCCCCCCAACTCACTAACAGTTTTGTGCCTGTAAATTACCCTCATCATAGTAAACTTATTTTCTTTTTTCTTTTTTAAATTTATTTATTTTCATTCATATATATATATATACATATATATATATATGTATGTATATTTTAAGTTACAAAATTTCCTTCCACCTTCCCTCCCCATCCCCCTCTATTCAGCAGCATAGAATTAGGTTAGCATTGTACATACATATTTTTGACAAACATGTTTACAGGTGTTATGTTCAATATGATGAATTAGGATTAAGGGAAAGAGATACATAAGAGATAGTAGTTAACTTATTTTCCAAGATATTTTACTGGCTGTAGTACATGCCCCAGCTTACTGTATCTACAAGTAACTATACTGGTTGGACATGAAAGATAGCTGAGCAACTCTGAAAAGGAACTGGCAAGCCCTCACACTAGGAATACTAGGATTTTTGGAATACCCATATTCACTTTGAACAGGCAGAAATTGATTAATTACCAAACACTTGACAAATTAAAAATTACCAAATGAATTGTTCACTATCTATCATATATTTCTTGAAGGAACAATTTTTTTGCATCCTGAGTTTCTTGAGGGAAGTTGTTTCCTAATTTTCTTTCTTTTGCTTGTATTCATATTTTGTGGGTCTCAGAAAAGCAAATTACAAATGCTTTGCTAGGTATTTTGCTAGACACTAGGGAAAAAAGACAGTGAATTGAACAATCACTCACAGGGAACTAAAGTTTTAAAAGGGAACTTAACAGATGCTTATATAACTATATACTAAATAAATAGAAGTAATGCATAATGGTTCAGTTCATTGTAGTTTGGGAGTAAGGATAGTAGAAAAAGGGGTACAAGAAAGACTTCATATAAAGATGGTGCTTGAGTATTTTCTGAATAAAAGTGATGATTCTGAGAGGCAGAAATCAGCAAGGAGTATATTCCTAGAACAGGCATAGTTTGCTTAGTATCTAACACAAGAGATGGAGTAGCCCTTGTAAGGAAAAAAAATCAATTAGACCAGACAATAAGGTATAGAAAGGGGAATAAGGCTTATTGAGCCTGGAAAGATAGACAAAAACATGAAAGTATTTAAAAGTTATACAAATGAGTTTATACTTAATCCTAAATTGTAATAAAAAAGCACTGGAATTAATGGAATAAAATAGCCAGAACTTTGTTGAAGGAAAACTACTTTGGCAGTTGTAGGTATAATGAACTGAAATGAGGAAAAAATTTAAATAGGGAGGCCAATGAAGAAAATGTTGCAATAAACCATGAGATTGATGATAAGGACCTCAAGTATAATTTAATGTAGTTCATATTGGCAAGATTTACACGTGATTGTGTGTGGACATAATGAAGAGTAAAGAGATGACAAAAAAGATGTCAAGTGAGACTCATAGGATTCTGATGTTTGAGAGAAATAATGAAGTTGGGAAGAGGTGAGATTGATATTTCTTCTGGATATCCAGTTTGAAATAAAACACTAGATAATGTGGGATTAAAAGCCACGAGAAATCTTGGGACAGTACTTAGTGCTCAATGAGTCAACTACATAGTGATGATAAATAAACTCAAAGTTTATGAGGAAGTTAAGCATAAAGAGAGAAAAGATAGAAGCACAGAAACAAAGGGAGAGTGACAAAAATACAAACACTGAGAGAGAGACAGTGAAGAGAGGAGAGAGACAGATTAACAGAAAGGTAGAGAACAGAAAAAGTAAAATAACCTAGGGAAGAATCTTGGGATGGTATAGCATAATAATACTGCTAAAGGAGATGGAGAATGAATGAGAGAATGGGAGGAATTCTACAGAGAAGTGTCATGTAAACCTAGAGAAAATGGAGTATGAGTAGTGGGTAGGATCAAATACACAGCTCAAGAAGGATGAGAACTGAGAAAAAAGAAATTAGGTTTGGTAATCATAAAGAGAATAACTTCAGTTGAATGATGACATGTGTATATATATATATATATATATATATATAGATAGATAGATAGATAGATATAGATAGATATAGATATATATAAATTCACAAGCATCCATACGAATATACACATTTGTATTTATATAGCTTAATGTTCATATTTATATTCTCACTTGCCCAAATGATAACAGTTATATGAAGAAGGGCATTATTGCCTCCTAAAGAACCTTTTAGCTCTTTTTTTAAGGGTTTTTTTATAGGTTTTTGCAAGGCAGATGGGGTTAAGTGGCTTGCCCAAGGCCACACAGCTAGGTAATTATTAAGTGTCTGAGACCAGATTTGAACCCAGGTACTCCTGACTCCTAGGCCAGTGCTTTATCCACTATGCCACCTAGCCTCCACTTTTTAAGGTTTTTTTGCAAGGCAGTGGGGTTAATTGGATTGCCCAACGCCTCACAGCTAGGAAATTATTAAGTGTCTGAGGGCAGATTTGAACACAGGTACTCGTGACTCCAGGGTCCAGGGTACTCTATCCACTGTGCCACTTAGCCGATCCTTCCTTTTAACTCTTCTGAGCAACATCCTGTAATGAAAAACTCTCAGGGGTCACATACAGAATTCAGGACCTATTCTTGAACACATTGTAATCCATACCACCAAAGAAAACAAGAACAGAAGCTTACAATCCTGCTTGAATGGGTCTAGAGTGCCCAGAGGTCAAAAGTTGGATACAGTTGTCTAAATCTCATATTCCATTCTAATTGGAGTCTCTTTTGAGAGGTCTTGTGTCTGAAAAACAGCTTCCAGTTTGTTTGTTTTTTACCACCGTTTAGTAAGCGGGAAACAAATTTTATGAAGCAATATGTTATTCCCATTTTGTTTTATAGCTAGGCCTGATAAATATCCTTACCGCAATGATCTAGCCAGCCCTAAAGTTGGTCTGAGTTCAAAGTGAGACTATTTATAATGAATTTGTCATTAAGATGATTGTAAAGTAGGTAGATGTTTTCTCTATAATAGCAGCAGTAAATGCTAAAACAAACAGTGCAAGTTTTGAATGCTGTGCATCCACTTGAAATGTAAATTTTGGTAATAAATTAACATATTTGAAGCTAAAAGCATTCACAGTTTGGCAGTATATAGAAGCAACAGATAAATCAAGAAGGATCATTTAGTTGTGTTTCTTAGATTACCTAAAATACTATTTTCCAAGTTCATACACTGGCTTACACATTGACATTCTTACAGTGACTTAGCACAACAAATGTCTTAAAATGATGTTTGATATCCCTCTTGCCTTGATGGCCACCATAAAAATGTGAAGTATAGTAACAAAGGGAAATAGCATCTTAAAGAAAACAAGACTAACTCTATGAGTGGAAGAATTGCAGAATGTTACTATGAGAAGACTACTAGATACCATTTAGTCAGTTCTTTGATTTTGTAGATGTGCAAAGTGGGGAGTCTAAAAGAAGGAAGTAGATTGCCCAGTCACTTACTTAATCAGTTACTTTTACTGGAAATCAGGATTCTTAGATCAGGGTCATCCTTAAGTGATTTTAGGGAATAAGAGAGATATACATATGACCCAGTAATAGAAAGCACAAATTTTGGCAAATTGGAAAATAGAGTTGGGATACTGCTATACTTGGTTAGGGAGTTGAGGAAGGTGAGGGAAAGAATCCCTGCTAAATCTGTTGAATCCTGTTCTGGAGGGGGTTTCCAGGGTGGAGCAAAGATGTTGGCATGCAGCTAACATGCTGCCAGAACTTTTCCCTATCGAAGACAAATGAAGTCTCTGAAGTTAAATTCAAGTTACAGATTCCATCAAGAAAAAGAGAAGATTCAAAGATGTTTTCAAAGCCAGACATTATGGAGGATCTTCAGTGAATGTCTGTCTCTTTGGGGAGAAAGGGGAAATAAAGCCAAGGAGGCAGGGAGCAGGAAAGTCAGTGGGAAGCTTTTGACTAAAATGTGGTCCAGGTCCTGACATATTGACAACAGATGTCCCAGTAGATAGCAAGCCAGCAAGGAGGATTCCAACTCCAAACAAAATCTGAAACCTGGGAACGTGGGGCAAAATATTGAACTGAGTTGGGAAAAAGTTAGTGCTAAGTCAGAACCTGGAAACAAAGGAGGAAATAATCATTCACAAAGGCAAGACCTGGACTGTATCTTGACCAAAAACAAGCTAAGGATCAGATCCCAGCCTCAGCATAAAAAAAAAAAACCTTGGATCTATACTCCCTATACACCAGGAACAGAGCAAATACAACAAAGATGAGCAAAAAAAGCTAAAGAGCACTCACTATAGAAAATCACTTTGCAGATAAATATGATAACAATGCCAAATCAAACGAAAAAAAAAATCAGTGAAAAATCAACCACAGGGGAAGTCTCAAAACAGTCTATGAATTGTATTAAGATGCAAAAGCACATAGAAGACCTTAAAAATGAATTTAAAAATCAAAGAAGAGAGGAAGAAGAAAGATGGAGAAGAAGAAATGAGAGTTATGCAGGAAAGCCATGAAAAATTGACCAGAGAATTCAACACCTAAGAAACACAAAATTTAACTGAAGAAAATAAAGCCCTAAAAATTAGAATTGAACGAATAGAAACCATTGAATTTTTGAGACAAAATGATTCCATAAAGCAAAATAAAAAGGTTGAAAATATTGACTAGAATGTAAAGTATCTTTTAGGAAAAAATAACAACCTGAAAAATAGATCCAGAAGAGATAATTTAGGAATCATTGGGCTAATAGAAAACTTAGACCAAAAAAGAATCCCTAAAACATGATTCAGGAAATTATGAGGGAAAATCTCTAACTCTGTTTTAACAAGAAGGTATAACCATTAAAAGAATACATAGAAACCCTCCAGAAAGAGATCCCAGAATAAAAGCTCCAAGGACTGTTATAATCAAATTCCAGAAACCTCAAATAAAGGAGAAAATATTGCAAGTAGCAAAAAGGAAACAATTTAAATAAAAAAGAAAAATAATCAAACTCACATAGTACCTATAAGCCTCAGCACTGAAATACTCATTATTGAAGGGCAAAGGACCTGTGATTACAACCAAGAATTTATTACCTTGAAAAATTCAGCATATACTGTCAGAGGAGAAGATGGATGTTCAAGGAAATAGCAGACTTCCAGAGTTTCCTTATACAAAGACCAGAACTGAACTAAACTGAAAATTCAATCACCAGATACACAGCTCAAGAGATGTATAAAAAGGTAAATGAAAAGGAGTAGGAGAAACCAAACCAAAACAAATGTTAGTCAAGATCATCAAAACATACAATCCTTAAGGGAAGAGATAACACTTCTAAATCTTGAGAAATTTATTTTTCACAAGAGAATTAAAGGGTTGATTATAATTTACAAGATAGGACTTAGAAAATATGGGTATAGTTGGATCTTGTCTCTCTCCTGAAGAGGTCCAAGCTGATATCACTATATTTCAGACAAAAACCCCTGATGAAAAGCAGGGGTATTAACTCTAAACTTAAGTGTCTCGGTGTCCTTTAACCACTTCAATTCTATTGGGCTGACAAAGTTTAGTTGTTTCTCTGATGAAGGCATCATAAACTGGGCAGTCCCTGAGTCAGTGTCTCTCATAATTTTCAATCATTTGTAAAGTTCTCAAGTGAGACCTGTAGAGCTTCCCAGTATTAGAACCCTTCAAGATTCTAATAGTTAATTAAATCAGGGTTTGATTTAATCCTTACTTCACTTAACAAGGGGGGATACCCTGGATGGGGTAGGGGTAAAGTGTGGGAGCAAATAGGCTTACAGAGAAGGGTGCCAGTAGTTCATGAAATGATTTGAATGATACTTTGGTTCATGAAGATTTGGGGTCTTTGAAAGGTATTTGAAAATGGGGTACAGAAAATAAATTATTATAATTTGATGTAATTCAAGATTCTTGAAAAGTGTACTTCTAATGAGACAGAAGAGGGGAGGGTACTTACTGACTTTACAACAATGCTGTAATATCAAACAATCAATCAATCTGTGATGGTACTTTGATAAAAATTTGAGCTTATCAAACAACCAATTAATCAAGTTGTGATTGATAATACCTGATTAATGGTAAATGAGTGATAAATAACAACAGGTAAAGAGGCACAAAGATTTATAATTTTAGAGGGAAAGAAGGGAGGGTGTGAACCCTGAATAAATTCTATTCTATAGATTTGATGCAGAGTGGGAATAAGATACATAAAAATCTATCCTATTGGAAATGGGTGATGACAGGGGAAGGGAAAGAAAAGGGAAGCAAGGCTTGATAAAAAGAAAGGTAAAGGTATAAATGAAAATCAACTGAGAGTTAAATTTTAAAAGAAAAATTAAAGGGGAAAGGGAGCAAAATTTTGATGAAAAGGAATAAGAGGAAAGGAAAGAAAAAAAATAAAGGCAAAAGATAGCATGGAGGGAAATACATAATCAGTAATCTTAACTGTAAATGTAAATGGAATGAACTGTCCCATAAACTGGAAATGGATAGCAGAATAGACTAAAACCCAGAATCCTGCAATATGTTCTTTACAAGAAACATATCTGAAGCAGGGAGATACACAGAGGTTAAGGTAAAAGGATGGAGAAAAATATACTATGTTTCAGCTGAAGTAAAAAAAAAAAATCAGAGATAATTATCCTGATCTCAGATAAAGCAAAAACAAAAGTAGATCTCATTAAGAGGGATAAGGAAAGAAACCACATCTTCTTAAAAGTCACCATAGGCAATGAAGGTATATCATTATTAAATAAGTATGCACTTAGTAATATAGGATCCTCATTCCTAGAGGAAAAGTGGAGCAAATTACAAGGAGACAGCAAAATTAGAATAATGGGGAACCTAACCTCCCTCTCTCTCAGAACTAGACAAATCTAATCACAAAATAAACAAAAAGGACGTTAAGAATGTGAATGAAATCTTTTTAAAATTTAGATATGACAGGCCTCTGTAGAAAACTTAATGAGGATAGAAAAGAATATACCTTTTCTCTGCAGTACATGGCACCTCTACTAAATTGATCATATCCTAGGGCATAAAAATCTCAATCAAATGCATAAAGGCAGAAGTAATAAAGGTATACAACGCATAAAAATTGACTGTAAAAAGGGTCACAGAAAGAGAAACTAAAAACTAATTGGAAACTAAATAACTTAATTTTAAATAATGATTGGATTAAACAACAAATCCTAGAAATTTTCAATAATTATATCCAAGAAACTACACCTAAAGAACAACAAAAATGTGCATACCCTTTGGTCCAGCAATAATACTACTGGGTCTATACCCTGAAGAGATGATGAAAAAGGGTAAAAACAGCACTTCTACAAAAATATTCATATCAGTCCTGTTCATGGTGGCAAAGAATTGGAAATGAAGTAAATGTTCTTCAACTGGGGAATGGCTGAGCAAACTGTGGTATATGTAAGTCACCGAACACTATTGTTCTATTAGAAACCAGGAAGGATGGGAATTCAGGGAATCCTGGAGGGATTTGCATGAACTGATGCTGAGTGGGATGAGCAGAACCAGAAAAACACTGTACGCCCTAACAGCAACATGGGGGCACTGATCAACTTTGATGAACTCACTCATTCCATCAGTGCAACAATCAGGAACAATTTGGGGCTGTCTGCAATGAAGAATACCATATATATCCAGATAAAGAACTGAGGAATTCAAATGAAGTCCAAGGACTATTTAATTTTGAAAAAATATATATATCTTATTGTCTGATCTTGGTATCTCTTTTACTTTATGTTTCTTCCTTAAGGATATGATTTCTCTCTCATTACACTCAATTTGGATCAATGTACAACATGGAAAAATGCAAAGACTGACAAATTGCTTTCTGTTGGGGGTGGAGGGAGGGAACTTAGATTAGGGGAAAAATTGTAAAATTCAAAATAAATAAAATCTTTAATAAAAAATAATTATATCCAAGAAAATTATAATGATGAGACATCATACCAAAATTAATAGGATGCAGTCAAGGCAGTTTTGAGGGAAAACTTTATATCTCTCAATGATTATATGAATAAAATCTAGAAAGAGGAGATCAATGAATTGAGTATACAACTAAAAAAAGCTAGAAAAAAAAGAAATTGAAGGTCTCCAATTAAATAATCGATTAGAAATTCTAGAAATCATGGGAGAGATTAATAAAATTGAAATCAAGTAAAACATTGATCTCATAAATAAAACTAAGAGTTTGTTTTAGGAAAAACTCAATAGCATAGATACACTTTTGGTTAATCTTATTAAAAAAGAAAGAAGACAACCAAGTTACCAGTATCAAAAAGGAAAAGAGTAAACTAACCACCAATGGGGAAGAAATTAAAGGAATAATTTGAAGTGGCTTTGTTGAACTGTATGCCAGTAAATCAGATAACCTGAAAAAATGGATGAATATTTATCAAAACACAAACTCCCTCAAAGAGGAAATAACATGCTTAAATAACCCCACTTCAGAAAAAGAAATTGAAGAACCATCAATAAATTCCCTAAGAAAACATCTCCAGGTTCAGATTAATTTGCAAATGAATTCTATAAAACTTTTAAGAAACAATTAATTGCCATTCTTTATAAATTATTTTTAAAAATAGGAGGAGCTCTATCAAATTCCTTTAATGATACCAACATGTTGCTGATAATAAACCAGGAAGACCAAGAAATTTATAGACCAATCTCCCTAATGAACTTTGATTCAAAAATGTTAAAATTTTTGCAATGAGATTACAGCAAGTTACTACAACGATAATAAACCATGAATGCATAAGATTTATGTCCTGTAAGCAGGGATAGTTCATTATTTGGAAAACACTAAACATAATTGAACCTATCAATAGCAAAACCAACAGAAATTTTATGATTATCTCAATAGATGCTGAAAAAGACTTTGATACAACACAACATGCATTCCTATTAAAAACACTAGAAAGTTTAGGAATAAATGGAGTTTTCCTTAAAATAACAAAGAGAATGTATCCCATGAACAAATATTATATGTAATGTTTGAACTCAAACCATTTCCAATAAGATTGGGGGAAACAATATTAATTAGTTGAGAATCTACCTTCTAATATAAACCCAGAAACTATTTGAACACAATTATAAAGTACTTCTCATTCAAATAAAGTCAGCTCTAAAGAATTGAGAAAATGTCAATTAATTATGCTTGGGTCAAGCTAATATGTTAAAAATGACAAAATTTACCCGAATTAAATCGCTTATTCAGTGCAATATCAATCAAACTACCAAATAACTATTTATCCAAGTTAGAAAAAATGGAACAAAATTCATCTGGAGCAACAAAAGCTTAAGAATAGTAAGGGAACTGATGAAAAAAATGTAAAAAAGAAAGGGGCCTGGTTCTATCAAATTTGAAACAATATTATAAAGTGGCAGTCATGAAACCTGCCCAATACTGGTTAAGAAATAGAGTAGTGGATCAGTTGATTAAGATGGGTTCAAAAGAAAATGCAATAAATGACTACAGCATTCTCTTGCCTGACAAACAAAATAAACTTCTGGGATAAGAACTCACTATTTGACAAAATCTATTGAGAAAACTGGAAAATAGTATCTCACACCCTATATGAAAATAAGGTAAAAATGGGCACAAGACTTAGATATAAAGAGTGACACCATAGATAAATTAATAGACCAAGAAATATTCCATCTATCAGATCAATGAAATGAGGATAAATTTATGACCAAACAAGAATTAAAGTACATTATAAACTGAAAAATGAATGATTTTGACTATGTTAATAGAGTTTTGCACTTATAAAATCAATGCTGCCAAAATTAGAAGGAAAAGAGAAAGCTGGGAAACAATCTTTGCAACTAGGGGTTCAGATAAAAGTCTCATT
Organism: Macrotis lagotis; assembly: GCF_037893015.1. Lineage (NCBI taxonomy): Eukaryota > Metazoa > Chordata > Mammalia > Peramelemorphia > Peramelidae > Macrotis > Macrotis lagotis. Next base: position 93,941,157 of record NC_133665.1, read on the forward strand.
TCAAAATATGTAGAGAATTGCATCAAATGTATTCAAGTTATTCCACAATTGATAAATATTCAAAGGATATAGACAGTTTTCATTATTGATTAGAGGAATGCAAATTAAAACAACAATGATTTATCACCTCACACCTATCAGATTGGCCAACATGGGATAAAGGAAAAATGATCAATGTTGGAGAGGTTCTGGGAACACTGGTACACTGAAGTATTGCTGGTGGAGTTGTGAACATATTGCTCTCCATAAAGGAGAGCAATATGAAATTGCCCAAAGAGAAATGAAAATGTTCATTTCCGTTAACCCAGAAATTCTAGTTCTAGGCCGATATACAGAAAAAAAATCATAAAAAAATAGGAAATGGTCCACATGTTCCAAAATATTCCTAGCAGCTATTTTTGTAGCAGCAAAGAATGGGATATTGAAGGGATAGCCATCAATTGGCTAATGGCTAAACAAGTTATAATGCATGAATACTAAGGAATATTATTATTCTATAAGAAACCATAAATTGTCAGTCTCTAGAGAAGTATGGAATGGGTTACAGGACCTCATTCTGAGTGAAGGGAGCAGAACCAAGAGAACAATGTACACATTAATGACAGCATTGTGAGATGATCCACCTTGATGGAAACAATGCTCTCAGAAATTCAGAGAACTAGAACAACCCTATTAGACTGGTTTATAGACAATGCTATCCCCTTCCAGAGGGAGAAAAACAAAACAAAACTATACAAATAAATCCTTCAGAATCTGAGGAACACTACATTTACTTTAAGCAAATATCTCATGTATTTCTTTCTCTTAATCTTAATTCCTCATAATAAAAAATGCCTAACATGTAAGCATGCTTAACACAAATGTCCAAGTATAATAATAACCTGACTGTTCACCACTGAGGGGAGGGGAGTGAGAATGGAGGGTGGAAGGAAATTTTGTAACCTAGAAATATGCATAGACATATGGATGAATGTGAAAAAAAAACTTTCATAAAATTTATTTGGAAAAGTAGAACATCAATAAAAAAGAAACCTATTCTAAGAATGTTGTCTCATCTGAAGGACAGAGGAAGCAAGAAGTCAGATGGAGTGGAAGAAAACAATGAGAGATAAAGTACATTTGATCCACTCATATTTTAATTAATTATGTCTAACTAGTTGCTATATTGTGTTGTTTCTAACTGCTGAGCATCAGAGAAAAAAATGCATCTTTTAAAATGCATCCTCAAGGGTTAAGAGTAAATAATACTGTATAAAACAAACAAGAAATACTCAGATATATTAATGAAGGTTTGTTTATAAGGGGGAATTATTTAATATATATTATATATATATAATATTTATATTTATTGTTTTAATCTGATTCACCTATTGCTCCATCTATGCCTGAGAAAATGATGATAAGAATGGTGACTGGAATTTACATAGAGCTTGAAAGTTTAGATAGTGATTTTAATAATGTATCTCATTTTATCCTCATAATGAACCTGGGAATTAAGTTCTATTTTTATCATTCCCATTTAAAGATGAAGAAAAGGAGGCAGATGGTGGTTAGAGTTTTTCATGGAGTCATAGAGATAGCAAACTTCTGAGATAGGATTCAATACTTCAGGTTCAGCACTCAAACCACTCTGCTTCTGGATAGTCTTATTGGATTGCTGTTAAGGAATAGATTTATCACGTGGTGGTAAAATTTTCAAACTTAACTGATCCTCAGAAAATAGATAACACATTCCATTGCCAGGTCCACATTAAAATCCATTTCAGTTTCAATTGGACCTTTCAGAATCATTCATGGGCATGCCATTTCAGAATACATGTTTATCTTTTCAGTGACACAAAGCATCAGATTACATCTTTCATAGAAGACTTTTACAGATTATACCAATTTCAGGTGTAATATTCTGCCATAATATGTGACAATAATATATATGTAACAAGGACGTATGTTCATTTTTTTAGTATTTTTTTGCAAGGCAATGGGGTTACGTGGCTTGCCCAAGGCCACACAGCTACGTAATTATTAAATGTCTGAGGCTGGATTTGATCTCAGGTACTCAGTGCTCTATTCACTGTGGCACCTAGCCAACCCTTGTATGTTCTTTTCAGTATAGATATTCCTTTTTTTTCCAATGCAGATCACAACCAAGCCATGGTTTCCCACATCAAGAAAACATTTATACTTTGAACAACCTAAAGATGTTCCAAATTATGAGGGGAGGGAGAAGGGCTGCAATATTTTCAAAAAGGATGTATAAAATAGGTGCCTTTTTTCTTCATCTTTATTTTTTTGCATACAACAATCTCTTGTTATGCAACCAACTCAATACCTTTGCAATCATGCTTGCCCTTGAAAATGTCTTTAAATCACTTCTTCTGCATACATTTTAATTGCTAATTATTGTTATGATGTATGTATTTCCTTCAAGTCTTACCCCATTATCTTTGAGAATATTTTCCTTTTTGATTGATCTGAGTTCATGTTGTCCTCTCCATGAGATCATGATTTGAAGTTATGCAGAGTCAAATAATAAAATGTAATAAAGATCTGTGATTTCATCAGTAGGGATTACTTCTAGTGGGCAAAGACCTTCCATAAATTCCATGTGGTCATGACTTCTTATGTGGGATATCTAGAGAATGCCAGTTCTGAAATGAGGAATACTAATCTTACTGAATTTAAACCTAGTCTCAGACCCTTACTAAATGTGAGACCATGAGCTAGTCACTTAACCATATTTGCCTCAGTTTATTATCTGTAAAATTATCTTTTGAACAAAATGGAAAACTAATATCATTCTCTTTTATATTGATATTCTATTTTTCCAAATACATGTTATGAAAGCTTTTCAAGATCCATCCATATGCATATGCATAAAATTAAGTCATTAAATTTCCTTCTATTCCCCCTTCCCATTCCCCTCCTCTCAGCGGCAAACATTCAGGTTAACATTGTACTTAGACATTTGTGTTAAACATGTTTACAGATTAGTCATTTTTGGAATGAGGAATTAGGATTAAGGGAAAGAAATATATCAGATACTTTTATAAAAATAAAATGTAGTAATCTGAAAGATTTTTCTTTGTTTTGTTTTACTTCCTCTGGATGGGGATAGAATTGTCCATAGCTGGTCTAATAGGGTAGTCCTAGCTATGAGAGCAACTGCATACATCAAGTTTGATCATCTCACATAGTTGTTCTTAATGTGTACATTGTTCTCTTGGTTCTGCTCTCTTCACTTAGAATTAGAACTTGTAATTCCTTCCATGTTTGTCCACAGTCTAACCCTTTATGGTTTCTTCCACAACAATAGTATTCCATAATATTAATTGTTTATCAATTCCCAAATTCATGGGCATTCCCTCAATTTCCAATTATTTACCATTACAAAAAGAGCTGCTATGAATTTTTAAGAACATATGGGGATTTTCCCTATTTTTTAGAATTTCTCTTGGATATCGACCTAGAATTGAAATTGCTGAGTAAAAGGGTATGAACAGTTTTATTGTTCTTTGGGCATAGTTCCATATTGTTCTCCAGAAAGGCTGGATCCATTCACAACTCCACCAGCAATGCATCAGTGTCCTAATCCTCCCACAACTTCTCCAAAATCAATTATTTTCCCTTTTTGTCATCTTAGCCAGTCTGATAGATGTGAGGCGATACTGACAAATGTTTTGATTTGCATTTTTCTCTTCACTATTGATTTGGAGAATGTCTTCCAAAAGATTGTATACAGTTTTAATTTCTTTATTTCAAAACTGTCTATTCATATCCTTTCACCATTTATCAATTGGGAATGACTTGCAACCTTATAAATTTGATACAATTCTCCATATATTTAAGAAATGAGACCTTTATCAGAACTCTGAGTTATGAATAATATCATTCTCAAGAAACCCCAAAGTACTCTCAAGAAGAATTAGACATGACTGAAAAAAGACTGACAGCAACAATTAAATAATGATGTCTAGGGTGGCTAGGCGGCACAGTGGATAGAACACTGGCCTTGGAGTCAGGAGTAGCTGAGTTCAAATCCAGATGCAGACACTTAATAATTACCTAGGCGTGTGGCCTTAGGCAAGCCACTTAACCCCATTGCAAAAAAAAAAAAATGATGTCTTAGAGAAGTCCTAGAAATGTGTGTGAAATCACATAAGTGATACCAGAGGAGAAAAGTTCATACAGATCATTTTGGCTCCAAACTCAACAATCTATCCATTCTACCATGTAGTGTCTTCTCATCATTAGAATAAAAATTAATGATTAAGTTAGTGGATTTAATAGCAGCAATCATTCGCTGATTAAAAAAATGAACAATTTCTGATATTTAATTGACTGCTTTCTTCCTCCTCCTCTTTGATTCAAAACTCAATTGATTCTTGTTATATTATCTCATATAAAAAAGTGCATATGAATGCTTTTTCAAAACTAAATGGTGTGGAGTTTCCATCCACTTTGGTTTTGTATTGTTGATGTTTAAATTAATCCCTTTTGAATCATTATTGAACTCATGATGAAAGTTTTCTAAATTTAGAAGTTTTCTAAATTTTTATATAATTAGCACAATCATCAGGAATTTTTTCCAATCCAATCATTATTTTACTCCATCAAATTCTAACCAAGACTTAAGATCTTTGACAGCACGATAAGAGCTGATAAATGCACTATTTGGTCATCTTTGCTGAGTTGATACACACACACACACAAACACACATACACACACACACACTAAAAGTTGGATCCTTATGCGATGCATTTTCACACACACGCACATACACACACACACACACAAACACATAGACAAACAGTGGAGAGTCCACTGGGTCTGGAGTCAGAAAGATCTGAAGATCTGAACTGAAATCAGACCTCAAATATTTATTATTTATATGATTCTGGGAAAGTCACTTAACCTCTGTTTGCCTTAATCCACTAGAGAAGGAAATGGCAAGCTACTCCAATGTATTTTTCAAGAAAATCTCATGGAGAATATGATTCACCAAGTTGCAAAGAGTCAGACACTGCTGAATGACTGATAAAATATGTTATGGTGAATTTACATATCCTCATTTGTGGTAATTGCAAATGGCAAACAATGTTAATTGTAGAAAGGGTAAAAGTTTCCATCTCTCTAGGAAGTCCTACCATTGCCTTCTGTTGGCAAAGTGCCTCCAACCCTTCCTCTCTTCTCTTTTTAGTTTAATTAGCTAATGCATATAAGTTGTTTGGCTCACCTGGCCCTCTGTCTCCAGGGCTGGGTTTTATCCTCTCTACTAATATGAAACAGAGACCATGTGCAGATTTTCATAGAGTCTGTAATTTCTAAAACATAAATTCTATGGGTGTCATCAAGCAACAGAGCAAAACTTCATTTTAATGTTTTAGAAGGCTAAGAAAATTAAAAAAAAAACACTATCAGCAGGAAAACATTCACATTAAGCAACTTGATAGTTCCTGCATTGGGACTTTAAAACAGGAATGCTGTCAATGGGAAAATTGATAAATAAAAACTTCATTGGTTGGATCTTTACCAAACCACAGGTAGGAAAATATATTTAGTACCTTTGCTTTCCCCCTCTTTTTTCTTTATTTTTCCAATTGCATACAAAGATAGTTTTTTAACATTCATCCTTTCTCTAACTTTTAAGTTCCACATTTGTCTGCCACCCTTCCTTCCTCTCCTCCTCCCTATGGCAGAGAACAATAGATTATCATTTATAGATTTAAAATTGTGTTAACATATTTCCATATTAGGCATGTTGTGAAAAAAGGAATTAGAATGAAAAAGGGGAAAGATAATAGGAAAGAAAGAAACAAAATAAAAGAGGTTTTAAAATGTGAACATACTATGCTTATCTCTGCATTCAGACTCTAAAGCTCCTTCTCTGGATGTGGATGCCATTTTCCATAATTCTTTCATGATTGTCCATGATCACCGAACTTCTGAGAGAAGCTGTATCCTAGTCGATCATCTCACACTGTTGCTATAAATGTGCAACATGTTCTCCTGGTTCTATTCACTTCACTCAGCATCAGTTCATGAAAGTCATTCTGGGCTTTTCCAAAGTCTGTCTATTAATTATTTCATGCTGAAAAATAGTATTTCATAGCATTCATATATACCAAAACGTGTTCAATCATTCTTCAATTAATGGGCATTACCTCAATTTCCAATTCTTTGACCCAAAAAAAGAATATCTTTAAATATCTGTGTATGTGTGGGTCTTTTACTCTTTTATATGATTTTTTTATATACAGACATAGTAGTTATTATTTCTGAATCAAAGGACATACATAGTTTTATTGATCTTTGGACATAGCTCCAAAGTGCTCTCCAGATTGGATCAGTTCACAACTCAACAGTGCATTAGTGTTCCAGTTTTCCCACATCCTCTCCAATATTGATCATTTCCCGTTTTTGTCATTTAAGCCAATCTAATAAGTGTGAAGTGGTACCTCAGAGTTGTTTTAATTTGTATTTTTGTGATTACTAATGATTTGGAGCCTTTTGAGTATGGTTATAAATAACTTTCTTTATCTGGAAATTGCCTGTTCATATCCTTTGACCATTTAACAATTGAGGAATGACTTGCATTCTTAAAAATTTGACACAGTTCTATAAATACTTTAGCAATGAGGCCTTTATCAGAAACACTAACTGTGAAAATTGTTTCCCAGCTTTCTTCATTCCTTCTAATCTTGGTTTCATTGAGTTCATTTGAACAAAAACTTTCTTTTCCCTTCATCCTATCTTCCTTCTATTTATGTCTTGTTCTATTTTCCTCTTCTCCCTCCTCACCAATGGTTTCTTTTTGATTTTTGCTTGCCTCACACTACCCTTTCCCTATAACATCTTACTTCTCTGTAGAGTAGGATAAATTTCTAAACTCAGTTAGGAATGTATATCATTTCCTTTATGAGATGAATTAGTTGAGAGTATGTTTTACTTAGTGGTTATACTCTCCTTACTTTGCCTTTACTACAATAGATTCTTTGTGCCTCTTCAATTGGAACTAATTATTTTCCAATGCCTCCACTTTCATTTCTCAATATAATCCTTTTCTCAAGTCCTTCTTATTTTATATGTCTTGCACCCACATCCTCTGTCTTGTACCCACACCCCCGTCTAATTATGTCCCTTTCAACTAAGATAAATACAATTCTCAAATCACAGATATTGTCTTCCCATTTAGTCTTATTAAGGGTTTCCCTTAGTATTACTATCTTTTTTCTTACCATTTGTCTTTTTATATAGCATGAGTCTTGTATTTGAAGACCAAATATTCTCTTCAACTTTGTCTTTTTATCAGGTAAATTTGAAAGTCCTTTCTCTCTGAAAGTCCATCTTAACCCCCAAAGACTGTACTGAATTTTTTTTTTAGGTTTATGCAAGGCAACCAGGGTTAAGTGGCTTGCCCAAGGCCACACAGCTAGGTAATTATAAAGTGCCCAAGACTGAACTTGAACCCGCATACTCCTGACTCCAGGGCCAGTGCTTTATCCACTATGCCACCTACCTGCCCCGACTGTACTGAATTTTGCAGTGTAATTGGTTCTTGGTTGTAATCTAATCTTCTGTGCCCTCCTAAATATTATGCTCCTGGACTCTGATACTTTAATCTTGAAGCTGCTATGTTTTCTGCAATCCTGACCATATTTCCCTAGTATTTACAATGCTTCATTTTGGCAGCTTGCAGTTTTACTCCTTTAGTTGAGAATTCTCAAATTTGGCTACAATATTCCTTGGATAATTTATTTGGATTCCTTTTGGGTGGAAGATTGATGGATTCTTTCAAGGACCATTTTATCTATTGTTTTATGATATTAGGGCAGTTTTCCATGATAGTTTCCTGCAAGCAATTTTTCAAGTTCTTTTTCTGATCATGGTTTCCATATTGCAAAAATTCATAAATTATCTCTTTTGGATCTATTTTCCAGATCTGTCATTTTCCCTGAGTTACTTTGCATTTTCTTTGATTTTTTTCAGCCTTTTGATTTTGTTTGGGGGAATCTTGGTCTTCATAAATCCTTAGTTTTCATCAGTCCAATTCTAAATTTTACAGTTTTATTTTGTTCCGTTAGCTTTTGTGTTACCTTTTCCAGTTGATTAATTTTACTTCTACATGAGTAGTTTTACTTTTCTATTGTAAATTTTATTTTATTTTATTTTTTTAGATTTTGACAAGGCAAATGGGGTTAAGCAGCTTGCCCAAGGCCACACAGCTAGGTACTTATTAAATGTCTGAGACCGGATTTGAACCCAGGTACTCCTGACTCCAAGGCCAGTGCTTTATCCACTGCACCACCTAGCTGCCCTCTAAATTTTATTTTTGATGACTTAATTCCTAATCCAGATAGCCATTTTTACTTTTAAATGAATTTATTTATTTTCCATTTAATCAATTTTACTTTTAAAGATATTTCTTTCTTCAGTCAACTTTTCATAATTCTCCTGCATGACTCTCATTTATTTTTTCCATTTTTCTTCTTCCTCTGTATTGCTTTATAAAATTATTCTTGAGCTTTTCTGAGACAACGTTTTTGGATTTTAGACCAATTCAAAACCTTCTCTGAGGCTTCCCATGTAAAGATTGTCACTACTTTCTTCTTGTGAGATGACTTTTGTATCACCCTTCTCAGAAGAATAGCTTTTTATGGTTCATGCTTCTTTTTTTGCCAGGGTGGCGGGCTTGGTCATTTTGTAATTTAACTCTGCTCCTGAGGCAAAAAGGCAACCTTTTGTGTTGAGACTAGGGACTGGCCCATGGTATAACATTTGTCTATGGCATTCCCTATTGTGTTTCAGTTATATTCCCTGAATAAAGTTAGCACAACTCAATCCTGCCCATTCTACTAGTATTAATGGGCCTAAAGCTTTGCCTTCAGAGCTGGACTTGAATCCTTTTCTGGTCTACTGCACCACTGTCTTGTTGATCCTGGATATGGACTACATTGTGGCTAAGAGCCTTCTGCTGGCTTTGTAGTTCTCCTGATAATGTTGGGTTGTATTTCCCTTTTATCCATATGAGATAAACCTTTACTGAAGTTATTCCATGATATCTTGAGTTGAGAACTTGTTTCACTGTGTGTTTTTGTGGGTTCTGTTACTTTAGGGTCTGTTTAGGGACTTCATTTAAAGATTTTTAGGAAAATGTTCTGGAGCTTCTTAGCTTTGTGCCACCATTCTGGCCCCACCTCTGGAAGTCCCTTAATACCTTTACTTTGAGGAAAATAAAATCCTATGTATTTGTTTATATGACTAGGTAGATCACAGCAGTTTCTTTGATCCCAGAAGTATCATAAATATGTCCAAATAAACAATTACTTCTGGAATTATAGTCTTTTCATTTTGTTCTTTTTATGTTGATTTTTGGGGTAAATTCCATTTTTACATGACTATATATGGTAAAATCCTTTCTGCTATTAATTTTGTCTTTTAGAGGTAGTTTATACCATTCTTCTCTCTCTTAGAATTTCTGAAATTCCTGGCATTTTCTCTTTTCTAACTAGTAGAATGAATTAAAATCAGAAAAATTTTCATCTTTAAAAAAACATCTTAGAATAAATAATCTCTGATTTCCATTCTAACTCTACATCTATGATCTTATAAAACAAAAATTCCATGTATATAAATAAATAAATAATACATTCTTTGAGAAGAGAGTCAGTGTTCTGAACATAAAGAACAAGTTAATTCAATCTCCAAGACAAGTTGATAGAAAGAAGCTAGGAATCTCCCAGAGCTTTTCCCAAAATAAGTTTAATGAAGCCTTTAAGATATTGAAGTGACTGAACCAACAAAAAGAACTAGTGAAACAACTTTTCAGTATAAGAAATCTTGAAGGGGGCAACTAGGTAGTGCTTTGGATAGAGCATTGGCCCTGGAACTTAATTCAAATGCTACATCAGATATTTAATAATTACTTAACTCTATGACCTTGGGCAAGTCACTTAAAGCCATTACTTTATATAAAAAAATACATCTTGTAGGAACTTTAAGAAATGTGTATCTCACATGAGTAAAAGAGGGATGCTGCCCAGCACAGGTCGGGGAACTAGGAAGACAGGAGGAGGCTCTTAGCCACAATACAGTTCAGTAACTAAAATACCAGGGTTCTAGCTCAGCAAACCAGCAATACAGCAGGTCAGCAATGAGGGCCCCAATCCCAGGATAGAAGATAAAATTTGAACCCAGGAATACTGGAGTAGTAGATGAGGATGAATTGGGTTACCCTAACAAAAGGAGCAAATCATATGCACTTGAAACACCAAAGCAGAAAACCAGGGAGCAGTTTGGAACTGTACACCCTGAGCCCCAGAAGAAGAGCTCAACTTTAAAAATGATCAAAATAACAATTAATTATAGAAAATGTTAATTATAGAAGTGTTAATTATAGAAAATGACTATGCTGACAGGAAAGATCAAAATGCCATCTCCAAAGAATACAGTTACAAAATGCCAACATGTGAAACTTAAAAGGGGCTAATTTATTGGCCTAAAATTCAAAAAAGACATACTTGAAGAGCTCAAAAAGGTTTTTAAAAATCAAATAGAGAAAGTAGAAAATATAGAAAAGAAATACAAGGCATTCAAGAGAATTATGAAAAATTGAATGAAGAAAACAATACCTTTGAAAGTAAAATTGACCAAATTGAAAAAATAGAACAGTTCTTTCATAAGAAAAAGTTTACCAAATGAAAAAGGAAATACAAAAGCTAACTAAAGAAAACAGAACTCTAAAATTATAATGGAACAAGTGAAGATTAATGATACTATGAAACATCAAGAATCCATTTAGCAAGGGCATCACCAAGATGGAAGACAGAAGCCAGCAACTTCCCTTAGTTGTCCTCAGAAACAATGATAATGAGGTTCTAAACAGATTCTAGAGCAACAGAACCCACAAAAGAAGAAAGTGAACCATTTTCCACTTTAAGTCTATCTCATTAGACTGGAGAGAGAGTATGACCTGGTAATGGGAGCAGAGTTCAGTTTAGGAGAAGAGATCAACTTAGATCAAGCAACCTGCGTGACAAGGTGGGATGAGGAGAAGGCAAGTCAGAGGCCTTTGGCCACAGTGGACCTGTGACTAAGGAGTAAGAATAAATGCGTAAGAAAATCATAGAAAAGCTGTGACTATAGAAAGCTACTATGTTGATAACGAAGATCATGACATCATCACAGAAGATGGCTGAAAAATTACTGCTTGTGAAGCCCCAGAGAGAAATTTGAATTAGTCACCAATTCAAAGAAACTTCTTGAAAGAGGTCAGAAAGGATTTTAAAAATCAAGTAGGAAAATTGGTAATATAAAAGCAAACCAAACTCTACTTCTCTGTAAAAGGAAACAAAACTTTACTGAAAAAAAATTTTTTTTTTTGCAAGCAATGGGGCTTGCTTAGGGTCTCATAGCTAGGTAATTATTAAGTGTCTAAATCTAGATTTGAACTCAGCTCCTGCTGTCTCCAGGGCTGATGCTCAACCCATTGAGCCACCTAGCTGTCCTGAAAACAAAACCTTTAAAATGGCAATTGGGCATACAAGAAAAAATTAATCAACTCTTTAAAAATAATAGAATCAGGCAAAAGGAAAAAGAAGGCAACTCTTTAAAAAAATATAACTGGGCAAATGGAAAAGGAGATGCAAAAGCCAGATGAAGAAAATAATTCCTTGAAAAAATAGATTTGGGAAATTGGAAGTTCATGACTATGAGACATCAAGAATCAGTCACCAAAAGAAAAAAAAAAGAAGAATAGAAGAAAATGTGAAATGACTCATTGAAAAAACAACTGAAATGGAAATTAGTTAGAGGAGAGATAATTTAAGAATTAATGTATTACCTGAAATCCATGATCAAAAAAGAGCCTGGACATCATTTTTCGAGCAATCATTATGCTATACTAAAATCAGAGGGTAAAATAGATACAGAAAGAATTCCCCAATATCCCCTCCAGAAAGGGCTAACAAAATAAAAATATTAAGGAATATTTTCAAGAAAAATTCCATAACTATCAGGTAAAGCAGAAAATACTGCTGGTAGCCAGACAGAAAAAAAATTCAAATATCAAGGAGCCATGGATAGGATTTCATAGTACTTGGCAGAATCAACATTAAGTGACTGAATGACAAGGAATATGCTATTGAACAAGGCAAAAGGAGCTTGAATTACAATTAATAACCAATTACCCAGAAAAATTGAGCATATTTTTTTAAGGAGAAAGGATGAACATTCAATGAAAAAGATGACTTTCAAAGTGTCCTGATGAGAAGACCAGAGCTAAAAAGAAAATTTGATTTTCAGACATGATACTCAAGAGATAACATAAAAATAAATAGGGGAAAGAAGAAAAAATAATTTCATTCAATAAGATTAAATAGGTTACATCACATCATGGAAGAATGGTACTTAAAACTATTGAAAATTGTATCTCTTTAGAGGGGGCTACATTTAAACAGAATTTGGTTTTGATAGAATGATATAAAAAGTAAGACATTCCAAAAGGGCATCACACTGGGAGGGGAAGAAAAGGAAGGTAAAGTGGGATAAAATATCTCAAATTAAAAATTATAATCAAATGAAGAGAGGCAAAAGATCAATTACAGTAGAGGGAAATATGGGAGGGTGTGAAAATTGAATCTCATTTTTATCAAATTTGGGTGAAAGACGTCTAATGTACTCAGTTGGGTTTAAAAATTTATCCTTACCCTCCAAGGAATTATGAGAAGAAGGAGGGGCAAGGAGAGGGGTGATCTAAGGGAGGGAAGAAAGGAAGGGAAAAAAATCAGGGGAAGTAAAAATGAGGGTTCTGAGACAATGGATGACAGATTGAGGGAGCCAGAGGTCAGAATCCATCAATCAACATCAAAAAGACTGGCAAAATATAAGAAAATCTAGAGTACTTCTAGGGAAAAATGACTGAACTGGAAATATATCCAAGAGAGATAATTTATGAATTATTTGCTTACCTGAATGGGACAATAAAAAAGAGCTTGGAAAACACCTTACAGGAAATTATCTTGGAAAACTTCCCTAAAATCATAGAACAAGGAAACTATATGGTCCTCTAAAGAATACACCAATTACATTCAGAAATAAATCCCAAAATATTAAATAAAATCTCCAAGGAATATAATAACCAACTTCCAGAATTATCAGCTAAGGAAAAAGTCCTACAAGCAGCCATAAAGAACCAATTCAAATATCATGGGTCTACATTCAGGATTATTTATCAGCTTCAGTATTCAGGGATCAGAGCATACAATATGATATTCTGGAGGGCAAAGGAGATTGAATTATAATCAAGGATCAACTGCCCATAAAGTTCAATACATTTTGTCAGGGAGAAAATGATGGATTTTCAGAGAAATAGAGGACTTTCAAGATTATCTAATAAAAAGATCAAAATTGAACAGAAAATTTGGTCTTAAAATACGTGACCTAAGAGATGCATAAAAGGTAAACAAAAATAAAAAAAAAATAGTCAATAAGACCAAACCATTTACATCCCTACATGGGAAGATAATACTTATAACTCTTATGAAATGTGATTCTATTTGAACAATTGAAAGTAGCATACTTAGAAGTGTGGGTAAAAAATGTTTATGACATGATGATACTTAATAGCTCTTGAAAATTATATTTTAATTAGGATAGTTGAAAGGAGTACACTTAGAAGTTGAGGGTTTAAATTGATTATTATATGATTTTATTTATAACATTTAAAAATTATTTATTTAAGGCAAAGGGGTAAAGTGACTTGCCAAAGGTCACACAGCTAGGAAATTATTAAATGTCTGAGACTGGATTTGAATTCAGGTTCTCCTGACTCCAGGACTGGTGCTCTATCCTTTTAGCCACCTAGCTACCCCAATATGTATTATTTTGAAGAATTGTTATTCTATTAAAACAGTTGAAAGGAATATACCCAGAGAATCTGTGTGTGTGTGTGTGTGTGTGTGTGTGTGCGTGTGTGTGTATGTGTGTGTTAAAAACAGGTAATTAAGAAATGATAGGGGCGGCTAGGTGGCACAATGGATAGAGCAACAGCCCTGGAGTCAGAAAGACCTGAGTTCAAATCCAGACTAGGACATTTTTAAAATTACCTAGCAGTATAACCTTTGGCAAGCCACTTAACCCTCTTGTCTTGCAAATACTAAAAAATAATTGATAAAAAGGATTATATTTCAAGAAGGTGTAGGCAGAAAAGGGGAAATAACACCTCATAAAGAGGCACAAAAGATGTTTTTTAGTAGACGGAAAGTAGAGAGAAGTTGAGCACTGGGTGCATATTAACAGATTTGGCTCAAAAGGAGGATATTTCCATTTGGATTTAGAAATTTATTTTATCTTACATGGAACTAGGAGGGGAAAGAGGAAAGAAAAAGGAAGGAGTGGCTAGTAGAAGGAACAGAAGAAGGGAGGGTAGAAGTAGCAGGAGATGGAGGAAAAAGAGACAGGGACTGATAGAAGGAAAGATGGATTAAGGGAGGGGACAATTAGATGCAATACACTGGTGAGGAGGACTAAGGTGACAGAAGAGAGAAAAGAACAAATGGGTAAAGATGAGATGGAGATGGAGGGAGATTCTTAATCATAACTATGAATGGAACTTGATAGAAGAATGGAATGGAAACCAGAATCCTTCAAAATATTATTTATAAGAAACACATTGGAAGCAGAACGATACCCAGAATAAAGATAAAAGCAGAGTGCAGAATATATTATGCTTCAGTTGAAGTTAACAAAAAAAAAACAAGATTAGTAAACCTGACTTTTGACAAAGAAAAAGAATAGATTTAATTAAATGGAATAAAGAAGGAAATTATATTTTTAAAAGTAATATAGACAATGAAGTAATATCAATATTAAACATATTTGCACCAAGTGATATAGCACCCACATTCTTAGAGGAGAAGCTAAATGAGCTAGATACAAAACTATATTAGTTGGGGCCCTTATCCTCCTTCTCTCAGGATAAGATAAATTCAGTAGCAAAATAGACAAGATAAAAAGGAGATGAATAGAATTTTGGAAAAGTTAGAAATGAAAGATGTCTGAAGAAAACTGAATGAGAACAAAAATGAATATACTTTCTTTTCTGTGGTACTTGGAACCTACGCAAAAATTTATCATGTATCATATAAACTTCATAATCACAGGCAAATAGTCTGAAATCATAAAGGTATGTTTTTCAAATCATGAGACAATAAAAATTCTATGAAATAAAGGAGAAAAGAAAGATAAAATAATATTTACTTAGCAAGTAAATAGCCTAATTTTAACCAATTAGTGAATCAAGCAAGTTTCATCCAAAACAATGACAATGATGAGACATCATATAAAACTTGTAAGATGCAACCAAAGCAGTTATTAGGTGGACTCTAACATCTCTAAATGCTTGCATGAATAAAATGGATAAAGACAGGATCAATAAATTGGATATGTACTTAAAAAAACAAATTAAAAATTCTCAATTAAAATTAGAAATTCTGAAAATAATAGGAATAAAACTGAAATTGAGAAAAGTGTTGAACTAATAACTAAAACTAAATTGGTGTGTACAAGAATGTCAATAAAAAGACAAACCATTAGTTAATTTGTTTTAGAAAAAGAAAATATAAAATTAAATTAACAATAGCAAAAAATGAAAAAGGTATACTCACCACTAATGAGGAAGAAATTAAAGTATTAATTCAAAACAATTTGCCCAATTTTGCCAATAAACCCAACAATATATGTGAAATGGATGAATATTTATGAAACAAAATTGCTCAGATTAACAGAAGAGGAAATTAATTATTTAAATAACCCCATTTCAGAAAAAAGAAATTGAATAAGTCATTAATAAACTCCCTAAGCAAAAAATCCCAGAAGCAGAGAGATTTACATGTGAATTCTATCATTTAAAGAACAATTCTAATTCTATTCAAAGCAAAAGAGTTCTGCCAATGCCAAATTCCTTTTATAACATCAACATTGTACCAATATTTATACAAGGAAGAGATAAAACAGGCAAAGAAAATTAGAGACTAATTTCCCTAATGAATATTAATGTAAAAATTTTAAATGAAATATTAGGAAAGTGAGTACAACAACTTATCTCTAGAATAATAAACAATAATCAGGTAGTATTTATATCAGGAATGCAAGGATGGTTCATTATTAGATAAACAATCAGCATAATTGACTATATCAATTACAAAACTCACAGAAAACATGATTATCTTGATAGTTGCTGAAAAACTATTTGACAAAAATGCAGCGTCCATTCCTATTACAAACACTAGAGAACAGGAATAAACGGACTTTTCCTTAAAATGTAATCATTATCTATCTAAAACCATTTACAAGCATTATGTGTAATGGGGAAAAACTAGAAGCTTTCTCAATAATATCAGGAGTGAAACAAATATGGTTACTATGTAATCATTATTATTCAACTGTTTATTAGAAAAGTTAGCTTTATAGCTTCTCTGATAGACTTATGGTAAAGAATGTGATCCATCCCAGAGAGAGTTGATAGTATGTAAATACAAATTGAAGTACACTTTTTTTTCCTCTCACTTTATTTTTCTTGAGGGTTCACCATCTTTGTGGGAGGAGGAAGGATTATGCTTATTTTTACAATGAAACTATTGTAATAATGTGAAAATGAATGAACAATTTTAATGAATAAAAGAAAATCTTAGTATCAGCAATAAGAGAAGAAAAAGGAAGCAATAGGCAATGAGGAAATAAAATTCATTTTTTACAGATTATATGATAATATACTCAGAGAATCCTAGAAAATCAACTAAAAAAGATTTACTTGTGTGCTTTCCTTTCCTTATTATGCTGTTATTGCTGTTTGGCACATAAAGGACACCTTCTTTCCTCTTTTTCAGTTATTACTGCCTTCACTCAATCAGCTTCAAAAATAGCAGGTGAAAATAAGGAAACAAAGAAGACTGTGACATGTATGTGACATTGCTTTAATGGAGTAAAATGTGGTAGTGAATTGCTAAGGGAAATGGTGGCTTATGATAATACTATATATCACTCCCACCAAGAGTAATCAGGGTGGGAGGCACATAAAGAGCAAAGAGTCTAATTTTTTTTGAAGTTATAGGCATTAGCTTGCATAAATGACATTCTGAGAATATTATCATTTACAACTCTGTCACCCTCATCACTTTTTTCATTTAATTTGCATATTCATTTGCATAGATATACATATATCATCAGCAGTCTGTGTTGTTTATACATTTAGACTTAAAAATAACTTTACTATCTTTGAAGTTATGACTTCTTGCTTTAATTTGCTTATTTTTATTTCCTTTTTTTTCTACTCTTCTGTTGGTGACTAGTGAATGGTGTTCCAAATGCCCATTATCTTTCTTCATTCAAAGACAGTATTTTAATTAAGTAACTTTCCATTAAAATGAAATTAATATATAAAACATCAAAGAGTTTGTATAGAATACCAATTTAGCTGAATTCTAGCTTGAAAGGGAATCCATTGGTTTTAAGGGCCTATTGTTTTGTAAACACAATTGATACTCATATAGGCATTTTTCCTATTCTTTTATTCCACCTATCAATATGATAACAGAAATATGGAGAGCTATTTTTTTTACATTTATTAAAGCAACAGGAAAGGAATCTTCAGAGGATGCACAGATTGATAGATATTGAAACTTGTATGAATCAGAACAGTAGGGGAAAGCAGAAGTCAATAGGGCAGATGAAGAACTCAGCAATTTGCTTTTTGAACTAATTATTAATGATAACTCTTATATAATGAAAAGGTTAAAAAACTCTTCCCTTCTTCCCACTTGCCACCTACATTGCATGAGTTTCCTATTCCCATCAGAACTTATACTCAATGAGAACAGATATTATATTTTTGCCTGTATTTGTATTCCCAATGCTTAGAACATTGCCTGACAAGTTAATAAGGATTCAATAAATGCTTTCTGATTGGTGGTTTATCATTGTATTTATTGGGGTTCTAAATTTTTCAAAGTTGTTTATAAATATTATCATATAATAAGCTATCAATCAATATTGTTAATTTATATAGTATTATGATATATTGCAATGTGACTAAATCTACTTATGAGTAATTAATGTTTCTCTAATTATTTAGGTCTGTGTTTATTTTTGCAAAGAAAGTCATGAACTAAGGTTCATATAAGCCCTTCAAAAGACAACCTTTTGGGACCTCAACAAATCACATTACTCTTGTTAAAACAATGTGCGGGAGAATAATATGATCTCAAAGATTACTCTATGCTCTAAATTCTATATTGATATGATTAGGAAGTTTTGATGCATTTTTTCAATATGATCTATGAATAGAGGTATTTGGAGAATCTCTCTGGTAAGACTTGTTTGATTCGGATCCTGTATAAAACACATTCCATATCACTGACTTACTCTCTAAGTAAGCATGTATCTACTTACTTTGTTTCTTGATGCCAATGCACACAAAATCATTGAAAAATTATACCTGTAGTTCCATTTGTGATAGTCTTGCATAATTTAAATAAATAAATTAGAAGATACCTTATTTTAGTAAAATCTTTGAAATCACATTTGAATCCATTGTATCAAATGAGAATTTGAAATAAAAATGGGAGCAGTGGGATTTTCTATAAGTACACTTCTAAGTAAACTACATGATTATGAAAATATAGGCTATAAAAATCACATGCCAAATATAAGCCTTTTCTTTTCTTATCATATATTCAACATAACCCAATACTTTTGGATGTATAGAATATTCTGAAATAGCTTAAGCATATGAGAAAATAGAGGGTCAGCTAGGTGGCACATTGAATAGGGCACTGACCCTGGAGTCAGGAGGATCTGAGTCCAAATCAGTCCTCAGACCTTTAATAATTAATTAGCTATGTGATCTTGGTCAAATCACTTAATAACATTGTCTTTCAAAAATAAAGATAGAAGGGGTGGCTAGGTGGCATAGTGGATAAAGCACCAGCCTTGGAGTCAGGAGTACCTGGGTTCAAATCCGGTCTCAGACACTTAATAATTACCTAGCTGTGTGGCCTTGAGCAAGCCACTTAACCCCATTTGCCTTGCAAAAAAAACAAACCTAAAATAAAATAAAATAAAATAGAGAAAAAAAGAGAAAATAAACATATAATTTTATAGTTTCTATCTTAGTCACTTAAAATAATGCAAATAAATTTGCCTTTTCTTTAGATTAATCTTAGAAATAATATAAAATGTTTTTAAATTATATAACTGATGGCATTGGATTAATCAGTATATATATTAATTTATTTTATTTATAATAGATTTATTTTTCCAACTTCATGTTTAGATACTTTAATTTTTTAAGTTTGTGAGTTCCACATTTTTCTCCCTTCCTTCTTATCCCCCTCCCCTGGGAAGAAAGTAATTCTCTATAGGTTATATATATGTTGAAATATGTGTATATACATATATATATATGTTGAAAATTTTCCACATTAATCATATTGTAATTATAAAAATGGAAAATAATATGATTTGATTTGCATTTAGGCCTTCTAATTACATTTTGTTAGATGATATTTTCCATCACATATCCCTTTATAATTTTCTTTGAATATTTTAGTTCTGAGAAGAACAAAAGCACCATAGCTGTTCATCATACAATGTTGTTCTTATTATGTACAATGTTCTTCTGGTTCTGCTCGCCTTACTTAGCATCAGTTTATTCATGTCTTTCCAAAGTTTGTGGAGTCAAGACCCTCATGATTTCTTCCAGTATAATAGTATTCTATCATATTTACATAACCTAATTTGTTAGGTCATTGATCAATTGATTGGTATACTTTCAATTTCCATTTTTCTTCTGTATAATGTTTTATCATTTTAAAAATTAATTAATTTTTTATCCATGCACATGTATATTTTTAAGTAGCAAAGTTGCCTTCCCTTCCCACCACCCTCTTCTTAGTGATGAACCATAAAGTTAGTACATACATATTTTTGATAAACATGTTCTATAAACATGTTTAAAGATTAGTCATTTCAAGATGAGGATTTATGATTAATGGAAAGAGATACATAAGAGATTATTTTATGAAATGGTTATCAGATCATGAAGGGTTGTTTTATTGTTGTTTTGCTTTGGTTTTCTTCCTCTGGATGGGGATAACATTGTCCATATCCAGGCTAATACAGGTGTCCTAGCTCTCTGAACTACTGAGAGAAGCTGCTTCTACCAAGGTAGATCATCTCACAATGTTGTTGTTAATGTGCACATTATTCTCTTGGTTCTTCTCCCTTCACTCAATATCAGATCCTGTAAGTCATTCAGTGCTTCTCTAGAATACAATCATTTATGATTTCTTATAGAACAATAATATTCCATATTATTCATGTACTATAACTTGTTAAGACATCCCCCAATGGATGAACATCCATTCATTTTCCAATTCTTTGCCACTACAAAAAGAGCTACAATGAATATTTTGGAAGATGTAGGAGTTTTTCCATTTTTAAAAATTCCTTCTGGATATAGCCCTAGAAATGGAATTGCTGGATCAAAGGGCATAAACAGTTTTATTGTTCTTTGGGTATAGTTCCATATTGTTCTCCTGAATGGTCGAATCTATTCACAACTCCTCCAGCAATGCATCAATCATCCCAATCTTCCCACAACCTCTCCAACATTGATCATTTCCCCTTTTTTCTCATCTTGACCAATCTGATGAGTGTGAGGTGATATCTCATTGTTGTTTTAATGTGCATTTTTTCTGATCAGTAATGATTTTCAGCATTTTTATATGATTATACTTAGCTTTATTTCATTTGCAAAACTTCTATTCATATCCTTAGACCATTTTGTCAATTGAGGAATGACTTGAAACCTTATAAGTTTGACACAATTCTCTATATTTTTAGAAATGAGACCTTTACCAGAACTGCTAGTTCTGAAGATTATTTTCCCTGTTTTCTGTTTTCCTTCTAATTTTGGCATCGTTGTTTATATTGGTGCAAAAACTTCCTGATTTAATATAGCCCAAATCATTTATTTTGCAGTTAATAATACTCTAATTCCTGTTTGGCCATATATTTATCCCCTTCTCATGGATCTAATAGAAAAGAGTATTCCTTGGTCTATTAATTTCTCTCTGCTTTTGCCCTTTATGTCTAAATACTGTACCCATTTTGACCTTATTTTTGTATATTGTGTGAAATGTGGGTCCATGCCTATTTTTTGTTTTTGTTAGCCAGTGGGTTTAAGTGACTTGCCCAAGGTCACACAGCTAGACAATTATTGGGTAATTATTAAGTGTCTGAGGCCACTATGCCTAGTTTTTGTCATACCATTTTACAGTTTTATCAATAATTTTGATCAAATAATGAGTTTTTATTCCAGAAGCTGATGTCTTTGGATTTGTCAAACATTAGATTGCTGTAGTCATTTACTACTGTTGCTTTTGAACCTCTCCTAATCCACTGATGCATTACTCTATTTCTTAACCAATAACAGGCAGTTTTAATGAATGCCACTTTATAAAACTATGCTATAAAGTATAGTATAGTTTTAGATTTGGTAGAGTTAGGTCACCTTCCTTTACATTTTTTTCATCAGTTCCCTTGTAATTCTTGATGTTTTTTTGCTCCAGATGAATGGTGTTACTAATTTTTTAACATGGTAAAGAAGTTATTTGGTATGGCACTGAATAAATAATTTAATTTGTTTATAATTGTCATTTTTGTTATATTAGCTAGACCAAACATTGAGCAATGACATTTTTCTAATTATTTAGATCTGACTTAATTTGTATGAGTAATAATTTATAATTGTGTTAAGATTTTATATTTATAATTGTATTTATAGTTATATTTGTCCTGGGAGGGAGATTCCCATTTTCTTAGTGCTGTCTATAGTTACTTTAAATGGAACTTCTACTTTTATCTCTTGCCCTTGGGCTTTGTTGCTCATATATAGAAATATTGATGATTTATATAGATTTATTTATATCCTGTTGCTTTACTGAATTTGTTAACTGTTTCAAGAAGTTTTTCAGATGATTTTCTTAGATTCTCGAATTATGCCATCAAATCATCTGCAAAGAGTAAAAGTTTTGCTTCCTCATTGCCAATTCTGATTCTTTCAATTCCTTTTTCTTCTCCTATTGCTACAGCTAGCATTTCTAATACTATGTTGAATAATAATGGTGATAATAGACATCTTCTTTACACCCCTGATTTTAATGGAAATGCTCCATGTTATTCCCATTACATATAATATTTGCTGATGGTTTTAGATAGTATTTACTATTTTAAAGAAAACTCCATTTATTGCTCAAGTTTTTAGTGGGTTTTTTTAATAGGATTGGATACAGTATTTTATCAAAGGCTTTTTCCAGCATCATTTCAGAAAATTATATGATTTCTGTTGTTTTTGCTATTGATATGTTCAATTGTGTTGAGTGTTTTCCTAATATTGGACCATCCCTGACTACCTTGTAGAAATCCGATCTGATCATAATGTGTAATACTAGTAATAATTTGTTATAGGTTCATTGCTAAATTTTATTTAAATTTTTTGCATCAATAATCATTAGGGAGATTGGTCCATAATTTTCTTTGTCTGTTTTGATTTTTCTTGGCATCGATATCAGAACCCTATTGGTGTCATAAAAGGAGTTTTACAGAAAGCCTATTTTTTAAATAGTTTATATAGAGTAGGAATTAATTTTTCCTTAAATGTTTGGTAGAATTCACTTTTAAATCCATCTGTAACTTGGAGACTTTTTCTTATAGAGTGTATTAATGGCTTCAATATTAATGGCTTTCAATAGTTTATTTCATCTTCTGTTAAGTTGGACAGTTTGCACTTTTTTAAAATATTCATCCATTTCACTCAGTTTATACAATTTATTGGCATACAGTTCAGCAATTTAGCTCTGAATTATCTTTTCAATTTCCTCCTCATTGGTGGCTAGCTCACCCTTTTCATTCTTGATATTGGTAATTTGGTTATGTTAGGATTTTATAAATCAGGTTACCCAAAGGTTTGTCTATTTTATTAGCTTTTTCATTAAACCAACTCTTAATTTTATTTATGAGGTCAATAATTTTCTTCCTTTCAATTTTATTAATCTCTCCCTTGATTTTCATAATTTCTAATTCATTATTTAATTGGGAATCTTTAATTTGTTTTTTCCCTAGATATTTTTTGTTGCATACACAATTCATTGATCTCTTCTTTCTCTATTTTATTCATATAGGCTTTTATAAATGTAAAGTTTCCCCTCAAAACTGCCTTGGTTGTGTCCCATATATTTTGACCTGATGTCTCAGAAATATCAGTTTCTTGGTTATCATTTTTGATTATTTCGTATTGCCTGTTTGATCCACTCAATATTTAAGATGTAGTTGTTTTATTTCAATTAGTTTTTGGCTTATCATTCCCTGACCCTTTATTACATGTAATTTTTATTGCATCATGGTCTGAGAAGTATATACTTATTATTATTTCCTTTCTGTATTTGATTAAAAGATTTTTGTGGGGTAGCTAGGTGGCGCAGTGGATAGAGCACCGGCCTTGCAGTCAGGAGTACCTGGGTACAAATCCGACCTCAGACACTTAATAATTACCTAGCTGTGTGGCCTTGGGCAAGCCACTTAACCCCATTGCCTTGAAAAATGCAAAAAAAAAAAGATTTTTGTGACCTAGTACATGGTCAATTTTGGTATAGGTGCCATGTACTCCTGAGAGTAAGGTTTCTATCCCATTTAAGGATTCTCCAGAGATCTATCATATGTAAGTTTTATAAGATTTCATTTATCTTTTTAACTTCATTCTTGCTTATTTGTGGTTAGATTTATCTGGTTCTGAAAGAGGGAGATTGAAGCCCCCTTTATTAAAGTTTTGCTGTTTATATCTCCTTGAATTCCCTCAGCTTTTCCTCTAGGAATTTTTATGCTATACCACTATGTGCTACAAGTTTAGTAATGATATAGCTTCATTACCAATGGTGCCTTTTAAGGAGATGTAGTTTTTTTTCCCCAGGGCAGAGCCAATATGGCAACAGGAGAACAGCTTTTCCTAGGAACTCTTTCCAAAATATTTCACAAACATTAAAATTATGACTCTAAGTAAATATTCAAGAGACTTAACCCACAGAAAGATCTAGTGAGGCAATTCTCCAGCCCAAAGCAACTGGAAAATCATGGGAAGGCTCTTTTCCACATGGTTGGAGGGGGTGGCAGTGCTGGAGTAAAGGAACTCCTGCCTTCTGGAACAGCCTGCAGGGTGCCTAGTTCCCTGGGAGCTCCAGTTTCTGGCAGCAAAAGTAGTTTCCTGATCTGCCAATTTAGAGAGCACCAAGCACAACTTGGAAGATCAACAGAGGAAACCTCTGCCAATTTGTGTGCAAATCCCAGGCCAATGTGACACTCCTCAGCATAAGCACAACCCTCAGTAAAGCCCAGATCCCAGGAAAAGGAGGTAGGCCCACACAGCTTCTCAGCAGTGACCAATCCAGCAGTTGCTTCCAGAGGGTTCAGTCCATGGAAGGTAAGGGATTGGGGGAAGACTGTCATAATCTCTCCTCTGTCCCTGGGACAGTTATCTGGTACTCTGTCCATATTTAGACACTGGTCTTAATCTGAGCACCCATACTGTCAGGGACCTTCCTCACAACCTCCAGGGCAGAAGGGCCAGCATGTGGTTATCCACAGTCCAGGGTATAGATAGGAAAGAAGAGCCTCCCATAAGACCATGAAGGAACTAAGGTCATTGTAGGATGTTTCAAGAATACTAAAAAACTCAGTAAGCACCCCAAAACCCAGTCACAGGCTGGAGAAATGAGTAAACAGAAAAAAAATTTAAACCTGACCATAGACAATTACTTTGGTCTCATGGGGGAATCAAAATACATGTTCAGAAAATGAAAAAGTCCATTTAAAGCCTGCAAGAAATATAAAAGTTGGACTCAGGCTATGACAGAGCTTAAAAATGATTTTAAAAATCAAGTAAGTTGGGGCAGCTAGGTGGCACAGGGAATAGAGCACCGGCCCTGGAGTCAGGAGTACCTGAGTTCAAATCTGGTCTCAGACACTTAATAATTACCTAGCTGTGTGGCCTTGAGCAAGCCACTTAACCCCATTGCCTTACAAAAAACAAAAGAATACAAACTCCTTGAAGGCAGAAATTTTGGAAGGCTAGGTGGCTCAGTGGATAAAGCACTGGCCCTGGAGTCAGGAGTACCTGAGTTCAAATCTGGCCTCAGACACTTAATAATTACCTAGCTGTGTGGCCTTGGGCAAGCCACTTAACCCCATTTGCCTTGCAAAGAAAACCTAAAAAAAATCAAGTAAATGAGGGTAGAGGAAAAATTGGGAAGATAAATGAGAATGATGCAGGAAAAACATGATAACCAAGTCAGCAGCTTAGTCAAAAATATCCCCCAAAATGCTGAAGAAAACAACATGTTAAAACCCAGTTTAGGTCCATTGGATAAAACAATCCAAAATGTTAATGAAGAAAAGAGTTCTTTAAAAAGCAGAACTGGCCAGATGGAAAAGCTGATAAGAAAGCTCTCTGAGGAAAACAAATCCTTCAAATATAGAACAGAGCTAAAGAAAGCCCATGACTGTTGCGAGGAATCAAGACATAATAATTCCATACCAAAAGAATGAAAAACTAGAAGAAATGTGAAATATCTCATTGAAAAAAAGCAATTGATCTGGAAAACAGAACCAGGAATAGCAATTGAAAATTTATTGGGCTACCTGAAAGTCATAATAAGGAAAATTGCCTTGATATCCTAGAAGCAGAGGGTAAAATAAAAATTGACAGAACCCACGATCTCCTCCTGAAAGAGTTCCCCAAAAAATAACCCCCAGGAATATTATAGTCAAGTTCAAGACCTCCCAAATCAAAGAGAAAAGCAACCAGAAGGGAACAATTCAAATATTGTGCAGCTACAGTCAAGGAACACACAGGACTTAGCAGCATCCACATTAAGGACTTGTAGGGCTTGGAATATAACATTCTGGAAGGACACAGACATTTGAATGCAACTGAGAATCAACTACCCAGCAAAACTGAACATCCTCTTCCAAGGGAAAAGATGGATATTCAATGAAATAATGGAAATTTGAATTTTCCTGTTGAAATGATCAGAGCTGAACAGAAAGTTTGATCTTCAATTACAGGACTCAGATGAAACATAGAGAAGGTAGACAAGAAGGGTAAATTATGAGGGATTTAATGATGATGAAGTGTGTGTATTCCTACATGGAAAGATGATACTGATAAGACTCATATCAACATTCTAATTTATTAGAGTAGATAGAAGGGGCATATTTAGTCAAGGCACCAGAGAGTGCTGAATTTGAAGGTATAATATATTGTAAAAATGGAGTGAATGGATGAAAGGGAATTGTACTGGGAGAAAGAAAGGAGAGGTAGAATAGGCAAAGATATTTCATGTAAAAGAGTCAAGAAATAGCTTTTGCAATGATATAGAAGGGGGAAGATGAGGGGGGAAATGAGGGTGCCTTCATTCTCATCAGGAATGATTTAGATGGGAAAAAGCATATATATATATATATATATATATATATATATATATATATATATATATATATATAATTTATACTCAGAGTATAAAAATCTAGAAGGTAAAGGAAAGGGTATGGCAGTCATAGGTGATAGAGGAGAAGGTAGATCATGGGAGGGGATAGTCAGATATAACATATTTTCTTTTTTTACTTTTTGTTAGGTGGTGGGATTGGATAGCCTGTTTTGGACCACAGGGCTGGGTGTTTGCTGAGTCTCTGGAGTGGAATGTATGCTTGGTGCCTCCTGGCCCCAGGGTCAGTGCTCTGTCCACTGCACCACTCAGCTGCCTCAGAGAATATTTTTGAAGAGGGACAGAGTGAAAAGAGAGAGAAAATATAGTAAATAATAGTGGGGAGGAATGAATGGAGGGAATTACAATCATCAACAGCAATTGTGGAAAAATATGAAAGTAACTTCTCTGATGGATTTATAATAAAGAATGCAATCCATCCCAGAGTCAGAGCTGATGGTATCAGAACACAGATTGAAGCACATTTTTTCTCTCTCTTTCACTTTATTTCTCATGAAGCTTCATATTTTTGTTGGGGATGAGGTGGATTTTATTTATTCTTACAACAAGAATATTTTAGATATGTGTAAATAAATAAAAAATAAAGAGAAAAAATACATTTTTCCAACTGAAAAAAAAAAGATGTAGTTTCCTTCCTTATACCTTTTAATGAGTTTGAGTTTTTGCTTTTACTTTATCTGAGATCAGGACCACTAACCCTGATTATTTTAGTTCAGCTGAGGTATAATATTTTTTGAATCAACTTTTTACTTTTATCCTCTGTCTTTTGTAAACAACATATTGCAGGATTTTGGTTTTTAATCCATTCTCTTATCTATTTCCATTTCATGGAACAGTTCATTCCATTCACATTTACATTTTAGATTACTAATTCTGTATTTTCCTCTGTGCTATTGTTCTCCATTAATATTTTTCTCTTTCCTTTCCTCTAATTCTTCCTCATCAAAATTTTATTTCCTTTCTCCTTCAACTGTTATTTTAAAATTTAACTTTCATTTTTTATCAATTATGCCTTTGTCTTTCCTTTCAGCAGTCCTTTCTTCCCTTATCTTTCCCTTCCCCCTGCCCCACTTACCTGTATAATAGGATAAAATTTTAATCCCAGATGGGAATGTATCTTATTCCCTCTCTTTGCCAAAACTATTGAATAAATTTTACTCAATGTTTACAATCTTCAGTCTTTCCCTGTACAATTATGAACCTTTGTGTCTCTTTAACTATTGTCAATTACATGCTAATACTATTAATCAGGTATTTTCAATCAGAGTTTGATTATTTGATTGCTTGATAAGCTCATATTATTATCAAGGTATCCTTACAGATTAATTGCTTAATTGCTTGATAAGAAGTATTATCTCAAACTGCATCAAATTATACTTATAATCATTTTTTAACTTTATCCCCTTTTCAAGTACCCTCTAAGTATACAGAATTCTCCTTATGAACTAAAGTATCATTCATATCCAAATCTTTTTAAAATTATTTATGCCCCTCCCCCAGGCCTGTTTTTTCTCATACTTTATCCCCCACACCCAAAGTATTTAATCTCTTGTTAAGTGAAGCATGAATTAACTCAAACCCTGATCTAATTAAGATCTCTTAAGTACTGGGAGACTCTGGAGGTCTCACTTGGAAATTTTTCAAATGATTGCAAGTAATATGGACATTGACTCGGTTCACCCAGTTTATGAAGCCCTCATTAGACAAAGTGCTAAGTTTTTGTCAGTACATCAGAATTAAAGTGGGCCAAAAGATACTGAGTCATTTAAATTTAAATTTAATACCCAATATTTTCATCAGAGTTTTTTGTCTCAAACATAGTAATGTCATCTTGAAGCTCATCAATGGTGAGAGAAGACTCAATGATACCCATATCCTTTAAGTCCAAACTTTTCAATTTTATTTGGCCTTTTAATTATCCTGAAAGAAGTAAATTACACAAGAATTAGAAGTGTTATGTCTTCCCTTTTTTAGTTGTTTGCAATCTGAGTGTCTTGCCCAACATTTGTTTTGTTTTCCTTTGTTTTTTCCTTCCTCTTTTCATTGACTTTTTATGCAAATCTTGAGTCATGTATTTGGTGATTGAATTCTCTGTTCAGTTCTGGTCTATATGTCAGGAAATTCTGGATGTCCTCCATTTCATTGAACATTAAGCTTTTTCCCTGACAATGTATGTTGAATTTTGTAGGGTAGTACATTCTGAGTTGTAATCCCAGGTCCTTTGTTCTCTGATTTATGATATTTTTAGATCTTCCGATTCCCCAATATTGAGGTTGATAGATCCTCTGTGAGTCTGATTTTGTTTCCTTTGTATCTGAATTGTTTTCTTTTTGCTGCTGGCAATATTTTCCCCTTTGTTTGACAGTTCTGGAATTTGGTTAGAACAGTCCTTGGAGTTTTTTAATCCTGGTGTCTTTTTTCTGGAGATGTTCTGTGTATTCTTTCAATGGCTCTACTGGTTTCTTATTCTAGCAGATTGGACAGTTTTCTCTTATAATTTCCTGCATGATATTTTCCAGATTCTTTTTGTAGACTTTCAGGTAGTTAGGTGAATCATAGTCTCTCCTGCATCTATTTTTCAGGTGATTTGTTTTCCCTAAAAGGTACTTTACATTTTCTTCAATTTTTTCAGCCTTTTTGTTTTGTGTGATGGAATCTTGTAATCTCATAGATACATTAGTTTCATTTGCTCAATTCTAATTTTTAGGTCTTTATTTTATTCAATTACCTTTTGCATTTCCTTTTTAAAGCTGAATTCTCCAGTCAATTTTCAATAGTTTTCCTGCATGAGTCTTTTTTCCCCATCTTTCTTCTTCCTCTGCTTTGGTTTTTGAATTCTTTTTTAAGCGATTTTATTAGCTTTTGTATTTGAGTCCAATACATAGACTGTTTTGATACTTCCCCGTGAGTGATTTTTAACTATTTTCTTCTTCAGCTATAGCATTGTTTTCCCCATTTGTCTGTAAAGTAGTTTTCTATAGTACTCTTTTAGCTTGTTTTTCTCATCATTGCTGTTTCAGCTCTGCTCCTGGCACATGGGGAGTATAGATCCAAGTTTTTTTTTTTTTTTATTTTGCTTGTTTGCTTTTTTGCTAAAGCTGGGTTCTCATCCTTGACTTGTCTTTGGCCAAGATGTTGCTTATGCAGTCCAGGCCTTGCCTTTGCAGAGTTTTGTTTCCTCTTTTATGTCCAGGGTCTAATTTAGCCAAGTCTTTTATTTTTTCCCTTTTGCTTCCAAGGTTCAGACTTTGTTTGAAGTCGGGAATCCTCTTGGCTGGCTTGCTATCTAACTGCCAGGACCTTTACTGTTTTCAGGCTATTGGGACATGGGTTGTTCTGTGGCTAAGATCTTCCTGCTGGCTTTCTGGCTCTCCCATTTCTTGGATTTCCCTTTCCCTTTTATCTCTAAGAGACAGACCTTCACTGAAGATTTTTCCATGTTGTCTTCCATTGAAAACTTCTTTGAATCTTCTCCTTTTCTTGGTGGAATCTATAGCTTGAATGTCAAAAAAGGGTCTTCATTTATCTTTGGTAGGTAAAAGCTCTGGTGACATGTTAGCTTCATGCTGCCATCTTGGCTACACCTCAGAAGTCCTCAATTTCCAATTCTTTGGCACTAGCAAAAGAGGTGCTATAAATATTTTTATACATGGGAGCATTGTACCCTTTCTTATGATCTCTTAGGAATATAGGTTTATTAGACGTACTGTTGGATCAAATGGTATGCGCAGATATATAGCCCTTTGGGCAGAGTTAAACAATGCTCTCCAGAAATGTTAGATAAGTTCATAACTCTACCAATAATGTATTGTTTTCCCACAATCCATCCAACATTGATTGGTTTTGTTTTGGGCATATTGACCACCTTGATTGGTGTGAGGTGGTATCTCAGATTGTTTTAATTTACATTTCTCTAATCAGTAATAATTTAGATCTTTTTATAGCTTATAGGTAGTTTTAATTTCTTAATCTGAGAATAATCTGCTCATATTCTTTGACCATTTGCCAATTGTATCCTTAAGAATTTGACTCACTTCTCCATAAACTTTAAAAATTAGTACTTTATTAGATTAACTACCTGTAAAAATTTTTTTTTCCCAATTTACTACATTCCTTTCAATCTTGGTTACATTCCTTTTATTTGCATAAAACCTTTTAATTTAATGTAATCTAAATTATCCATTTTATATCTTATAATATTCTTTATCTGTATTTTGGTGATAAACATTTTCCCTTTCCATAGCTCTGACAGATAAACTATTCCTTATTCTCCTATTGGGCTTATGGTAATACTTTTTGTATCTAAATACTGCATCAATTTTGATATTCTTTTAGTATGGGTTGTAAAATGTTGGTCTATGACTAGTTTCTTTCATACTATTTTACACTTTTCCCAGAGGTTTTTATTAAATAATGACTGCTTTTTCTAGAACTTACTGTTTCTTTTGTTCCTAATCTATTCCTCCCAATACAAAACAATTTTGATGACTGCTGCTTTACAATATTAGATCTTTTAGGATTAGGCCACCTTCCTCTGCATATTTTCATTAATTTTCTTGATATTCTTGATCTTTTTTCCCTCCAGATGAATTTTGTTACTATTTTTCCTAGCTTAAAAAATAATGACTTTGGAAGTTTGATTGGAATGATACTGAATAGGTAATTTAATTTAGTAATTTAGAATTGTCAATTTTTATTATATTAGCTCAGTCTACCCAAGAGCAATTGACATCTTTCTTATTATTTAAATCTAATTTTATTTGTGTGAATATTTTTATTATCTTCATATAGTTTCAGAACTTTTCTTAGCAGATAGACACCTAATATTTCATATTACCTACAATTACTTTAAATACCATTTATCTTTCAATCTCTTGCTGCTGTGCTTTGTTGATAATACATAGAAATGATGATGACCTGTGTGAATTTATTTTTTATTCTGCAACTTTGCTAAAAGTTTTGACTAAATTTTTACTTGTTTTTCTAGGTTTCTCTAAGTATATCATCATATCATCTGCAAAGTGTAAGAGTTTGTTTGTTTGTTTTTAATTTCCTTCAATTTATTTTGCCTTCCATTTCTAATATAATATTGTATCATAGTGGTAATAATGGCCATTCTTGTTTAAGCAATGATCTTATTGGAAATGTTTCTAGCTTGTCTCCATTACATATAACACTAACTGATGGTTTTAGTTAGGCACTGTTTATATTTTAAGAAAATTCCATTTATCCTTATGTTCTCTCAAGTTTTTAATAGGAATGGGGGTTATATTTTATAAAGAAGATTTTCAATATCTATTGAAATAATAATATGGTTTTTGTGTTAGTCTTTTTTATTTATGTGGTCAAGATAGTTTTCCTAATATTGAACCAAGCAGACATTCCTATTCTATATCCTGCCTGATCATAATGTATTATCTTAGTGATAACTTCAAGTGTATCACTTTACTAATATTTTATTTAAAAAATTTGAACCAATATTTCTTACAGAAATTGGTATACAATTTTCTTTCTCTGTTTTGACTCTTATTGGCTAGGCACCAGTATTATGGGGTGTCATAAAATGAATTTGGAAGGACTCCATATATTTTTTTAAAAATAATTTATATAGAGTTGCAATTATTGTTTCTTTAAATGTTAGGTAGATATTTTTAGAGAGTTCATTATTGGCTTGATCAATTCTTTTTTCCTGAAATAGTTATTTAAGTTTTTAATTTTTCTTCTGTTAACCTGGGAAAATTATATTTTTGTGAATATTCATAGGTCAAATTAACTGGCATACAGTTGGACAAAATAGCTCTGAATTATTATATTAACTTCCTCCTCATTGGTTGTAAGTTTCCCTTTTTCATTTTTAATACTATTGACTTTGTTTTCTTCTTTCTTTAAATCAAGTTAAACATAAGCTTATCTGTTTTACTGGTCTTTTTGCAAAACTTCTATTAGCTCAATTGTTTCCTTATGTTCAGTTTTCTTAACTTCTTAGGTGATTTTCAGAATTTCAAATTCATTTTGTAATTAGGAATTTTTAATTTGTCCTATGAAAAGTCCTTTGACTTTTCCTTTTGGGCAGCCGGGTTGTACCTTAGTTCTGAGGTCTTCGTTGGTGCCACATGGACACTACCAGCGTGTTCAATAATGAGAATTCAACCAGGAGAGGTGTAACAGGTTTTATTAACAGGACACTACATCTCTACATCTCTAACTCACATAGTTGAGTAAGGGTATATATAAGCCTAGTCCCCCTGCATCAGCATTCCTCATCTCCAGGCACTGTGAAAGAGTAATGGGCATGCCACAAAAGGTGTGTTTACTGGAATGCTTTGAATCTTAAACAGGATAAGGATAAAAGGCAGAGAGATAAGGGCCAAAGCTCTTTCCTGAGACATTTAAACAAGACAAGGATGCAAAGCTCCTTCCTGAGAATGTTCAACAAGATAAGGATGAAAGGCAGAGAAGAAAAAGAGAGAAGGGCCAGAGCTCCTTCCTGAGTTCAGAGCACTCTGGTATGGGCATTCCTGTTGTCCCAGGTCTCAATAACTCTCAGGATGAACTGCTCATGGCTATGTACTCTATCTATTAACCCCTTACAATCCTATATCTAGTTTTTTTTCAATTGAAAGCCCAATCCATTGATATCCTCTTTCTCTATTTTTATTCATGGAAACATTTAGAGATTCAACATTTTACCTAATAACTGCTTTGGCTATATCCCACAAGTTTTGTTATGCTTTCTCCTTATTGTAATTTTCTTGGATAAAATTATTATTTCTATGAATTGTTAGTTCATCTACTCATGCTTAAATATTATATTATTACATTTCCGATTAATTTTTGTCTGTTGTTCCATGATTACTTATTAAACATGATTTTTTATTGCAGCATGATCTGAAAAATGATGCAATTACTATTTCTTCCTTTCTGCATTTGATTTTGTGGGTTTTATGCTCAAATACATGATCAATTTTTGTGTAAGTACCAAGTACTACAGAAACAAAGATATAATCATTTCTATCCCATTCAATTTTCTCCAGAAGTCTATAATAGCTAACTTTTCTAAAATTTGAATCACTGCCTTAACATATTTTTGATTTATTTTGTGATTAGATACATCTAATTGAGAGAGAGGAAAGTTGAGGTCCGCCACCAGTATAATTTTGTTTTCAATATTTTCCAAGGGCGGCTAGGTGGTGTAGAGGATAGAGCACCTGCCTTGGAGTCAGGAGTACATGAGTTCAAATCTGGCCTGAGACACTTAATTATTACATAGCTGTGTGGCCTTGGGCAAGCCATTTAACCCCATTGCCTTGCAAAAAAAATAACCTAATATTTATATATATATATATATATATATATAGCCTTCTGAGGCAGGACCCTAAGAACCTCCACTGTGACTGAGAACTTCTAGCTGGTTCCCTCCTTTACTGACACCTACAAATATATACAAATATATATATATATATATAATATATATATATATATATATATATATATATATATATATATATATATTTCTGTGATTCATTTAGTTCCTTTTCTATGAATTTGGATGCTATTTCACTTGGTGCTAATATGTTTAACAATGATATTACTTTACTGTCTCTGGCACATTTTAGGAATATGTAGTCTTCTTCATTATCCATTTAGATAAGTTCTATTTTTGTTTTTGCTAATCTGACATAAAGATTGCTATACCTTCTTTTTCACTTCAATTAAAGAATAATATAGTCTGCTCCAACCTTTTACCTTTGCTTTTTGTATAATTTTTCTGCTTCAAATATGATTTTTGTTGGGATTCTGGTTTTTAACCCTCTTTGGTATTTTGTCTATTTTATGGGAGAGTTCTTCCCATTTGTATTCACAATTATAATTACTAATGCCTTATTACCTTGTGTCCTATCCCCCTTTCCTTTGTACTAATTCTTTCTCCTTTCCCTCTATCCCTCTTCCAGTGTTTAGTTTCTGAATATTGCCTCCCTCAATCTACTCCACTTCTATCTGAACCCCCTCCATTTTCTTTCCCCTTTCCCTTTTCTCCTCCTTTATTCCCTCCCTTCTATCAGTCCATCCTGCCCTTCCTCCCTGTTTCCATCCCAATTCCCTATTGGGATTAATTTCATATCTATAGTAGTTATAATTCTGCCTTTGAACCATATCTGATGGAAGTATAATTCAAGAAATTCTCACATCCTGCTTTCTTTCTCTCTAGTGTAACAGGGCCTCTGCAACATCTTCATATGATGTAATTTACCACATTCTGCCTCCACCTCCCTCCCATCCCAATACACTCTCTTTTTTTTTAAATGTCTTAATTTTTTAAAATCAACTTATGCTTATATCTTCTGGTTAAGTATGTTCCCTTTAACAGAGATTCATTTCTCAAAAGTTATTAGTATAATCCTCCCATCTACATATGTAACTGGTTTAATCTTATTGAATAAAACTCTTTTTCTTTTGTTTTCTTTGTCTTTTTAATATATCACCTGACTCACATAGTTGGAGATTGAATATTCTATTCAGCACACATCTCTTTTCATTAGGAAAATTTGAAAGTCACCCATTTCAGTGAAAATCCATTTTTCCCTTGAAGGAATATACCCAGATTTGCCAAATAGTTGGCTCTTGGTTTCAATCCAAGCTCCATTGACCTCTGCAATATCATTTTCCAGGCCTTAGATACTTTAATATTGATGCTGCCTAGTCTTGTATAATCTTGAATGTGGCTCCTTGTTATTTGAATTGCTTCTTTCTGACTGCCTGCAGGATTTTCTCCTTGATATGATAATTATGTAATTTGGTTATAATATTCCTTAGTGTTTTCATTTCTGGATCCCTTTCAAGTTGTAAGTGATGGATTCATTCAATGACTATTTTATCCTTGGATTCTAGAATATTTTGGCAGTTTTTCTTGATAATTTCTTGAAAGATGTTGTACATGCTCTTTTTTTGATCATGGCTTTCAGATAATCCGTTAATTCTTAAATTGTCGATCCTGCCACTATTTTCCAAGTCAACATTTGATTCTATTTTTTCATTCTTTTTGGTTTTGCTTTAGTGATTTTTGATGTCTCAAAGACTTATTTGCCTCCAATTTCTCAAGTCTATTCTTTAATTAATTTCTTCAGTTAGATTTTGTATCTCTTTCATTGGGGTCCATTTTATTTGGAAAGGTGTTATCTTTTTTTTCTTTTTTATCAGTTGTCACATTCTGAAAACTAGCAATCAGTAAAAAAAGATGACTTGGCATTTGCAACATTAAAGGATCAGAGGTCATGAAACATTATATGACAGAAGGCAAAGAAGCATTTATTCAATTGTATTTTTAAAAGGATTAATTTTCTTTATCAAATTTTGTATTTCCTTTTATACAACAATGAATTTCTCTTGGATTTCTTTTCCCAATTTTCTGCTTGAGTTTTGAAATCGTTTTTGAGCTCTTCTATGAAGTCTTTTCACAATGGAGGTCAATTCATATTATTCTCTATGGAGTAACATGCAGTATTTTTTTCTGCTATCCTCTTCTGATATGGTCTTTTATTTTCCTTATCTCCAAGACAACTTTCTATAGTCCTGTCTTTTCTCTGACATTTCTTCTATCCATTTGAGTCTTTTTTCCTGGGTGTTATCTCAGGCTTCTTATATTGGGAGAGGGGTCCGCTTACAAAACTGTGTTGAGTACTTCAGTTCCTCACAGGACTATGCAGTCCTGCCTAGTAGCTGAACAGAGTTTCAGTTTAGTGTTGGAACCATCTCAGTTGTCAAGCTGTGCCACTAGCCTTCTGAGGCAGGACCCTAAGAAACTCCACTGTGACTGATAACTTCTAGCTGGTTCCCTCCTTTACTGACACCTACAAATATATACAGTATCTTCTATTTAAGAAAAAAAACTTTTATTTGAATCTGAGATCCCTTCTATGTCTTGTTTTCTATCAGATTCATATGAGAAATTATTCATATGTCACCTCATCTTTTCTATCAATAACTTACATCTTGATCTCTGGTCTTCTGATTCTCAATTTTATCTTTTTACTGAAACTGGTACAATTTTTCTGTCAATTTCTTCCTGTAACTAATTTAACTTCTTTAAGAATTTAGATGCACTTGGTGCACACATATTTTATTGATGTATATGTGATATTGATCCATAGCCTAAAGGTTCAAGTGATCCTCATTGTGAATCCTCCCACCTTCTCTCCTCTGTAAAAGGTTTTTTTGGTGCCTCTTCATGTGAAATAATTTATTCCATTCTACCTCTCCCTTCCTTCTGTAGCTATTGTATTTCTTTTTCTTCTACTTTTTATGTCATTCTCTCAAATTCCCTTTATTTCCATACCCTCTGTGTATATACCCTCTAACTGTAATATAAGTGATAAAGTTTTTAAGATTCATAGATAATCATTTTCCTTTTTTCAATTATCAACTCTAGTTCTCTTGAATCACTTATAATTTCTTTTCTCTTAATACCTGTTTGTGCTTCTTTTTTACCTTTTATTGGAGGTCAAATTTCTATTTTAATTTGATTTTTTCTTTATGAAAACCTTAAATCCTTCTAGTTTATTAAATGACCATTTTTTCTCTTGACATATTATGCCTAATTGTGCCAAGTAAATGATTCTTGGCTGTGATCCTAGCTCCTTTGCCTTCTGGAATATAATGTTCCATGACCTCTGATCCTTTAATGTTGCAACTGCCAAGTCATCTTTTTTTTCTGATTGTGACTTTTCAGAATGTGAATCGCTTCTTTTTGGCCATTTACAGTATTTTTTCCTTGACCTAACAATTCTGAGACTTGACTTTAATGATGCTTGTAATGTTTATTTTGTTATCTATTTCCTGAGATGATTGATGGATTTTTGAATTATTACTTAACTTTCTAGTTCCAGGAGATCAGGGTAGGATTGCTTGATAATTTCTTGAACTATACGGTCCATGTCCTCTTTTTTGACTATGTCTTTCTGACTGGAATATTGGGGTATTGATTGGAATATTTTCTCTCCTGGATCTAGTTTCCTCTGTTTCTCTCACAAGGTATTTTTAAATTCTCTTCACTGTTTAATGTTTGTTTGATTGATTCTTGATATTTCATAGAATTATTAGTTTCTAGTTGTCAACTTTTAATATGTTGTTTGCCTCAATTATCTTTTTTACTTTCTTTCAATTTGAACAATCGTACACTTTAAGGAATTGTTTTCTTTAGTGGATTTTTGCATCTCCTTTTCCATTTAGCAAATTCTACTTGTTTTGAACAGTTCTTCAAGTTGTTGACTTTTCCCCCCATAATTTTCTTTCATCCCTCTCATTTCTGTTCCCATTTTTTCAATCTGTCTTATATGATTTTAATCATCTTTTAAAACAATTTCATGAGTATTTTCTTTGAGAACACTCTCCATTTTTCTATAAGATTTTGTACATAAGTGTTTTGACATTGCTGACCTCTTCTGTCTTTGTGTCCTCATCTTCCTTATGATCATAATAGCTTTCTATGGCTATACATCTTTTGGGAGTTTAATTGTTGATATTATTGTTGTTGCTTTTTTTCTCATTTTATTTAAATTGGCCTTTTATCTTTCTTTTAAATTCAGGCTCTGGGACTTCTGACAAAGATGGTGGAAAGAAGCCAGGCACAGTTTTAAGCTCTCCTGGCTTTCTCTCAGAACTAACATGGACCAAGCTTCTTAAAAGATTGAAAACCCACAGAACTCAGGGTAAAAACAAGAAGATCAATCAACAAGGTTTGATACAGGGGAGTGTGAGTGAGCTAAGGGAAGAGAGCAGAGATCTAGCTCTGGGGCACTGGGGTAAGGACTAGATACTGACCTGAGAACAGTGGGGAAGACTTTGCTGCCAGTAGAGCTCCAGCACTCAGACCAGATGTACATCTAGACATCTCTGTCAGGCTAGCAGACCTGGGTTGTAAGACGCTGTGTTTTCAAATGTTTTCAGCCCAATCTCCATGTTTCCAGCTGGCTGCCCCCCTATTGGAGGGTATGATTCTCTCTGGAAAAAAAAACACAGGAATAACCCCCAGGTGTTTACACCTTGCCCCAAGATAGGGTATGAGCCACAGCTCTCCCCCCTCTGATTACTGATTAAGATGAATAGCTGTCTATCCCGTGGGTCCAGGAGATCCTGCTGTTGTCCTCCCTGCTGAGCCTCCGGCATAGGGAATGGGCACTAATCAATATAATAGGCAGTCTGGAAAAAAGCCTCTGGCATCCCCTACTGGCTGTCCCACTTGGAGTTCCTTAGCCCAGGGAATAAAGACTCTAGGGATCTCAACACTGATGGCCTGTGAATTAGTCTCTCTCCCAACACAAGACCCAAGGAAAAGGGCTCAAAATGAAGAAAGGTCAGTGGAAAGTACAAATCATTGAAAGTTATCTGTAAGATAGATTACCAGTTCAGAGGAGAATATAAATTGTTCTCCAGCATAGAGAGGTTTGTTAGGAGAAATCAGGAAGGAGTTTAAAAATCAAATGGAAATGGGGGCAGCTAGGGGGCATAGTGGATAGAGCACCAGCCCTGTAAATGAGTAGTACCTGAGTTCAAATCTGGCATCAGATACTTAATTACCTAGCTGTGTGCCCTTGAGCAAGTCATTTAATCTCCTTGCCTTAAATAGATAATTTTTAAAAAATCAAATGGAAAAATTGGGAAAAGAAGTACAAGAGAAAATTAATACTATGCAAGAGAAAATTAACATCTTGCAACAAGAAAACATATCCTTTGGAAGTACAACTAGACAAGTGCAAAAAAGAATAATTCTATCAAAAACACAATTGGGCAAATGGAAAACATCAACAATTCCTTCAAAAGTGGAATTGACCAGGGCGGAGCCAAGATG
This sequence comes from Macrotis lagotis, assembly GCF_037893015.1. Taxonomy (NCBI): domain Eukaryota; kingdom Metazoa; phylum Chordata; class Mammalia; order Peramelemorphia; family Peramelidae; genus Macrotis; species Macrotis lagotis. The sequence continues at coordinate 93,980,614 of NC_133665.1, forward strand.
GCAACAAGAAAGGATCCAGTCTTAGGTGGTCTCTGATAAAACTTACAAACTAAGGACTCTAACTAAACTTTCGAGAGACAGAACCCACAAAGGGACCCAGCGAGGCAGTTCTCCTACTCAAGGTAACCTGGAAAAGAGCAGAAAGGCTCTGCTCCCTGGGGTCAGAGGGGCTGCTGGCCAGAGGGGTGGCCCCCCACAGTGAAAGAACTTCAGCCTCCCAGAGGTAGCCCCAGGGTGCTGGAAGCCACCTCTCAGCAGCCAGGAAGACTCCTGAGCTATGCCCTAGGGAGCACCAGGCACAAAGTGGGGGAACACCTGGGGACTTCTGCCAGAGTGAGCACATGGAGCCCAGCCCTCAGGGCACACAGCAAGCAGCTTGGTCTTTTGGAAGCACAGATCAGGAAACAGAAGCAGGAGGAGCCAGTAAGCAGGAGCCCCCAGGGCATGAGCACATTGAGCTGAGGGAGGGGATTGAAGAGATACTGCAGAGCTCTATCCTGTGCCTCTGGAACAGGACTCTGGGGTTCTGACCACATTCAGAACCTGATTCCATTCTAGGCTCCCCATAGAACAGCAGGGCCCCTTCCATCTCAGCCCTGTGGCAGAGGGGGATACATATGGTCATTCACAGACCAGCAGGGAGGACAGAGCCTCACACACTGAGACCCTTTTGGGAGTCTCCTAAAAGCTCAGGAAGCACCCCCAAAACCAGGCCCAAGCTGGGAAAATGAGCAAGTAGAGAAATAAGAGGAAGACCATTAAGAAATATTTTGCAAATGAGCCCAAGAAGGATCAATATACTCAGTTTGAAGATGAGGAGGTACAAGCTCCTGCATGTAAAGACTCCAAGCAAAACAGAAATTGGGTTCAGGCTATGACAGAGCTCAAAAAAGACTTTGAAAATCAAATGAAGGAGTTTGAAGAAAAACTGGGAAAAGAAAGGAGAGAAATGCAGGAAAAAGATGAAAATGAAGCCAGCAGCTTAGTCAAGGAAATCCAAAAAAATGCTGAAGAAAATAGCATGCTAAAAACCAGTTTAGGTGAAATAGATAAAACAGTTCAAAAAGTTATTGAGGAGAAGAATGCTTTAAAAAGCAAAATTGGCCAGATGGAAAAAGAGATAAGAAAACACTCTGAGGAGAACAAATCCTTCAGACAAAGAATAGAATTCAGGGAGATTGATGAATTTACCAGAAATCAGGAATCAATACTTCAAAACCAAAAAAAAATGGAAAATTAGAAGAAAATGTGAAATATCTTATTGAAAAAACAACTGATATGGAAAACAGACTTAGGAAACATAATTTAAAAATTATTGGAATACCTGAAAGTCATGATCAGGAAAAGAGCCTTGACATCATTTTCAAAAAAAATTACTACAGGAAAATTGCCCTGATATTCTAGAAGCAGAGGGCAAAATAGAAATGGAGAGAATCCACTGATCCCCCTGAGAAAGAGATCCCAAAAAACCAACCCCTAGGAATATTGTAGGCAAGTTCCAGAACTCCCAAGTCAAACAGAAAATATTACAAGCAGTCAGAAGGACACAGTTCAAATATCATGGAGCTGCAGTCAGGATCATGCAGGACTTAGCAGAAAATACATTGGAAGCTTGTAGGGCTTGGAATACACTATACCGGAAGGCAAAAGAGCTTAGAATGCAGCCAAGAATGAACTACCCAGCAAGACTGAATGTCCCCTTCCAGGGAGAAAGATGGACTTTTAATGAACCAGGAGAATTTCAAATGTTCCTTTTGGAATGGCCAGAGCTGAACAGAAGGTTTGATCTTCAGATACAGGACTCTGGTGAGTGGAGGAGAAGGGGAAAATATGAGGGACTTAATGATGATGCACTGCATCTATTCCTACATAGAAAAATGACACTGATAATACTCATATCAACCTTCTCAGTTAATAGAGCAGGTAGAGGGAGCTTTTATAGTTGAAGCACAGGAGAAAGCTGAATTCGAAGATAAAATATGGTGTAAAAATGGAGTCAATAGAAAAAAAGGGTAAATGTAATGGGAGAAAGAAAAAGGAGAGGGGGAATAGGCCAAGATATTTCATATAATAAGATTTTTCTTTATTACAATGGGCTATTTCAATGATATGGAAGGGGGGAGGCAAGGGGGATGAGGGAAACTTCACTCTCATCAGAAATGGCTAGGAGAGGAAACAGCATATATGCTCAATGGGGTATAGATATCGAGAGTAAGAAAGAGAGAGGGGGATGGCATAAGGGGTGGGGATGTGAATGAAGGAGGAGAGGATGGACCATGGGGGTAGAGTGGTCAGATATAACACATTTTCTTTCTTACTTCTTGCAAGGGGCTGGAATTGGAAGGTCTGTCCAGGACCATAGGGCTAGGTGGAGGTTAGGCCTAAGGGGTGGTATGGGGGCTCAGGGCCTCTTGGCCCCAGGACCAGGGATCTGTCTGCTGCGCCACTCAGCTACCCTACAGCAGAGTCGGAGTGAAAGGAGAGAAAAAATATAGTACATGGTAGTGGAGAAATAAGAAAGACGGTAGTTGTGATCAGCAATGGCAATGGTGGAAAAATATGGAAGTAACTTTTGAGATGGACTTACTATAAAGAATGTGATCCACCCATGACAGAATTGTTGGTGTTGGACCAAAGACTGAAGCACAATTTATTATTATTATTATTTGGGGGAGGGTGCAGGGCAAATGGGGCTGGGTGGCCTGCCTGGAGATGCATAGCAGCGTGATTGGTGGTTGTCTGAGGCTGGATTTGGACCTGGGTGCTCCTGGCTCAAGGGCCAATGCTCTGTCCACCACCCAGCCACTCCTACTCTTATTACTTTTTTATTTTATTTTGGGTCTTTTTTTTCCTTCTTTTTGGTTTTTGCAGGGCAGTGGGGATCAGGTGGCTTGCATATCACATGACTGGATGATTGTTGGGTCTGTGGTGCTGGATGTGGGCTCGGGTGCTCATGGCTCCAGGGCTGGTGCTTCGTCCATTTCACCACCTGGCCATACTTACAATTATTATTATTATTTTTTTTATTTTAATTTTTTTCCTCTCCCCATTACTTTATCACTCAAGCAAGTCTATATTTAAGGGGGGAGGGGGTATTTCGTTTACTCTTAAACAAGAATATTGTATTAATGTAAAAAGAAACATTTGTACAAAATGAGAATTAAAAAAAAGAAAAAAGTGGACTTGACCAATTGGAAAAGGAAATGCAAAAGGTAAATGAAGAAAACTCTTTCTAAAAAAAAGATTGGAATCTATTGAAACTAATGAGACACCAAGAATCTGTTAAACAAAACTAATGCCCCCCCCCAAATAGAAGAAAATGTAAAATACATAATTGACAAAACAATAGACTTAGAAAATATATCCTGAAGAGAGAATTTAGGAATCATAGGACTTCCTGAAAACCTTGAAGAGAAAAAAGCCTGGCCCCAATACTTCATTTTATAGTGAAGGACAATTGCCCTGATATCCTAGAACCAGAAGGCAAAAGTCATTGAAAGAATATATCAACACTCTTCTAAAAGGGATCCCCAAATGAAAACACCAAGGAATATGGTAGCCAAACTCCATAAAAAATCAGATCAATGAAAAAATCTTGCAAGTGGCCAGAAACAATTCAAATATGAAGGAGCCACAGTAAGGATTAAGATATATCAAGCCTAGTTATGGCTGCATCAACGTTAAGGGATTGAAGGAGATAGAATATGATATTCCAGAGAGCAAGGCAGTTTGGAATGAAGCCAAGAATTCATTATCCAGAAAAACTGAGCCTTCTCTTCCAGGAAAAAAAAATGGATATTTAACAAAATAGGAGACAGTCCACTTTTCCTGATGAAAAGACAAGAGCTAAACAGAAAATTTGGTTGTCAAACAAGAGACTCAAGAGATACATGAAAAGGGAAAAAGGGTTAAAAACTATATCTAATAAGATGAAAGTGGCTATATTCCCACCTGGGAGAAAGATTCTTCTAATACTTTAAAATAGTTACTCTATAAGAGGGAATATACTTAGCCAGAAGCAATGGACAATCATGAATTTTCTGTGAATCATTTGTAAATCATTTGATTTAAAAATAACACCTTCTTAAAAAGGGATGACAGTAAAGGGAAGGGGGAGATTGAATGGGGTAAATTACATCATATGAAGAGGCACAAAGGGCCTATTACAATAGAAGAGAAGGGAGGAAGTGAGAACCACCTGAATACCCTTATCAGATTTAGCTCAAAGAGGGATTAACACACACACACACACACACACACACACACACACACACAAACACTCACAAAGACAAATACTCAGTTGATTTTTAGAAACTTATCTTACCTTTCAAGTATTAAGAAGGGAAAGGGTGAGGGAGAAAAAGAGGAATTGACAGATGGAAGGGAAGGAATATGGGGGAAAAAGGGCAGGGGGCTGCATAGAAGGGGCAAACACACTGAAGGAGGTGGTATTCAGAAGCAAAATACTGTGAAATAGGGATATGGTGAAAAAAAGGGGAATTAGCCTCATTTTAAAGAATGAGTGGATCAAACAACAAATTCTAGATAGAATTAATGATTTCTTTCAAGACAGTGTATCAAATCTTATGGGATACAGTGAAAGCAGTTATTAGGGGATATAATATACTCTAAATACTTAACATGAATAAAATAGAAAAAAGAGGAAATCAATGAACCAATCATGCAACTAAAAAAGTAGTGAAAGAGAAAATAAAATTAATTACCAAATTAGATACCAAATTAGAAATTCTAGAAATTGAAGGAAAAATTAACAAAATAAAATCAAAATCAAGAAAACCATTGAATTAATAAATTATTTTTTATGAAAATAATGTTTTGTGAATAAAACTATAAAAGAGATAAACTTTCAGTTAATTTGATTTTAAAAAAGAAAGAAGAAAACAAAATTACTATTTCAAAAATGAAATAGTTGAATTCACCACCAATGAGGAAGAAATTAAAGCAATAATTCAGAACTATTTTGCCCAGCCGTATGACTTTTAAATTTAATAATCTAAGTGAAATAGATGAATAGTTACAAAAACACAAATTGCCCAGGTTAAATGAGGAGGACATTAAATACCTACATAACTCTCTCTAAGAAAAAAAAAATCCAACAAGCCATCAATGAACTCCCTAAGGAAATTTCTCCAGGGCCAGATGGATTCACAAGTGAATTCTATTAAACATTCAAGGAACAATTGGTTCCAATTCTATATAAACTTTTTGGAAAAATAGATGAAGACAGAATTCTGCCTAATTCCTTCTATGACACCAATATAGTGCTCGTACCTAAACTAGGAAGAATTAAAACATAAAAAGAAAATTATAGGCCAATTTCCCTAATGAAAATAGATGTAAAAATTTTTAATAAAATATTAGCAAAGCAACTACAGCATACTATCACTAAGATAATATACTATGATCAAAATGGGTCTATTGTAAGAATGCAGGGTTGGTTCAATATTAGGAAAACTGTCAGCATAACTGATTATATCAATAATAAATCAAACAGAAATCATATGATTATCTCAATAGATGCTGAAAAAGTCTTTGACTAAATACAGTACTGGGGCAGCTAGTTGGCACAAGTGGATAGAGCACTAACCCTGGAGTCAGTAAGATCTGATTTCAAATATGGCCCAGATACTTTAATTGCCTGTGAGATTTTCGGCAAGTCACTTAACCCCATTGCTTTAAATAAATAAATTATAAATAAAATACAAAATGTAGCACTCATTCCTACTAAAAACACAAGAGAGCATAAGAATAAATAGATAATTTCTTAAGATGATAAGAAGTATCTATCTGAAACCATCAGCAAGCATTATATGTGAGAGGGATAAACTAGAAGCACTGCCAATCAGGGGTGAAAAAAAGAATGTCTATTAACCCTACTATTCAATATTGTATTAGAAATATTAGTTTCATCAATAAGAGAAGCAAAAGAATTTGAAGGAATTAGAACTGAGAAGGAAGAAACAAAACTCTTACTCTTTGGAGATGACATGATGGTATACCTAGAAAACCCCCCAAAGCATCTAAAATACTACTGGAACCAATTAGCAGCTTTAGTAAAATTGCAGGATATATAATAAACACACATAAATCCTCAGCATTTCTATATATCACTAACAAGATATAACAGCAAGGGTTAGAAAGAGAAATTCCATTTAAAATATTCAGACAATATAAAGTACTTGGGAGTCTACTTGCCACGGTAGAGTCAGAAACTCTATGAAACAATTATAAAACACTTCTCACACAAATAAAGTCAGATCTAAATAACTGAGCAAATATCAACTATCCATGGATAGGCCAAGCTAATATAATAAAAATGACATCTCTACCTAAATTAAACAAGTTATTTAGTGTCATACCAATCAAACTTCCAAAAAATTAGTTTAGTGAGCTAGAAAAATATTGTAACTAAATTCATTTGGAGAAATAAAAAGTCAAGAATATCTAGGGATTTAGTGAGAAAAATAAAACAAAAGAAGGTGGCTTAACCTTACCAGATTTAAAATTATATTATAAACATCAGTCATCAAAACTGTCTGGTATTGGCTAAGAAATAGAGTGGTGGATCAATGGAATTGATTAGGTGTAAGAGGGATATAGCAGGAAATGATTATAGTAATCTGCTGTTTGATAAACCAAGAGTCCAGCTTCTAGGATAAGAACTCCCTCTTACATAAAATCTTATGGGAGAACTGGAGATGGTAGGGCAGAAATTAGGGCATAAATTAGGATTAGATCAATATCTCACAACCTACATTAAGATAAGATCAAAATGGGTACAGTATTTATATATATGAAAGACAATATTATAAGCAAATTAGGAGAACAAGGAATAGTTTACTTGTCAGATCTATGGAAAGGAGTGCAGTTTATGACTAAGAAAGAGATAGAGAACATTATAAGAAACAAATTGGATTATTTTGATTCCATTAAATTAAAAAGCTTTTGAATGAACAAAACCACTTTACCTGATATCCAAAACAATGTAGTCAAGTGGGAAACAATTTTTACAATTAGTCTTTCTGTCAAAGTACTCATTTCTAAAATATATAGAGAACCAAGTTAAATTTATAAAAAAAAAATACCAAGCCATTCCCAAATTGACATATGGACAAAAGATATGCAATGACAATAGTCAGGCTAGGAAATCAAAGCTATTTAGATTATATGAAAAATTGCTCTAAATCATTGCTGATTAGAGAAATGCAAATTAAAGCACCCCTGAGGTACAACCTCACACCTCTCAGACTGGCCAATATAACCAGAAAGGATAATGTTGGAAGGGATGTGGGGAATCTGGGACACTAATGCATTGTTGGAGCAGCTGTGACCTAATCCAACCTTTTTTGGAGAGTAATTTGAATTCTGCCAAAAGGGCAGTAAAAATGTTCATACTTTTTGAGCAAGCAATGTCATACTGGGTCTATATCCTGAAGAGATTATTAAAAAGGGTAAAAATTTCACTTTTCCAAAAAATATTCATAGCATCTCTGTTTATATTGGCAAAGAACTGGAAACTGATGAGATGTCCATCAATTGGGGAAGGGCTAAACAAATTGTGGCAAATGTGTGTTATGGAACAGTATTCTTCTAATAGAATTCATGAGGAATGGGATTTCAGAGAAGTTTGGACAGACTTGCATCAATTGATTCTGAGTGAGATGAGCACAACCAGAAGAACATTGTACACCTTAACAACATTGTGATCAACCTTCATGGATTTTCTCACTCCATCACTTGCTCACCCCATCACGGACAATTTTGGGGGAACTGTGATAGAGAATACCATCAGTATCCAGAAAAAAAGTGGAGTTTGAATGAAGATCAAAGATTATTATCTTCAATTTTTAAAAAAGTTGTCTTAAGTACTACATAATTTTGCTATGCCTAATATTTTTTTCTTCCTTTGGGATACATTTTTTCTCAACACATTCAATTTTTAATTATGCAAATTGTAGGAACAATGGAAATTCAATGGAAAGATTGTCTTTTGTTAGGGAGAGGAGGGAGGGAAGGAGGGGGGTAAATGGAAAATTCAAAACCTTGCAAAAATGATTGGTAAAACTTGTATTGTATATAATTAGAAAACAAATAAAATGTTTATTAAAAAAGAATACAAATAACTCTAAAAAATTGATCTTCTAATCACGTTGGGGAGAAGCATTGGAGTGGAACACTGAATTTAAAGTTAAGTTTCTTTGGTTTAATTTAGTCTTTATTTAACTTTGAAAATGAGTACTTCCAATAACAAATTTGATTTAATTAAGAAAAATTTGGCCTCTGCTCCCACATTGGAAGGGGACACTTTCTCAGGCTTCTTGGACCAGTGATGGTAGATCCTGACTGTTTACCCAGTACTGCAGTGCTGTTGCACTGAGACCCATGGGAGACCCTCATTTCTGGTGCTGTACTGAGGGGATATTGCTGGCAATATCTAGCACTTCTGTAGACCACAAAGTTCTGACAATTTATATAGTGCTTCTCAGGTGTACTAGTGGTTGTGTCTTGTGTGTGCTGAGACTTGAGAAAATCCATCAAGGTTGATCACAATGTTTTTAAGGTGTAGTATGTTCTTCTGGTTTTGCTCATCTCATTCAGCATCAATTGATGCAAGTCTTTCGAAACTTCTCTGAAATCCCATTCCTCATGAATTCTATTTCTGTATTTCCCTAGGACTACACTGAAGCATGTGATATTCAGGCTGTTGAAAGATGCCTAGTTGCCCAGGATTGTGCTGAAACAAAGATGTCTGGCCAATGGAAATTGCCTGTTTGCCCTGAAATATATGGTGCTTCTTTGAGCTAGAGTCTGCCTATTACTCTGACTATACTACAGCACATTGAGAGTTCTACTGTTGTCATTTACCTATTCCACTACACAGGAGCCCAGGATCTTCCATTAGTGTGTTGAAACAGGGATTGCTATTGACTTGCTGGAATGTTTCCTGTGCAAACCTATTACCAGAGTGACATAGACATTTATTTCATATCTTTCAGGTTTCTTGGAAAATTCTTTTACCTCATCTATTTTCTGGTTCTTTTGTTCCCAGATTTGTTTTGGTGTACTATTTTATGGTTTGAAGTTTGATATAGGAATGTTAAAATGACCTATTGCTTACTGTGCCATCTTGGCTACTAAAACTGTATGTAATGATATTCTTAAGAAAGGATTATATTAAAATTTCCTATTAGTCCACTAGAAAATTTTATGACTGATTGAATTAGAGAAGGATATAATTTTGTCAATATTTAAATGTATAATATGTAATACTTTATTGTGGCAAAAAATTTCTGAGCAAATCAAACTCTAAAAATTGTAATAACATTCAACTCTGAGTCCTGAAAAATAATAAAACAACAGAAACCTTAACCTTGTGTGATACTCTTAAACTTAGATTAATGATTTCCTTAGCATAGAAATAAATGGAACTTTCTTTAAAATGATTAGTACTATTATCCAAAAGTATCAGCAAGCATTATTTGTCCTGGGGATAAGTTAAAATCCTTCATGATAATATCAGTAGTGAAACAAGAATATCTAATATCATCATTATTATTCAATGTTGTTGTAGAAATGCTATCTATAACAATGATATGGAAAAAAAGGAATTAAAGGAATTAAAATATGCAATGGGGAAACAAAACCATCATTTTTCCAGACAGTATGATATTATGCATAAAGAATGAACTAAAAATTAATTGAAACATTAACTTCGGCAAAGTTGTGGGATATATCAAATTAACTCATATAATTCTTCAGTATTTCTTACAGGATATCAGTAAATGCAGCAGGAAGAGCTCAAAAGAGAAATTCCATTTAAAATCACTTCAGACAATATAAAAAAATTAGTAGTCTACCTGTCAAGATGAACCCATGGACAAAAAACTTTTCATACACATAAAGATATATCAAAACAAATAGTTTCAGGGCAGCTAGGTGGCTCAGTGGATAAAGTCTCCAAACCTGGAGTCAGGAGAACCTGAATTCAAATCCGACCTCAGACATTTAATAATTACCGAGCTGTGTGACCTTTGGTAAGTCACTTAATTCCATTGACTTGCAAAAAAACCCCTAAAAAAACAAAAAATAAACTATTCCTAGATATGCTTAACCTATATATAAAAAGGCATTTCTACCTAAATTGATTTACTTACTCAGAACCATATTAATCAAATTCTAAAAATTATTTTATAGAGCTAGAAAAATAATAGCAAAATTCATTTGGAAAAACAATAATTTAAAAATATCTTTTAAATAAAGTCAAAAATATGAAGGAAGATGGCCTGATTTCAGACTATATTCTAATAAAGTAAAAATGTGTATAATTTAATGATCAGGGGCAGAGCCAAGATAGCCAGGTGAAGATAGCATGCTCCCAGAATTTTTCTACTCAATGCTAAATGAAAACTCAACACACATTTAAGCTACATCTCACCATAAAAATAAAAAAATAAAAGACAGGATTAAAACATATTTTCAATTTTAGATATCCTGAAGGATTTTCAGTGAAGGTCTGTCTCTTTGGGGGGAAAGGGGGAAATAAGCCCAGCAATCTGGTAGAGCAGGTACATCAGTAGGAAGGCTTTGAGTCACAGTACAGTCCAAGTCCCAACAGCTTGTCAATAACATAGAGCCTCGAAATTATAGCAAGACAGTAGGGAGGGTCTTAATCCCAAACAATGTCTGAACCTTGGGAACACTGGGGACAAAACACAGCACTGTATTGGAGACAAACTACTGCATAGGCAGAACATGGACGTAAAGGAGGAATTAAAACTCTGTAAAGGCAAAGCTTGGGTTGCATAAACAATATCTTGGCCAACGACAAGTCAGGGACTGGACCTGAGTTCCGGTACCAGAAGCTTGGGTGTCTACTCCCCTATACCCAAGGAGCAGAGCTTGAACATCAAAATGAGGAAAAAAGATGAAAGAGTACCAACTACAGAAAGTTACTAAACAGATAAACAGGATAACAATGCCGGCTCGGAAGAAGAACAGAGTGAAAAATTTCCTGTGTGGGAAGTCTCAAAAGATTCTTTGAAGTGGACTCAAATCCAAAAGCTCATAGAAGACCTTTAAAAAGTATTTAAAAACCAAAGAAGAGAGGAAGAAGAAATATGGAAAAATGAAATGAGAGTCATGCAAGAAAATTTTGAGAAATTGACCAAAGAAAAAGAAAAATAAACAATTGGAAATAGAATGTAAAACTTCAAAAAATAAAATAGACAAAATATAAAAGGAATGCAACTGATCTTAAACTCAAATCAACCAGCTAGAAAGGGAGTACAACTCAGCAAAAAGTAAAAGTAACCAAATGGAAAAGGAAATATAAAAGGAAACTGAAGACCAATAAAATTTTAAAAATGAGAATTGGCCAAATAGAAAACAATGAATCTATGAGACTACAAGATTCCATCGAGTAAAAAAAAGATTTAAAAAATGAAGAAAACATAAAGTACCTTTTAGGAAAAAAGAAAAAAGGAGCTGCAAAATAGTGCCAGGAAAGATAATTTATAAATTTTTGGACTACTAGAAAGACTCAATCCAAAAAAAAAAAAGGAGTTTGGAAAATATCTTTCAGGAAATTATCAGAGAAAACTTTGCAAATCATCTAGATCAAGAAAACAAAATAGCAACTGAAATTCCTTCAGAAACAGACCCCAGGATAAAACTCCAAATCCAGAATTCTCAATTAAAGGAGAAAATATTGCAATCAGCAAAAATAAAGCAATTTAAATACAAAGGAAAGACACTCATACTTACACAGGACTTATCATCTTCAGCATTAAAACAAAAAGAGAACCTGGAATATTATATTTCAGAGAGCAAAGGATGACAACCAAGAATTTTGCTACCATGCAAAATCCAGCATATTCCAACAAGGGAAAGGATGGCTATTCAATGAACTAAAAGGCCTCCAAATTTCCTGATAAAAAGACCAAAACTGAACAGGGAATTCAATCTCCAAATGCAAAATTTAAGAGATGTATAAAAAGGAAAAGGAAAAGGGGGGAAAAACAAAGCAAATGTTAATCAAAAATATTAAATTGTATACAACCCTACAAGTGAAGATATAACACTAGTATCTTTTCAGAACTGTATTTTTCTTAGGATGGTTTGAGGGTTTAATATTGTTGAAGAGATTGGATTTGTAGGATATGAGCATGGTTGGTTGTTGACTTTTTCACTGAAGAAGACCAAGATGACATCACTATGTCTGAGAAAAATAACACACTTGAAAAATTGAGGTATTTGTTCTAAACTTAAATATATCATGCTTCCATGGACTTACTTTAATTCTGTCTTGTTCATAGAATTTAGCAATTTCTCTGAAGAGTGCATCCTATTCTGGGTTATTCTGAGCCCTTATTTCATATGCTTTACAATCAATTGTAAAGTTCTTAAGAGAGACTTTCAGATTGTCCAGTACTTAGGGTACTTACTCTATAGTTAATTAAGTTAGAAGTGACTTAATTTTTACTAAGAAGTGATTTTATCTTAAACCGTACTTTACTTAACACAGATTTAAGTACTATGGTTGGGAAACTAAAGGGAAGGGAGTGTGGGAGAAAGTATGTTTGGTGTGTGTGGGGGGGTGCAAATTTTTCATGAAAAGATTTGACTTTGCATCACAATTTTACTCATGAAGATTGAGTGTGTATATATATATATATGTATATATATATATATGTGTGTGTGTGTGTGTGTGTGTGTGTGTGTGTGTGTGTGTGTGTGTTTGTATATATATATATGGCTTCAATTTTTTTAGAAAGATTTTATTTATTTTCAGTTTTACAATTTTTCCCCCAGTCTTGCTTCCCTCCTCCAACCCTCTCTGATAGAAGGCATTCTGTTAAGTCTTTACATTGTTACCATGGTATACATTGATCTCAGTTGAATGTAATGAGAGAGAAAATATATCATTAAGGAAAAAAATTAAGTATAGGAGATAGCAAAATCACATAAGATAACAGGGTTTTTCTTTTCAAAACTGAAGGTAATAATCTTTTGTCTTTGTTCAAACTCCACAATTCTTTCTCTGTATACAGATGGTATTTTTCATTACAGATAGATACCCTGAAATTGTCCCTGGTTGTTGCACTGATGGAATGAGCAAGTCCGTCGAGGCTGATCATCTCCCCCATGTTGCTGTTAGGGTGTACAATGTTTTTCTGGTTCTGCTCAACTCACTCAAAATCAGTTCATGCAAATCCGTCTAGGCTCCCTGAATTCCCATCCCTCCAGGTTTCTAATAGAACAATAGTGTACAATGACATATATATGTGTGTGTATGGATATATCACCCTTTTTTTATAATCTCTTCAGGCTATAGTGTTATTGCTGGATCAAGGGGTATGTACATTTTTTGCCCTTTGGGCATAATTCCAAAATGTTCTCCAAAAAGGTTGAATGAGTTCAACGCTCCGCCAACAATATTAGTGTCCCAGATTTCCCAAATCCCTTCCAACATTGATCATTGTCCTTTCTGGTCATATTGGCCAGTCTGAGAGATGTGAGGTGGTACCTCAGAGATGCTTTAATTTGCATTTCACTAATAAGTAATGATTTAGAGCAGCTTTTCATATGATTATGGATCACTTTGATTTCCTCAGCAGTAAATTGCCTTTGTATAACATTTGACCATTTATCAACTGGGGAATGGCTTGTTTTTTTTAAAAATTTGACTCAGTTCTCTGTATATTTTAGAAATGAGCCCTTTATCAGAAACACTAGTTGTAAAACTGTTTCCCAATTTACTACATTTCTTTTGATCTTGGTTATGGTGGTTTTTCTATTTGCAAAACCTTTTTAATTTGATATAATCAAAATTGTCTAGTTTTTCTTTTGAATGATGTTCTCCATCTCTTCCTTGGTCATAAACTGCTTCCCTTTCCATAGATCTGACAGGTAAAGTACTCTGTGATCTTCTAATTTGTTTTTAATATTGTTTTTTATGTTTAAATCCTGTATCCATTTGGATCTTATCTTGGTATAGGGTGTGAGGTGTTGGTTTAATACAAGTTTCTTCCAAACTAACTTCTAATTTTCCCAACAAATTTTATTAAAGAGAGAATTTTTATCCCAATAGCTGGACTTTCTGGGTTTATCAAAAAGTAGATTACTATAATCATTTCCTGCTATTGCACCTAGTCTGTTCCACTGATCCACCACTCTATTGCTTAGCCAACACCAGACAATTATGATGAATGATGCTTTATAATATAATTTTAGATCTAGTAAGGCTAATCCACCATATTTTGTACCTTTTTTCATTGAATCCCTGGAAATTCTTGACTTTTTATTTCTTCATATAAATATACTTACAACTTTTTCTAATTCATTAAAGTAATTTTTTTGGTAATTTTCATTGGTAGGGCACTAAATAAGTAGTTTAGTTTTGGTAGAATTGCCATTTTTTATTAAATTTACTCAACCTATCCATTTACAGTTGATGTTTGCCCTGTTATTTAAATCTGATTTTATTTGTTTGAGAAGTATTTTGTATTTGTTTACAAAATGTTTTTGAGTCTGCCTCATCAGGTAGACTCCCAGGTATTTTATATTGTCTGAAGTTACTTTGAATGGGATTTCTCTTCCTAGCTTGTTCTGCATATCTTGCTAGTCATATATAGAAATATTGAGGATTTATGATTTATTTATATGCTCTGATTTTAATAAAGTTGCTAATTATTTCTAATAGTTTTTAGATGATTTTTTTTGGATTCTCTAGGTTTACCATCTTGTCATCTGCGAAGTGTAAGAGTTCCATCTCTTTCTTCTGAATTCCAATTCTTTCAATTTCTTTTTCTTTTTTTATGGCTGAAGCTAATATTTCTAACACAATCTTGAATAGTAATGGTGATAATGGACATTCTCGTTTCACCCCTGATCTCACTGGGCAAGCCTCTAGCCCATCCCCAATGCATATAATGCTTGTTAATGGTTTCAAATAGATACTGCTTATGATTCTGAGGAACAATCAATTTATTCCTAGTCTGTAGTGTTTTTAGTAGAAACAGGTACTGTATTTTGTCAAAAGATTTTTCAGCATCCATTGATATGATCATATGATTTCTGACATGTTTGTTATTGATATAATTAATTATACTAATATTATTCCTTGGTTACAAGACTTATACGTAATAAACAATACTATAAGCAAACGAAGTTTAAGGACTAGTTTACCTGTCACATCTATGGAAAGGGGAGCAGTATGACTAACAAAGAGTTGGAGAACATCACCAAAAAGCAACTAGATGATTTTGATTACATTAAATTAAAAAGCTTTTGCATAGATAAAACCACAGTAACCAAGATCAAAAGAAATGTAGTAAATTGGGAAACAATCTTTACAACTAATGATTCTGCCAAATGACTCATTTCTAAAATATACAGAGAACTGAGTCATATTTTTAAAACAATAAGCCATTCCCCAATTTACAAATGTTAAAAGCATATGCAAAGGCAATTTACAGATGAAGAGATCAAAGCAATCCATAGCCATATGAAAAATTGCTCTAAATCATTAATTATTAGAGCAATACAAATTAAAGCTTCTCTGAGGTACCACCTCACACCTCTCAGACTGGCCAATATGACCAGAAAGCATAATGATCAATGTTGGAAGGGTTGTGGGAAATCTGGGACACTATTATACTGTTGGTGGAGCTCTGAACTCATCCAACCTTTCTGGAGAGCTATTTGGAAGTACGTACAAAGGGCAACAAAAATGTGCATACCTTTTGACCCAGCAATACCATTTCTGGGTCGATACCCTGAAGAGGTGATGAAAAGGGTAAAAACATCATTTGTACAAAATTATTTATAGCAGCCCTGTTTGTGCTGGCAAAGGATAGGAAATCAAGTAAATATCCTTCAAGTTGGGAATGGCTTATCAAAGTGTGGTATATGTATGTCATGGAACATTATTGTTCTATTAGAAATCAGGAGGGACGGGATTCAGGGAAGCCTGGAGGGATTTGCATGAATTGAAACTGAGTGAGATGAGCAGAACCAGAAAAACACTGCACACTCTAACAGCAACATGGGGGTGATGTTCAACCCTGAATGACTCGCTCATTCCATCAGTGCAACAATTGGGAACAATTTTGGGCTGTCTGCAAAGGAGAGTGCATCTGTATCCAGATAAAGAGCTGTGGAGTTTGAATAAATTTCAAGGACTATTCCCTTTAATTTAGAAGAAAAAACAGATATCTTATTGCCTGATCTTGTTACCTCTTAGACTTCTTGTCTCTTCCTTAATGATAAGATTTCTCTGTCATCACACTGTATTTGGATCAATGTACAACAAAAGTAAAGACTGACAAATTGCTTTCCATGGGGGGGGTGAGGGAAGTAAGATTGGGGGGGAAATTATTAAACTCAATTAATAATTTCAATAAGAAAATAATGCCAAAAATAGTATTCCTAATATTGAAACAACCCTGCATTCCTGGGATAAATCCTAATTGATCATAATGTATTATTCTAGTGATAACTTGCAATTGTCTTACTAAGATTTTATTTAAGATTGTTGCATCTATATTCTTCAGTGATATAGGTGTATAATTTTCTTTCTCTGTTTTATCTCTTCCTGGTTTAGGTACCAGCACCATATTGGTGTTGTAGAAAGAGTTAGGCAGAGTTCTGTCTTCCCCTATTTTTTCCAAAGAGTTTATATAGAATTGGAGCCAATTATTCCTTAAATGTTTGATAGAATTTGCCTGTGAATCCATTTGGCCCTGGAAATTTTTTCTTAGGGAGTTCAATAATGGCTTGTTGTTTTAATTTCCTCTTCATTTAATCTGGGCAACTTATATTTCTGTAAATATTCATCCATTTCACTTAGATTGTCAACTTTATTGGCATAGAGTTGGGCAAAATAATTCTGAAATATTTCTTTAATTTCCTCCTCATTGGTGGTAAGTTCATCTTTTTCATTTATGGATATAGCAGTTTGATTTTCTTCTTTCTTTTTTAAATCACATTGACCAGAGGTTTATGAATTTTATTGTTTTTATTCATAAATCCAGGTCTTGGATTTATTTATTAGTTCAATAGTTTTCTTGCTTTCAATTTTATTAATTTCTCCTTTAATTTTTAGAATTTCTAATTTGGTATTAAATTGGGAGTTTTTATTTGTTCTTTAATTTTTTTATTTGCATGTTTAGTTCATTGATTTCTTCTTTCTCTAATTTATTCATGTAAGGATTTAAAGACATAATATATTTCCTGACAGCTGGCTTGAGTGTATCTCATAAGTTTTGGCATGTTGTTTCATTGTTGTCATTATCTGGGATGAAATAATTATTTTTTTTTATAATTTGTTGTTTGATCCACTCATTCTTTAAAATAAGGTTATTTAATTTCCAATTAGTTCTGGTTCTGTATGTACCTGGTTCAATATTGCATATAATTTTTATTGTACTATGATGTGAGAAAGATGTATTCACTATTTCTGCCTTCCTTCAATTGATCATAGGTTTTTATGCCCTAGTACATGATCAGTTTTTGTGTAAGTGCCATGTGCTGCTGAAAAAAAAAGTATGTTCCTTTCTATCCACAGTCAATTTCCACCATAGGTCTATCATATCTAGGTTGTCTAACAATCTATTTACTTCCTTAACTTTCTTGTTTATTTTTGATTAGATTTATTTAAATCTGAGAGTGGGAGGCTGAGGTCTCCCTCCAGTAGAGTTTTGCTATATGTCTTTCTGTAGCTCTTTCAACTTCTCCTCTTAGAATTTGGATGCTATACCATTGGTACATACATATTTAGTATTGAAATTACTTTATTGTTTATGATACCTTTTTAGGAGGATATAGTTTCCTTCCTTATCTCTATTAACATTACCTATTTTTGTATCTGTTTTGTCTGAGATAAGGATTACTACCCCTGCTTTTTCTACTTCAGTTGAAGGAAAAAAATATTTTTTCCAACCTTTTACCTTTACTCTTTATGTATCTCTATGCTTCAAATGAGATTCTTGTACACAGCATATTGCAGGATTCTGGTTATTAATCCACTCTGCTATTCACATTCAAAGTTATAATTACTAACTCTTTATTGCCCTCCATGCTATCTTCCTTCTGTTTGTATTTTCCCCACATTTTCCTTTTATCCATATTCCCCAGTGTTTTGTATTAAAATTCTGCCACCTTCAGTGTGTTTGTCTTCCTATATAAATCCCCTCCCTTTTCCCCTTCTTCCTTTCCTTCTGTTAGTTCCCCTTTATCTCCCCCTCCCCATCCCCCCAGCCTTTACCCCCTCCCCATTTCCCTTTTTAATTCTTGAATGATAAGATACGTTTCTTAACTGTGTGTGTCCAAGTTAACTTTAAGGCAAGTCTGATAAGATGAAGATTCAGGTGGTTCCCACCTCCTTTCTTCTTCCCCTCTATTAAAATAGATCTTTTGTACCTTTTGATGTATTGATATTTACCCCATTCAGTCTCTACTGTACTCCCATTTCCTTACTGTCCCCCCTTTTAAGGAGGTATTGTGTTTAAATCATTCTATAAGAGTCACAGAAAAGTTGTGAGTGTCCATCACTTCTGGCTAAGTATATTCTCTTTTATAGAGTTACAATTCTCAAAACTTATGAGACTCTTTCTCCCAAGTGGGAATATAGAAGTTTCATTTTATTGGATAGAAGTTTCTTTTTCCTTTACCTCTTTTTTTAACTTTTCATATGTCTCTTGAGTCTCCTGTTTGGTGTCCACATTTTCTATTTAGCTCTTGTCTTTTCTTCAGGAAATGTTGAAAGTCTCCTATTTCCTTAAATATTCATCTTTTCTTGTGAAAGAGAAGACTTCACTTTGCCTGATATTGGATTCTTGGCTGCATTCCAAGCTTCCTTACTCTTTGGGATATCTCATTCCAGGCTCTTCAATCACTTATATTGATGCATCCAGGTCCTGACTAATCCTTACTTTGGATCCTTATTATTTAAATTGTTTCTTTCTGGCTGCTTGCAGGATTTTCTCTTTTATCTGATAGTTATAGAATTTAGCCACAGCATTCCTTGGTGTTTTTGTTTTAGGAACTCTTTATTGGGGGCGGGGCAATGTATTCTTTCAATATCTATTTTGTCCTCTGGTTCCATGATATCAGGGAATTTTTCCATCACTAAATCCTGTAATATTAAGTCCAGGCTTTTTTCTTCTATTCAATGTTTTCAGGAAGACCCATAATTCTCAGCATGTCCCTTCTTGATCTGTTCTCAAGGTCATTGGTTTTGCTGATGAAGTATTTTGCATGTTCTTCTATTTTTTTTGATATTTTGATTTGTTTAACAGAATCTCGTTATTTAACAGAATCATGAAGTCATTAGTTTTCACTGTTTCCATTTATTTCTTTAGAGAAGAATATTCTTCATTTGCCTTTTTCAACTCCTTTTCCAGTTGGTCAGTTCTATTTTTTAAAGAGTTTTCCATATGCCCAAATTTTGTTTTGAGAGAATCATTATCTTTTTTGTATTTTCCCAATTGAAAATCTGAGAGAGTTATTGTCATTTTGTATTTATCCAATTATATTTTCCAAGGACTTGTTTTCTTGTTGCAAGGTATTGATTTTCTCTTGAGTTTCTTTTCCCAAATTTTCCAATTGATCTGTAAACTCCTTCCTGATTTCTTCAAGGAAGTTTTCTGGGATGGAGACCCATTCATATCCTCCTCAGAATTGCTAGATCTCTCTGCATTAGAATCTCTTTTTTCTAAGTATTTCTCCATGGGCCCCCCTTTTCAATGGTCTTTCTTCATATTCCTAGGATCTTGTGTTGGGGGGACTGGCTCTCAGATGTTTACTTTTGAAGATCCTAGAGGCCTTGTTCATTTGGCTTTGTAATTCCAAGGACCGGCCAGTAGGCGGCACTGCTTGCTTTCTCTGTAGTTTTTGGGCCCCTCAGCACCAAGGTCTGAGTTGACCTTGAATAATGTGCTGAGGACTGGGAGAGGTAGTTAATCTCTTTCTTTTAAGTGAACTCTAAGCCTGAGGGTATGGGGTTTGTTTGTTGTTTGTTCTGGGAGAAGGGCTTTGATGAAAGTATGGAACTCAGTTCCCAGGTCCAGCTGGTTGTTCTCCAGATGTGCTCTGAAACTGTGCTGGAACTCACCCTCCTGTAGCTCCTCTCCCCCTGGCCAAAAAGTGCCCAGCTAAAGTTGGATCTTGCAGCTTCCACTCACCAAAGTCTTTACTGCTTAGACTGGGCCTCTGGCTTCACCTAACTACTGTCCCTATGCTTACCCTCTGTTCTTGTCTTCTGGTTCACCCATGGTCCATGGAGCCAGACCTTCTTGGTAGGTGTTCTCCTAGCTTCTCTTTCTGGGTTTTGTCAATCAAATTTCTGTGAAGAGGTTTCTTTCATGGTGTTTTTGAGGGGAAAGAGGAGCACTTAACACAGTGCCTATCTTCTCTCCACCATTTTGGTCAGAACTCAAGGCTTATAATTTGATGTGATCCATAACACTTCAGAAGTGTATTTGTTTTTAAAAAAATAAAACAATTTAAGGTAATGGGTTTTAAGTGACTTACCCAAGGTCACACAGCTAGGCAATTATTAAGTGTCCGAGACCACATTTGAACTCAGGTCCTGCTGACTCCAGGGCCAATGGTCTATCAACCTCACCACCTAGCTGCCTTGAGAAGTGTATTTCTAATGAGACAGAAGAGTGGAGGTTAATTAGTGACTAAGGGACAATACTACTTATTACTCAATCAAGCAATCAAATAGCCTGTGATTATTCTTTTATTGATAGTGCTTTATGAAGCAATCAATTAATCAATCTTTAATTCATTGCAATTTGATTGATATTATTCCTATTGGGTCACATAAAAGGAGTATAATTTGAGAAATGGGAAGAAAGTGCAAAACTGGGTTAAAACAATAAAAAATAAAAAGGAGAAGGCTATGTATTGGTGGATAAATAACACAAGGTGAAGTGGCACAAAGATCTACTAAACTAGAGGGAAAGAAGGGAGTCTGTGAACACTGAATATATCATATTCAATAGATTTGGCCCAGAGAGGGAATGAGATACATTTTCATTTGGTTTTAAAAATCTATCCTACTCTAAAGGCAGGGGAGGGTCAGAAAAGTGAAGAAGGGACTCATAAAAGGAAAGGCAAAGGTGTAAGTGAAACTAAAAGTTAAAATTTAAAAGAAAAATTAAATGGGAAAGGGAGTAAAATTTTAGTGAGGAGGAATAAGAAGAAAGGAAAGAGAAAAGTATAAATGGGGAAAGATAGCATAGAAGGAAATACAGAATTAGTAATCTTAACTGTAAAGATGAATGGAATGAACTGTCCTATTAAAACAGAAGTGGATAGCAGAATGGATTAAAAACCAGTATCCTACAATGTGCTGTTTAAAAGAAACACATTCAAAACAAGAGATACACACAGAGTAAAAAAAGCTGGAATAAAATATATTATGCTTCAGCTGAAGAAAAAAAAATCAGGGGTAGCAATCCTGATCTCAGACAAAGCAAAAGAAAAAATAGATCTCTTTCAAAGGTATAAGGAAGGAAAACATATCTTCTTAAAAGGCACCATAGGTAATGAAGCTGCCTCATTATTAAACATGTAAGTAACTACTAGTATAGTGTCCAAATTCTTAGAGAAGCTGAGTGAATTGCAAGGAGATGTAAACAGCAAAATTTTAATAATGGAGGGACTTCAACTTCCTTTCCTCAGAACTAGGTAAATCTAACCACCAAATAAACAAGAAGGAAGTTAATAAGGTGAATAAAATCTTAGAATATTTAGATATGATAGACCTCTGGAGAAAATGATAGAAAAAGAAAAGAATATATCTTGTTCTCTGTGGAACGTGGCATCTATACCAAAATTGATCATGTACTAAGGCATAAAATCTTCCAATTAAATGTGTAAATTTAGAAATAATAAATTGATACTTTTCTGATCATGATGTAATAGAAATTATATCTTATAAAGAGTCATGAAAAGATAAACCAAAAACTAAATTGGAAATTAAATAACTTAATTTAAAAAAATGAATGGGTCAAACAACACATCAGAGAAAAAATCATTTCATTCAAGAAAATGATAACAGTGAGACATTATAAAAAAGTTATGGGATGCATACAAAGACGTTTTGAGGATAAATATTATATCACTAAATGCTTAAAAGAATAAAATGTTAAAAAGAGGAAATCAATGAATTGGCTATGCAACTAAAAAAGCTAGAAAAAGAACAAATTAAAGGTCCCAATTAAATATCAAATTAGAAATTCTGAAAACAGAATAATAAAATTAAAAGCAAGAGAATCATTGGCCTAACAAATAAAAGTAGGATTTGCTTATATGAAAAAAATAGAGAAACTTTTGATTAAAAAAAGAAGAAAACCAAATTACCAGCATCAAAAATGAAAACTAACCTCTAATGAAGAAGAAAATGAAGAGATATTTCAGAGCTATTTCGCTGGACTGTATGCCAATAAGTTTTATAATCTGAGTGAAATAGATGAGTATTTACAGAAATACAAATTACCCAAGTTAATAGAACATGAAATAAAATACTTAACCTCATTTCAGAGAAAGTAATTGAAGAAACCAATGATAAATCCCTAAAAAAACTCTCCAGGTCCAAAATGATTTACAAGTAAATTCTACCAAATATTTAAGGAATAATTAATTCCAATTCTACATAAACTATTTTAAAGAATAAGATGGGACAGATGGGTGGCACAGTGATAGAGGATTGTTGATAGAGTTGATGGAGTTAGGAGAACATGAGTTCAAATCCACCTTCAGACATTTAACAATTACCTAGTTGTGTGACCTTTGGCAAATCACTCAACCCCATTGCCTAGCAGAAAAAACCTAAAAATTATAAAAAGAAAATAAAGAGAAGAAGGAGATCTGGCAAATTCTTTTTATGACACTTTTTTTTTTACCAAGCTATAAAGATAGAAACAAGTCACAAAATTCATCTGGAGCAACAAAGGGTAAAGGATATCAAGAGAACTAAAGAAAAATTATAAAGGAAAGTTACCTAGCTATACCAAATCTAAAACTATACTATAAAGTAGCATTCATTAAAACTGCCTGATACTGGTTAAAAAATAAAATACTGGGAGTGGCTAGGTGGTGTAGTGGATAAAGCATTGGCCTTGGTGTCAGGAGTATCTGGGTTCAAATCTGGTCTTGGAAACTTAATAATTCCCTAGCTGTGTGGCCTTGGGCAAGACACTTAAACCCATTTGCCTTGCAAAAACCTAAAAAAAAATAGAATAATGGATTGAAAGAAACAGTAGTAAATGACTAAAATAATCTATTTGAATAAACTACTGTTCTTCAATCAAGAAACAGAGTACATTATAAATTGAAAAATAGATGATTTTGACAATATTAAATTAAAAAAGGCTTTGAACTAATAAAAACCAATGCTATCAAATATAGAAGGAAAACAGAAAGCTGGAAAACAATTTTCACAACCCAGAATTCTGACAAATGTCTCATTTCTAAAATATGTACATAATTGAATCAAATTTATAAGGTTACAAGTCATTTCCCATTTGATCAAAGAATTTGAACAAGCAGCTTTCAAAAGAAGAAATTAAATCCATATATAATCATATGAAAAAAATGCTCCAAATAATTATTGATTAGAGAAATGCAAATTAAACAATTATGAGTTACCACTTCACATCTATCAGAAAGTCTGCTTATTAAAAGAGAAAATGAAACATGTTGGAGAAGTTGTGTGAGAACTGGTCAATTAATTCATTATTGGTGAAGTTGTGAATTGATCCAACCATTCTGGAGAGAAATATGAAACAATGTCCAAAGAGCAATAAAACTAATCATTTCCTTCAAACCAGCAATTCCAATTCTAGATCTATAGCCATAGGAAATCATAAAAAATTGGAGAACTCCCTCATGTTCCAAAATATTCATAGCAAGAATTAGATATTGAAGGGATTCCCATTAATTCGGGAATGGTTGAACAAATTTTAGTGTATGAATTTTATAGAATACCATTGTTCTATGAGAAATTGTTAATTTTCAGACAATAGAGAAGTGAGGAATTAATTATAGGAAATGATACTGAGTAAAAAGGGAAGAACCAGGAAAAGACTTTATACATCAACAACAACATTGTGGGTTGATCAATCTTGATGGATGCAACTCCTCTCAACAGTTCAGAGAGCTTGGACAAACTTAGGAAACCCACTGTGGATAATACTAGCCATAGCCAGAGGAAGAAAAGCAAAAGAAAAGAGAAGAAAAAACCCTATAGAATTGGATTGAACACAAATTCACTCTATAAAAATGTTCTCTTTTCCCTTAATTCTATTTCTTCATATAGAAAATGATTATTCTTTAAACATGTTATATATAAATGAGTTTGTACAATATTCACTAGATTGTCACCGAAGGGTGGTGGGTAGGAAGGCAGGGAGGTCAGAAATTATGTAACTTTAAATAATGCATATGTGTGGAGATAAATGTTGAAAAACTTTCATAACATACAATTGAAAAAATAAAATATCACCTGACAAAATGTGTATGATATAAAGATGATATAAGCAAATTAGGAAATCATGGAGAAATTTACTTTTCAATTCTATGAAAAAGGAAATAGTTCATGGTCAAGCAAGATAAAAGATTAGGGGAAAGTGAAAATGATAATTTTAATTACATGAACAGGTTTTGCACAAACAAAGGCTATGCAGCTAAGATTAAAAGGAAAGCATAAAACTCAAAAAATTATAGATTTTCTCTAAAGGAAATAATTCCTCAAATGTATACAGAACTGGATTAACTGTATAAAAATGCAAGTTATCCTCCAATTGAGAAATGATCAAATGATTTAAAGAGCAATTTCCAGAGGAAGAAATCAAAGCTATCTATACTAATATAAAGTGCTCTAAATCACTACTGATTAGAAAAATATTAAAAAAAACTTTTAGATACTATAATTCACACATCAAATAAGCTAATATGACAGAAAAATAAAATGACAATACCAGTCATTCCCCAATTGATAAATGGTCAAAGAATATGAATAGACAGCTTTTAAAAGAAGAAATTAAAGCTATATATAATTATATGAAAAATGCTGCAAATCATTATTAATTAGAAAAAAGGCAAATTAAAACAACATTGAGGTATCACCTCTCACCTATCAGATTGCCCAATATGAGAAAAAGGGAAAATGATCATTTTTTGGAGAGACTGTGGGATAACTGGGACATTGATGCCTTGATGGTGGTAGTGTGAATGGATCCATCCATTCCAGAGAGCAATATGGAACTGTGCCCAAAGAACAATAAAACTATTTATGCCATTTGATAGAGCAATTCTTTCCCTTTGAACTAGTCATTCTGGATAGCAATATGAAACTATGCCCAAAGAGCATAATTTCCAATTCCAATTCCAATTCCAATTCCAATTCCAATTCCAATTCCAATTCCAATTCCAATTCCAATTCTAGGACTATATCCAGAAAAAGATTATAAAAAATGGAAAAAGTCTTATATGTTCCAAAATATTCATAGTAGCTCTTTTTGTAGTAGCAAAGAATTGGAATTTGAGGGGATGCCCATCAGTTGGGGAATGGTTAGATAAGTTATGAGTTATGAATACTTTGGAATATTATTGTTCTATAAGAAACCATAAATGGTCAGACTCTAGAGCAGCATGGGAGGAATTATAGAATCTCATGCTGAGTGAAGGTGGCAGGACCAAGAGAACAATGTACACATCAACAGCAACATTGTGAGATGATCAACCTTGATGAATGCAACTACTTTCAGCAGTTCAGAGAGCCAGGATAACTGTATCAGACCATCTATGGCCAATGTTATCCCCATCCAGATGAAGGAAAACCAAAATAAAACATACACAAAACAAAACAAAACTGACAAAAAACTCAACCCTTCAGGATCTGCTGCACACTTTATAAAAATTATCTCTTATATATCTCTTTCCCTTAATCCTAATTCCTCATATGGAAAAAGACTAATCTGTAAACATGTTTTTCAAAAATATGTATGTACAATGATAACCCTAATGATTGCCCCTAACAGGAGGGGTGGGAGAAGGGAGGGATGGAGGAAATTTTGTAACTTAAAAATATACATGTGGATATGGATGAAAAATAAATTTTTTTTAAAAAAGTAGAAAATGATAAATGTTGGAAGGGATATGGAAAAATTGGAATATTGATGTTTTGTTGGTAGAATTGTGTACTGGTCCAATCATTCTGGAGAACAATTTGAAACCATGCCCAAAGTGATATAATACTGGTGATTAAGAATTGGAAATTGGGGGAATTCTCATCAATTCAAGAATGACTAAACAAATTATGTATAAACTTGGGAGGAAAAACTGCTGGGCAAAGTGAAGTGAGTAGAATGAAGATAACATTGTACACAACTGTAGCAATAGTACATGCTTATCAACTGTGAATTACTTCACTTTTCTAATCATACAATCATCCAAGACAATTTCAAAGAACTTTTGATAATAAATATTATTTATTTCCTGATAGAGAACTCATGGAGATTCTAAGTGAAGAAAGAAATATATTTTCCCTTTCTTCGCTTTTCTTTCTTTTTTGCAATATGAGTAATATGGAAATATCTTTTGCATGATATCAAATGTGTAATTGATATCAACTTCAATTATCCTCACAATGACTGTATGATAGGAGGGAAATAATTTGCAACTCAAAATTTTAAAAAAATCCTAAAATAAATAAATACAGTATTTTCTTTTTTTACAAAATCATAACAATCCTTTCCCTTTGCTAATAGGGACTATCTTATCTAGATTATTAGCTTTTGCAACATAAGGTAACTCCATTCTATGAATTGTAATGATTTTTAAAAGCGAAGTTCTGTATTTTGGCTACCATGCTCCTAGGAATTTCACGTTTGCATTTTCTTTCTGGATAATGATTTATCATTCCACTCTGCTCTCTGATCCTAATAGTCCTTGATCATACTTATTTACGATTTTTAAAATGTTGAAGTAGGTGTGGAAAAAATGGCATTAATTCATTTATTCAAAGTAACATTAAATTATTTAATTTTATTTACTGTTTGGATAATGGCCACCACTGTCCTAAGACATTAGGAATTTAAGAAGCCTTTCAATTAGTTTCTTCTCAGCCTTATCATTTGGAGTGATGTTTAAGAGATTCTTACCTTGACTATATTAAACATATATTGGGGCAGCTAGGTGGAGCAGTTGATAGAGCACTGGCCCTGGAGTCAGGAGTACCTAAGTTCAAGTCTGGCCTCAGACACTTAATAATTACCTAGCTATATGGCCTTGGGCAAGCCCTATTGCCTTGCAAAAACCTAAAAAAAATAAACATATATTAAACTTAAATTTAAAAACAAACACTAAAATATTGTGACTCAAGGACATGATGGTATATAGTCTTCATCAATATGTTCTTATTCATCAATATGTTCTTGATTTATTTTTTTAGTCTCAATGAAGTTTCTGTGACCTCATTTTCTTGCATAACTCTCAGTTGAGTAATAACTAACATTTTTTCTCATATTTGGAAACCAAGTATCTAACATTAACAACTGACAACTCAAAAAGCAAAATTGATAGCAGAGAATTTTGCATGGTGCAAAATATAATTTTCTTTCAGTGCTATTCCATTCCAAGCAGAATCTTATAAACTTTTAAATTTGACCTAACTTTTCTCTTGCTTTTTTTCTCCCTAGTTTTTTTTGTCTCATTCCTTTGTTCCATAATCTCTTTATTTTCCATTTCCTAAGAAAAATCTTTCTATTATTTCCTCTTTTTATTTCCTTGGTCGGGGTTAAAAATAGTCTTCAAACATTATCTTGTGTTAGGGTTATGAATTTGTGTCCTCAGGATCCTAAGCAAATCATGTTCTTACGACTGCCTTTCATATCTAATGGTTTCCCATTATTTTTTTTTTGTCTACAGTCAACATATACATAGAATCCAATCCAATTCAGTAACACGAATCATATTCTTATTTATGCTTGCATTTTCTCCACCTCGAATAAAAAATAAAATTTCCCTGTAATGACTCATATTTTTCTCGATACTTGATATTATTCAGCACTTTCTTCATATTACATCTCTACCTTTAGTTTCTTAATTAATATTTGTTACAATGTCATATTTTAGTTGATGTCCTTTGTCAACTTGATTAAAATATTAATATAATTTAGAGCACATTTTGGTTACTTTTAACTTTTTGCTCTAAATAATTCTCTTTTGTTTTTATTTGTTTTTTTGCAAGGCAGTGGAGTTAAGTGACTTGCCCAGGGTCACACACCTAGGTAATTATTGAGTGTTTGAGGCCAGAATTGAACACATGTTCTCCTGACTCCAGTGCTGGTGCCTATCCACTATGCACCTAGTCACCCCTCTACATAACTCTCAATGCTTTTCTGACTTTCCAGCCTTCAAGTGTGTATATGTATATTTGCATACATTTACTATCTTCAATTTACATATACATAGATATACATATGTTATAGATTTTGTTTTATATCACCGTCATTTCCAATTATCTTCTTGCTTAATGAACCATTTTTCAACAAAGATCAAGAAATAATGAGTAAAGAGAGAAAAATAATTAGTAATTTTAGAAAAAAACTTATTAACATCAAATAATGGTAATAACATCTGTTTATATATCCAATGTTCCATAAATATAATTGGCTATTTGTGCAAATGTTGGAGGGAGATACAATCTTTAATTTTGGTGGATAGAAACTTGATCAGTATAATTGCATATTTGTTAATGATTTTTAAAACCTCCACTTACTTTTTTGTGGCCCTTATTCATCTAAATTAATATTGTTAGTACATGTATTTTCTCATAATTCTCTGAATTCCCTAATTCTGTTATATTCATGTATCAAAATTTATTTAAATATTTTTCAATTGACATCTTTTATACCAATTTATTTCCATTAGTATCTACCTCATTTCCAGGAGAATAACTTGCTTCTGATCTAGTTTTATCCAAACTTTGTAGAACTAGATAAGAAGTAAATAAAATTAAAATTACAGAAATTATTTTGTTTGTAGACAATTTAAAGTATGCCTCTTTTTATATATGTTATCCACATTAATGCTGACCCCAACTTTCTAAAATTTGATGTCAAGATTTGATAAATCTCATTCTACCTGTGAGAAAAACTAAGGGTTAATGTGGGAGAGAAACATGATAATATGAAGTTAGTTTTCTATATTAAACACAATGGCTGTCTGGAATTGTTTGCATTGATTTAATCTGGGCTTTTCCTGCCTTAATAGCCTTACTTAAAAATTTCATTTTTAGCTTGTTCTTATTAAAAGCTAAGGTGTTCATGGATTTAGAATCAGAATTAAATTGGGAACAAATTTTAAAAAAATTATGGATATAGAATTAACTATATAATTCTTATATCTCAAAAACAACTTTATGTAGGGTGTTTATATTTTCTTAGTGTTATTTTACATAATTTACTATTTAATTCACATGATGTTGACATATATTCTTTAATTCTTTAGTGTGAAACTACACAGTCATTACATTGGACATTAAATCTAATTTGGGCAAATTATTTTTCCCATGTTTAATCTTGATTATAACTAAAAGGTTTTGAATGAGTTTTAAACAAGAAGTTTTTCCAGACTATTTTAGCATGCTTACCTCTAACATGTGGATAAATTTCCTAATCTTTCATGACACATAGCATAGTATAAGATCATATTATCATATTGCAATTTTTTTAGCTCAGTTTGGAAATTCTAAAATTGAGGACAAATTTCCTTTAAAACCAAAATTTACCTCTCCTGAATGGGGAGAACAAAATTACCAGAACCACAGTAATTTGAACATGCCAACAGATAGCAAATTTAAATTGATGTAGATAACCAGACATTACTGGACCATGAGACTTTTAATAATAATTTTTACATACTTGTATAAAAAATGGTGAGCTTCATAAATTTAAAAAAAGTCCATTATCCCAATTTTTAGTACCTTAGGCTTTGTATTGCCTTACTCATGATAAGGATTTTATTTCCACATTGATAGTGAGTTTCATTTTTAGCACAAATCTCAATATATTTTTCTCACTTCCAGTAGCCTGCTATAGATTATTATAATGCTTCTAACAACCAGGTCCCAATGATCTTTTAATTTTTAAAATTAATTAGGCTGTTTTGCTGCAATAGTTTTTGAGTTCTTCATAGTATTTTATTTTCTTTAACAACCGAATACTTCTTTGTTCATTTGAGGAAATTTGTGCTACTGCATTTAGGGCTTGAATGACTCCAAAAAGCTGTTGCAATATCTCTGATGATCAATATGTTGTGCTCTTGAAGAGTTATGATTTTTTAAAAATTTTCTTAGAGTAACAGTCATTATTGAAACCATGTTAAAAACACAACAGAGAGCAAAGAAGCATCACTTGCAGCACTTAAGTGACAGTGAGATAATTGAAATTTGGTAAAACATTTCAATCAAGTTTTACTTTTTCAAGGTCAAATGTTCTGAGTCATTTCTGTGCCAGTATGTATGCATCTATGATTCATAATAAAATTAATTAATATGTAAGTTATTTCTTGAACCAAAATATCATATATTACTAGAAAAGAATGTTACAACCAAGAAAAATGTCACAAGAAAAGGTCTAAATAAGCAAAACTTTTTTAAGGAGAAGAGAACAAACTAACTAACAAATGATGCTGGTTTGGGGAGGGGCATCAAACAAATATAGTGGGACAAAATTGTAGAAAACCTTGAAAACAAGTCTGATTCTGTTTCACTTTATGCAATATAATAAAGTAACAAAAGCACAACAATGTGTGTATGTAGGTATGTATATATGTAGAAACATGCATATACATCATACATACTTAAATGTTTAATATCCTTTATAAATAATACTGATGTTTAACATAAGAGCAAGTTTTAAAGTTTTTTTTATTTTACTTTTGAAAATTTTCTCTATAACTCTCAAACTTAAGAGGAAAGTGATGACCCCTCCCATGTTTCCTTTTCTACTTAAAGATTCAAGTCATTGGATGGCCAAATTAATAGTTGTGTATTTTATTCTTTCCTCATTTTCAACAGGAAGTACTAAAATCAAATCAAAAAAAGTAGGAGGTTTTTTGATGTTGTTTAAAAGTTCAATTCATGTTTCTTAGTTAAAAGATGTACTCCATTTCTTATCCACATAATTTTATCATTTTTTTCCAATGGCTGCCTAATAGAAATAATTACATTAAGAAGCAATTCTAATTATCCTCAATAATTAAAATGTTAAATTATATACTTCATTTTGAATTCCTAAGAAGACAGATTATGGCTTTTAAAACATCCAGAAGATTAGCTATATTCCTATTTATTCACTTGGCTATTTGAAATGCTTTAATAGTAGGAAAACCATTCAATGGGTTGTTATCACAAGTAGTTCTATTTCCAACTTCTGTACACTAGGGGAAAAGCCAATTACATTTGCACATTTGCCTTAACTCGACAATTGAGGTAATAAGCTTCTAGAATTTTAATGGGTCTTCAGCAGAATCTCTATTGTATATGTAAATGACAATAACCTGTTTATGCTGAGCAGAAAGAAAATGATTGTGACTAGCAGTGTTGAGGCTTCTTTAGAGTGGTTCAAGTCGTATCCTTTATTAGTAAAGACCATGCCACAGCTTTATTCGGTGAGAAATATATTTCTGAGACCAAAAATTGATTTCATTATATTACAAAAAAAACCCCAAAACTGCACAAGAAATAGAAACAGGGGAATGAATCTAAGACAAATGTAAGAGACAGAAAAAGTGAAACATGATAAGAAAAAAGACAATGCAAAAATTCTGATGGCATAGATTAATAACAAATAAATTCTACCACCACCAAAAAGGCATTTGATTCATAGAGCATAAAATACAGAAAAGAAGGTTGAACCACTGAAGTCAAGACAAGGAAATATTTAGAAAATATGACCATGGTCTTCAAGTATTCAGAAGAAATATTAGGCTTCTTTGGATTGGCCCAAATGGATAAAATTTAGAATAATGATTGAATGTGTAAAGAGAAAAATTTAGGTTTAAAGTAAAAAACAATAATAACAACAAAAAACAATATCAGTGTAAAAGTAGAATGAGATTTAATGGGTGAGAAAATGTTACTTTTTATTATATTCATAATCCACTATTAATTAGAATTCAGAGTTTTATTTCTTCCTTTAGTTACTACTCCCCCATTTGGCTCCTCATCTTGGGCAGAACTTCACCCTACTAGGAGACCTTACTTCTATTTGGAAGATAAACAGAAAAGAATCAAGATGAATAGAATTTTTGTTCATAGGGAATAAATTTGCCCAACTCCATTGGAGTTTAGGATGTTTAGTTTATGAAAGAAGAAACCAACCAGAATGGTTTCAGTGGAAATGGATTTCTCTAAACAGATTAATGAAGTTAATTAAGTCTCATGATCAAATACTTTCTCAGCAGGAGGAGTTAAACACTTTTACTCCATGTTCTCATTTAAATGTTCACTAATCAAGGTTGATGTTTCCTGTCAGGAGCATTTTCTTTTTAAAAAGATAAAGTGTGCAGTGACTTCATCAGGGGTCTTTGGTTGCTGATAGAAACCTCTGATCATCAATTTATAACTAGCTATTCAATTTAGTTAATTATTAATGACCTAGAAAGTCTCTCAGGTTTTCTATATGTCACATGGGTTAATCCTTATCGAAGCCCTTCAAGTAGTTATATAATGGTCACTTAATGGTTATATTATGAGTATTCATTTGGGTGTTTAAAGTATATGAAATAGCAGACTCTTCTTGTTTCCATGGACTTGTCCTTCTATGACTTTTAAAGAAGAAGACCAAGGAAAATATAAGGGAAAGATAAAAAACTCAAAATTCATATGAGTATAACAGACAAATATAATTAATTAAGTGAATAAATAATCAAAAGTTATTGCTCATTTTTTCAACATATTAAACAAAAGCTGCTGTTTAGAGTGTTTACTTTATATTCAAATAAAAAATGAATAAATAACCTCATGCAATGTTTGATCAATTTTTCGAAAAAATGTCTTGTAAACATATAAAGTGTTCTAATAAAGAAAGTGTATTTTTTGAAGTGTTTGAAAATCTGTAGGATCATTAGTTTATAGCAACAACATCCTGCTATCAGCTATGGAATAGAGTTTTAGGAACTTTTGTACCCAACTAGCATAATAGACTATTTCTGGTAAATTAAAAATATTTAGCAAGTAATATCATCTATAATCCACAAAATTGTACTTTATCATGCAGAGCAACTTTGAAATATTCGAAGTGAATTTCCAAGTTCTTGCTGTTATTATCCTTCAGATATTTTATTCTGGAGATTCAACCACCTGGAAATAGAAAACATCTACTTATATTTGTACCAACTTCATCTTTATACATTTATAGATTTGGGAAAATTCAACAAGACAAAATAATACAATACAACAATAAGAAAAAAGTAAATTGTTGAATTAGAACTGTATGGATTACATAAAAGTTGGACTTGGAACTGAATCATCTTATTGGAACTATCAAGTCCATTCCTGTGTAATGAGATTTCTAAGAACTCTTAAATTAAAAAAACAACTCTCCTTTTATACTTGTCTCCCAATAACACATCTATAAGTCATAACACAGTAATATTTTTAGAATACAAGTAGAAGTTTTATTGTCTCTTTTGCCCACTTTAATACATAGTTGCACTGTTTTTCATAAAATCAATACTGTCAACATTCGCTGAACTTCTTTTCTAAAAGTAAAAGGTACAGAGATCATAGCCCTAAACATCATAAAATAAAAGCCTTAAAAGTAATTCATCTGGTAAACATAAGTGTAATTCCCAAATATTAAGAAATACCAGAGTCAGTCCTGTTACTGAGCAAGGATTACATTGTTTTAGAAATATCTTTGTTCTTATAATCTAATAGAAGAATAATTTGGGGCTACTAAGAAAAGTAAATTGCTAGGCTAAGGGCTTTCTATCCTCTTGCCCAAGGAAACATTTATCACCTATTCATGAAGGATCAATTTTTAAAGTTGATCTTCTGTCCTAATAACATTCCTTGCATTAAAAATAAAGATCATCAGTGTTCAGTAAATCTTCACCATTTTGAAAATTTGGGGATATATGGGGGAAAAGAAGGGTATAGAGAAAGAGAAGAGAGGGGAAGAGCAGAGAGAGTGTAAAAATATCTCTATCGTTCATATAATTATGGAATCCATTATCATACTTTCATCTAGAGGATTATGAAGGCCCAAAGTGAAGAATGGTAAAAAATTACTAGACCTAAATTTGATGTTTTCCATTGTTTCATATTATTTGTATTACTTTTGAGAGTTGTGTTCAACTTCTTAGAAGGACTGTCAGAAAGACTGTGTACCCCAGCACCTTTGGAAAATTCTTGTTGTCTTATCAATTTGTGTGAGTTGATATTAACCATAGAATTTCCTCTATATGACAATGTCTGAAAATCAGTATGCAACTTTTGACTTTTCTAACTTAGAATTTAGTATTCTAAATTTTGAATTTAGAATGTTGTTCATTTGCAGACATCTTGAAGAAATACTGTTTGTCAGTACATTCCTGTGGCTAGATAAGAGAGGTGGTTAACATGCCTCAAGTCATCAGGAGA
The DNA here is from genome assembly GCF_037893015.1 of Macrotis lagotis. Lineage (NCBI taxonomy): Eukaryota > Metazoa > Chordata > Mammalia > Peramelemorphia > Peramelidae > Macrotis > Macrotis lagotis. The sequence continues at coordinate 94,015,301 of NC_133665.1, forward strand.
TGAAGGACAAAAGGGGGAAGCACATTGATGAAAATTGACTTCAGATCAGGTGAATGTTTCAATATTTTGAGTAATAAACTCTAAGTCTTTCTTAATTTCTGAATTTAAGGTATAAAACACAGAGAAAAATATCTCTATGCAAAGTATCTTCATATAGAAGTGTCCAAGTAGGCATCAGATGAGCTATTATCAGTAAAAATATAACAGTAATTATTGTTCATTTATGAACTTAACCACTTAACTCCTTACACTATTTGTAATTCAATATTTTGGGTTTATACTAGATATTGAAAAATATAACATGTGACATGTTAAATACTGATTTCATTTCCACTCTTCAAACCCCTAAGTACTCACTTTCCTTATATCTTCCCTCATTATAATCTGAGATTGCTTTACTAGTTTCCCTTGTTCAATCTTTTCTTATTTCATATGCACATCTGATTGCAAATACTTATGCAGCACACATTAGTAAGTAATTGTAGTATGCATATTACTGTGATATGTGATTAGGGAAATTCAGATTTAATAAGAAACGATCCTTGTCTTCATGGATGTTATAATTTAAAAGAGGCATAAAACATAAAGATAAACAAGCACAACTGACCATATTAAATAATAAACTACTATATAAAATAGTGCTGGAATCCTAAAATTTATTTGGTTTTACTATCTTATTCTACAAATCTGAATTCACATTAAAATTTGGAAAGACATTTTTTAAACAATGTTCTCACCAATAATGTTTATTGATTCAATTACATAAATAGATAATAACAAGATTATTTTGGGAGGTATTAACAACTGGGAGAAAGACTTCTTGTAGCACGTGTATTTGACTTGAGTCTTGAAGAGAAATGAGGGTTCTAGAAAGCAGAGTAAAGGATTACAATAAAAAGGGTGTCAAATTGTGGAGAATGAGAGATCAGAAGTCGTTGAAATAGCAGATAGCTTCTGGAGATTTTATTTTGGGACTCTGTGATTATTGGTCAATCTCACTAAGCCAAGACACTCTAATTCATGAAATACTTGATAAAAATCTCTGGGTTAATGTTAATATTCCTACTGTTCCTTTTGTGTACTCAGTAGAAATAGGGATTAAGTAGAAAAAAGCCATGAACAAACTTAAAATTGTTTGATCTTTATTTTATATGAGTTTTATTACAAACTCATGACCCTCTGCATCTATGACCAAGATGATCAAATTTTAGGGCAATTTTATGAGAATAGTATTCTTTTGAATAAATTTCTGAAATCATTAACAACATGAGTTAAAGTCTCACTTTCTTTATCCCTTTTCATTGCTTCTATCACTTACCATCCTCAGATATCCTAAAACATAGATTAAAAGTAGAAACAAGAATACCTTCCTTTCTTGTCGATGACTATTCTGGAATTCCTGGAAATCAAGGAAAACTCAAGAAACAGAGGACTCATTTCAGAGACTTGCAGATCAGTACTAGATAGATAGGTAGATATTTCTGTATATATATATATATGTATATATATATATATGCAAACAGACATGAATGTGGGTAGCAGAGAATTGAAAACAATATAGGTGCTCATGAATTGGGAAATAGACAAATTTTACTTTCCTCTATTGTGTGCTAATTTTTAATACATACACCCACATAGTCACTCATTTAGTGAAGCAAATACTGATTAATTTAGATGATTCAACAACCTGATCAGTTATTTTCATGTTAAGACAAATTATCAAAAAGAAAAATAACTATAGATTAACATTAAATGAAAATTACATGAGGAATATACAAAAGAATGTTTTTTGTGATGTCTGAAGCCAAAAGTTTTTATTGATCATGTAATCAAGAATTTTACAAGTATACAAAGCACTTAAAATATAATTGATTGTACATACATGAATTCAAAATGTAAAGAGGAATATTTCAGGGTAGGATAAAAAATATGAGTAGAGATATCAGTTTAGGAAAGTTCCAATAATGTTGAGGGGAAAGAATAATCCAGTTTTATGACAATACTCATGATGGAAAATAACTTTGGAAGAATAGATTCCCAAATAAGCTTATAGTAGCTCTTTTTGTATTGGTAAAGAACTCAAAACTGAGGGAATGATTGAATAAATTATGAGACTTGAATGTAATGAAAGAATTATTCTGTAAAAAATTCATGATGGGGGCGGCTAGGTGGCGCAGTGGATAAAGCACTGGCCCTGGAGTCAGGAGTACCTGGGTTCAAATCCAGTCTCAGACATTTAATAATTACCTAGCTGTGTGTCCTTGGGCAAGCCACTTAACCAACCCCGTTTGCCTTGCAAAAAGCTAAAAAAGAAATCATGATGGACTCTAGAAAATACTGGAATGACTTGCGTGAATTGATGCTGAGTGAAATGTGCAGAACTAGGAGAACATGATTCACATATACAGCCAAATTTTGAGATGATCAACTATGATGGTTGTAATAACTCCTTTAATCAGTTCAGTGATCAAGGAGAATTCTAAGTGACCTCTTACAGAAAATGCAATCCAGAATCTGAAAGCAGAGCAAAGCATACAATTTTTAGTTTTTTTTAAAGTTTCTCTTAAGCTTTTTTCTTTCTTTCTCATGTTTTTCACCTTAGTTCCAATTCTAATTTCAAAAAATAAATAATATGAAACTATGTTACACATGATTATACATAAACAACCTTTATAAAACTGTCTGCTACCATGGAGAGAGGGTAGGAAAGGGATACTAATAGAAAAAAATGTATAAATATGAATGTTCAAAACTACCTTTGCATGTAATTGGAAAAAATAAAATAAAAAATAAAACTATGCCATGAACAAAACATTTGTAGCAGAAAAACCAAGAAGATAATAAATTAAGAAAATTCCATTTGATGTGGTAATAGGAAGATCATTGTTTAGGAGAGAAAGCTTTCAGTAAAATAATGACCCAAAACTCTATTTCTAAAGCTAATATTTCTAATAAAATACTAAATAACAGTGGTGATTATGGCAAAATTTGTTTCACCCCTGATCTTATTGGAAAAGTTTTTATCTTATTCCAATTGTACAGATTGCTTGCTGATAGTTTTAGACAGGTATTCTTTATCGCTTTAAGTAAAATTCAATTTAGGCCTTTTCTCTCTTGGGTTTTTAATAGGAATGGATACTCTATTTTGTCAAAAAGGTTTTTTTTCAGTATCTTTTGAGTTAATCAAATGATTGCTCTTAGTTTTGCTACTGTTCTGGTTAATTATACTAATTGTTTACTTAATGTCACCATCACTGCAAGCTTGGTATAAATCCTACCTGAGCATAGTGATTTTATTAATACCTTGAATAATTACCTTGTCAAATTTTATTTAAAAGGAAGATTGATCTATAATTTTCTATTTTGGTTATCCTGTTTTAGATATCAGAACCATATTGGAATCATGAAAGGAATTTGCAATAGCTTAGAGGAAATTGCTGATTGACTTAGATAAAATTAATTATTCCTGATTGATTGCTTCATCTACTAATTCTTTAAGATTAGATTATTTAGTTTTCAATAATTTTTTATGTCATCTCTTCGTGGTCCTTTATTACAGATAATTTTTTGTATCTTAATATAAAAAGGATACATTCAAAATTTCTATTTTGCATTTGACTGTGAAGTTTTTATGCCTTCAGACATTATCACTTTTTGTAGAGCTGTCATGTACCACAGAGGAGTATATATATACATATATATATATATATGTATATATATACATATATATATATATATATACATATGTGTGTATGTATATATACATATATTTCAAATAGTTTATATAGTATTGAAATTAATTGTAGCTTAAATGTATAGTAGAATTCATTTCAAAATTCATCTGGTCCTGAATATTTTTCTTAGGGAGTTTCCTGTTGGTTTGCTTAATTTCTTTTTTTCTGAAATGGGCATATTTAGGAAATTTATTTCTTTTTCTGTTAATCTGAGCAGATTATGATTTTGTAAATATTCATGCATTTCACTTACATTGTCAGATTTGCAGGCATGTAGTTGGTTAAAATTATTTTGAATTATTACTTTTTATTTCCTTCTCATTTACCTTTTTCATTTTTGAAGCTGTCAATTTGGATTTCTTTTTCCTTTTTTTTAAATCAGATTAATCATAGGGTTATCTATTTCATTGTTTTTTTCATTGAAACAAATTGTAGTTTTACCTTTTAATCCAATTATATTCTTAATTTCAATTTTATGAATCTCTCCTTTGATTTTCAGTATTTCTAATTTTGTATCTAATTAGGGGCTTTTAATTTGTTCTTTTTCTAGATTTTTCGTGGAATTCTCAATTCATTGATCTCCTTGTTCTCTATTTTTTCATATAAGCATTTAGAGACATAAAAATTCCCCTAAAAGCTCCTTTGGCTTCATCCCACAAGTTTTGGGCTGATGTTTAATCATTGTTAATATCTTAGAAGAAATTTTTTATTTTTTCTATTATTTTCTATTTGATACACTCATTCTATAGTATTGTATTATATAATTTTGAAGAAAATTTTAAGTCATCTCTCCATGGTCTTTTATTACACGTAATTCTGATATTTTGCATTTGATTGTGAGATGTTTATGTGGTAATATAAGATCAGTTTTTGTTCACATACCACACATTGCCACATACTACAGAGAAGAAGGGGTTTTTTTTCATTTCTGTCCCCCATACAATTTTCTTCAGAGGTCTATCATACCTAAGCTTTCAAAAATTCTATTCACCTACTTGTCCTTCTTCATTTTTTGTGTAGCTTCATCTAATTCTAAGAGAGAGAGATTGAGCTCCCCTACTAAAATAGTTTTGCTGTGTCTCATTTAGTTTCTCCTCTATGAATTTGAATGTCACATTACTTAGTTCATACATATTTAATATTGAGAATATTTAATTGACTAAGGTTTCTTTTAGGAGGATGTGGTTTTATGCCATATTCCTTTTAATTAAATCCATATCTGCTTTTGTTTTGTCTGAGATAAAGATTGCCAGACATGATTGATGTTTGTTTAATTTTACTTCAGCTGAAGCATAATATATTCTGCTCCATCTCTTAATCTTTATCCTATGAGTTTTTCCTCTGATTCAAATGAGTTTCATGCACACAGTGAAATGAAGGACTTTCATTAGGTATTTTCCTCCATCCTGTTTTGCTTCTGACAGCTTCCTCTAAATCTGCCCTTTCCTCTTTCCCCTCCTCATTCCCTTAGGGTAGGATAAGTTTCTAAACACAATTAGTAATGTATATTTTTACTCTTTTTGAATCAACTCTGTTGAGAGTAAGTTTTATTCAGTGTTGACACCCTCCCTTCTTTCCCTTTAAGATTGTAGTTCTTTAGGGACAGCTAGGTGGCATAGTGGATAAAGCACTGTCCTTGGAGTCAGGAGTACCTGGGTTCAAATCCGGTCTCAGACACTTAATAATTACCTAGCTGTGTGGCCTTGGGCAAGCCACTTAACCCGGTTTACCTTGCAAAAAAACTAAAAGAAAAAAAGATTGTAGTTGTTTGTCCTACTTTTAGCAGTTTAATTTTTCCTCTAATGCTCACTCTTCTTTTCTGACTATAATTTTTCATATTAAAATTATTTTATATGTGTCTTGCATCCACACGTATACTTCTAAGTATACTCCTTTCAGTTTTACTGATAGAAAGAAAATTCTCCAGTCATACTCATGCCTTCTGACCAAATATACTTTCTCCAACTGTTCCAATAGAAATATAATCTCAAAAGCTAAAGTGTCACATCTTGCATCCCTCTCATTTATTTTTATAAATTGTCTTCTACCTCTCATTTGATTTTTAAGTTGCTATTTTAGTTCTTTCAAGAGTTATGTTTTGGGTTTGAAACCAACTTATATACCCCTCTGGAACTTCATATATTAGCTTTGCTCAAGATCCTCTACTGATTTAAGTGTTTTGAGTTTCCTTATCACTATAGTAACTTTCTATGACCAGGGGTTTTTTGCCCTGCATTTTTACTCATCTTTAGCCTAGCTGATTGTTTTTTTTTTTAAATTGAGAGCTGCTCCTGGAACACAGGAAAGACTATCCCAACTTTCTTGTGCTGGATCCCAGAGGATTGCTCATTGCCTTACTGCACTGAGGCCTCATATGCCTGTCATTTGCCCACCGTACTAAGATTTCACAGCTTACTTGTGCTGGTTGTGCAGGTTTACAGGGCTCAAAATTTGTCTTCTATACTGGTCTGAACTCCCATTCTACCCAAGTGAGAAAGGACATTCCTGAAACCTTTCCAAGCAATTTTAAGTTTGAAATTTGCTTCACTTTTGTTTTTGTGATTTCTGTCATTCCAAAATTTATTTATAGGTTTAATTTAATATAGTTTCTGAAAGAAGCTGAAAAGAGCTCAGGGAAGTACCTGGTTTCTCTCTGCAATATTGTCTTAACTCCTCCCGCCCCCAACCAACCTCCTTTGCTATTAATGAAAATAGAAATATATTGAGACTCACTCATGTTATTACAAAATATCTAGAATTGCAAGTCTTTGTTGGCTATGACTCAGAAAATAGGAAAGTTCTTTTTGAGCAGTTATGAGAGTGTGTGAACAAATTCTTGCATGACAATCATAGAAACAACTTAACATTAGGAGCACAGGATCTAAAGACAATAGTCCTGGGATCTGTGTTCAAGAAGTCCTTTTTATTTTATATACTATTGCACATTCAGCAAATCTTGGACAACCCCTTCTTCATTAATCAAGTATGTTCATGAGGATGTTTTGACAGTATAATAATGAACTTATTTTTTTGATAAAGATTTTATTTACTTTTACAGTTTTTCTCCTGATTTTACTTCCCACCTCCCATACCCCACAGAAGGCAATTTGTCAGTCCTTACATTGTTTCCATGGTATACATTGATCCAAATTGAATGTGATGACAGAGAAATCATATCCTTAAGTAAAAAACAGGAAGCATAAGAGATAGCAAGATCAGAAAATAAGATATCAGGTTTGTTTTTTTTTTTTTTTGAAATTAAAGGTAATAATCCTTGGTCTTTGTTCAAAATCCACAGTTTTTCACTGGATACAGATGGTATTCTCCACTGCAGATAGCCCCAAATTATCCCTGATCGTTGCACTGATGGAATGAGAGAGTCCATCAAGGCTGATCATCCTCTCCATGTTGCTGTTAGGGGCTACAGTGTTTTTCTTGTTCTGCTCATCTTGCTCAGCATCAGTTCATGAAAATCCCTCCAGGCTTCCCTGAATTCCCATCCCTCGTGGTTTCTAAAGAACAATAGTGTTCCATGATATTCATATACCACAGTATGCTAAGCCATTCCCCAACTGAAGGACAATTACTTGATTTCCAATTCTTTGCCACCACAAACAGGGCTGCTATAAATATTTTTGTACAAGTGATGTTTTTACCCTTTTTCATCATCTCTTCAAGGTACAGACCCAGTAGTAGTATTGTTGTTTTTGTTTTTGTTCTTTTAGGTTTTTGCAAGGAAAATGGGGTTAAGTGGCTTCCCCAAGACCACACAGCTAAGTAATTATTAAGTGTCTGAGACCGGATTTGAACCCAGGTACTCCTGACTCCAAGGACGGTGCTTTATCCACTATGCCACCTAGTCGCCCTTAGTAATAGTATTGTTGGATCAAAGGGTATGCACATTTTTGTTGCCCTTTGGGTGCAGTTCCAAATTTCTATCCAGAAGGGTTGGATGAGTTCACAGCTTCACAAACAATGTAATAATGTCCCAGATTTCCCACAATCCTTCCAACAATGATCATTATCCTTTCTGGTCATACTGGCCAGTCTGAGAGGTGTGAGGTGGTACCTCAGAGAAGTTTTAATTTGCATTTCTCTAATAAGTAATGATTTAGAACAATTTTTTCATATGACTATGGATTGCTTTGTTCCCTTCATCTGTAAATTGCTTTTGCATATCCTTTGACCATTTGTCAACTGGGGAATTTTTTGTTTATTTGACTCAGTTCTCTGTATATTTTAGAAATGAGTCCTTTGTCACAAACATTAATTTTAAAAGGTTTTCCCAGTTTACTGTAATTCTTTTGATCTTGCTTACAGTGGGTTTTATCTGTGTAAAAGCTTTTTAATTTAATTTAATCAAAATCATCTAGTTTGCTTTTAGTGATGTTCTCCATCTCTTCCTTATTCATAAACTGCTTCCCTTTCCATAGATCTGACAGGTAAACTACTCCTTGATCTTCTAGTTTGATTATAGTATTGTTTTTTATGTCTAAATCCTGTATCCATTTGGATCTTATCTTGGTAAAGGGTGTGAGGTGTTGGTATAATCTAAGTTTCTTCCAAACTAATGTCCAATTGTCCCAGAAGTTTTTACGGAAGAGAGAGTTTTCAATCCTAATAGCTGGACTCTATGGGTTTATCAAACAGCAGATTACTACAATCGTTTTCTGCTATAGCACCATTGGTACACCAATCTATTTCTTAGCCAATACCAGATAGTTTTGATGACTGATGCTTTATAATACAATTTTAGATCAGCTAGGGCAAAGTCACCTTCTTTTGGGCTGTTTTTCATTAAATCCCTGGAAATTCATGATCTTTTACTTCTCCATATCAATTTACTTACAACTTTTTCTAACTCATTAAACCAATGTTTTGGAATTTTGATTGGTAGGGAAATAAACAAGTAGTTTAGTTTTAGTAGAATTGTCATTTTTATTATATTAGCTCTATCTATCCATGAGCAGTTGATGTTTGCCCAGTTATTTAAATCTGATTTAATTTGTGCGTGAAGAGTTTTATAATTGTTTTCAAAAAGTTTCTGGATCTGCCTTGGCAAGTAGACTCTCAGGAATTTTATATTGTCTGAGGTTACTTTGAATGGGATTTCTCTTTCTAGCTCTTCCTGCTGTACCTTGCTAGTTATATATATATATATATATATATATATATATATATATATATATATATATATATATATACAAAAGTATAGGCTTTATGAGGTTTTATTTTATAATTTTATATCCTGATACTTTGCTAAAATTGCTAATTGTTTCCAGTATCTTTTTGGATGATTTTTTAGGATTCTCTAGGTATACCACCATGTCATCTGCAAAGAGTGGGAATTTTGTCTCATCCTTCGCAATTCTAATTCCTTCAATTAATTTTTCTTCTCTCATTGCTGAAGCTAAGATTTCCATTATGATATTGAAAAGTAATGGTGATAATGGGCATCTTTGTTTCACCCCTGATTTTACTGGGAATTCCTCTAGCCTTTCCCCATTGAGTATAATGCTTGTTGATGGTTTCAGATAGATATTGCTTATTATTGAAAGGAGCAGTCCATTTATTCATGCACTCTCTAGTGTTTGTAGTAAGGATGGGTGCTGTATTTTGTCAAAAGCTTTTTCAGCATCTAGTGATATGACCATATAATTTCTGATAGGTTTGTTGTTGATATAAGTGATTATACTTACATTTTTCCTAATATTAAATGAACCCTGCATTCCTGGGATGAATCCTACTTGGTAAAAATGCATTATCCAAGTGATAACTTGTTGTAATCATTTTGCTAAGATTTCATTTAGGAGATAGGTCTATAATTTTTGTTCTCTGTTTTAGCTTTTTCTGGTTTAGGTATCAGCACCATATTGGTTTCATAGAAAGCATTAGGCAGAGTTCTGTCTTCCCCTATTTTTCCAAAGAGTTTATATAGAATTGGAACCAATTGTTCCCTAAATGTTTGGTAGAATTAACTTGTGAATCCATCAGGCCCTGGAGATTTTTTCTTAGGGACTTCAATGATAGCTTGTTGAATTTCTTTTTCTGAGATAGGGTTGTTTAGGTATTTAATTTCCTCTTCATTTAAACTGGGCAACTTATATTTTTGTAAATATTCATCCATTTCACTTAGATTGTCAAATTTATTGACAAAGATTTGAGAAAAAATAATTCTGAATTATTACTTTAGTTTCCTCCTCAGTGGTGGTGAGTTCACCATTTTGATTTATTATACTAGTAATTTGGTTTTCTTTTTTCTTTTTTAATCAAATTAACCAGAGATTTATCAATTTTATTATTTTTTTTAAAAAACAACTCTTGGTTTTATTTATTAATTCAATAGTCTTTTTTACTTCTGATTCTTTTAGTTTCTCCTTTTATTTTTAGAATTTGTATTTTGGTATTTAATTGGGTTTTTTTTGTTCTTTCACTAATATTTTAGTTGCATATTTAATTCATTGATTTCCTCTTTCTCTAATTTATTCATGTAAGCATTTAAAGATACAATATATCCCCTGACATCATCTTTGAGTAAATCCCATAGGTTTTGGTATGCTGTTTCATTATTTTCATTATCTTGCATAAAATGATTGATTCTTTATATAATTTGTTATTTGATCCATTCATTCTTTAAAATGAGGTTATTTAGTTTCCAATTAGTTCTGGGTCTATATCTGTCTGGCCTAATATTGCATATGATTTTTATTGTATTATGATCTGAGAACAATGAATTCACTATTTCTGCCTTTCTGCAGTTGGTATTAGGTTTTTATGCCCCAGTAAATGGTGAATTTATGTATAAGTGCCATGTATTGAAGAGAAAAAGGTATATTCCTTTCTATCCCCATTCAGTTTCCTCCATAAGCCTATCATATCTAGTTTTTCTAACAATCTCTTCACCTCCTTAACTTCTTCTTTATTTTATGATTTGATTTATCTAGATCTATTAAGTGGTGGGTTGAGGTCACCCACTAGTAGAGTTTTGCTGGCTATATCTTCCTGTAATTCTTTCAGCTCCTCCTTTAAGAATTTGGATTCTATCCCATTGGGTGCATCACATTATTGTCTATTGTAACGTTTTGGAGGATATAGTTTCCTTCCTTATCTCTTTTAATGCCATCTATTTTTGCAGCTGCTTTGTCTGAGATAAGCATTTCTACCCCTGCTTTTTTCACTTCACCTGAAGCAAAATATATTTTGATCCTACCTTTTACCTTTACTCTATATGTATCTCTTTGCTTCAGATGAGTTTCTTGTAAGCAGCATATTGTCGAATTCTGTTTTTCAATCCACTGTGCTTTTGCTTACATTTTAAGGGAGACTTCATCCCATTCACATTCAAAGTTATAATTACTAACTCTTTATTGCCTTTCATGCTATCTTTCTCTGTTTGTATTTTTCCCCTTTTACCCCCCTTATCCATATTCTGCAGTACTTTATTTTTGAATACTACCCCCATTAGTGTGTTTGCTCTCCTATATCCACCCCTCCCCTTTCTTTCCCCTATCACTTTTCCCTTTTTTCCCTTTCCTTCCTTCTGTTAGTTCCTCTTTTTTATCCCCCTTTCTGTCTCTGTTACCTCCTCCCCTTTACCCCTTTTAATACTTGAAAGGTAAGATATTTTTAAGTTAACTGAGTATGTGTATAAGTTAACTTTAAGCCAAGTCTGAGGAGAGGAAGATTCAGATATTTCTTATCTCCTGCCTTCTTCCCCTCTATTACCATAGGTCTTTTGTATCTCTTAATGTAATGACATTTACCCCCATTCAATTCCTCCCTCCTCCTATCTCCTTCCTGTCCCCCTTTATAAGGCAGAGGGGTTTTTAAATCATTCTATCTGAGTCATAGAATTCGGAGTATCCATCACTTCTAGCTAAGTATATTCTATTTAATAGAGTTACATTTCATGAGAGTTATTACAGTCTTTCTCCCAAATAGGGTTATAGCTAGTTTCATCCCATTGGGTAGCAGTCTCATGGATAAGTCATGAGTCTCCATTACTTCTGGCTATATATATTCTCTCTATTAGAGTGACAATTCAATTCTCAAGAGTTATGAGAATCCTTTTCCCATGCTTGGATATAGCCAGTTTCATTTTATTGGATAGCAGTTTTTTCCTTTACCCACCCTTTTTCTTTACCTATTTATCTGTCTCTTGAACCTCCTGTTTGATGTTCAAATTTTCTTAGTAGCTCTGGTATTTTCATCAGGAATTTTTGGAATTACTCCATTTCATTAGATGTCTATCTTTTCCCCTGAAACAAAAAAAAACTCAGCTTTGTGGGATAGTGGATTCTTGGCTGCATTCCAAAATCCCTTGCTCTTTGAAATATCTCCTTCCCAGCCCTTTGATCCCTTAATTTTGATGCAGCCAGGTCCTGCATAATCCTTACTGTGGCTCCTTGGTATTTAAATTGTTTCTTTCTGGCTGCTTGCAGGATTTTCTCTTTTATCTGATATTTTTGTAATTTGACCACAACATTCCTTGGTGTTTTCATTTTAGGATCTCTTTCTGGAGGGGATAGACATATTCTTTCAATAAGTACTTTACTTTCTGGTTCTATGATATCAAAGCAATTTTCCATCACTAGATCCTATAATATTAAGTCCAGCCTTTTTTTCACTCTTCAGTGTTTTCGGGAATTCCAATAACTCTCAGGTTGCCCCTCTTCAATCTACTCTTGAGATCAAGTGGTTTTGAAGATAAGGTATTTTACATTTTCTTCTATTTGTTCTATTTTTTGGTTTTGTTTAACAGGCTCTTGTTATCTCATGAAGTCATTTGTCTCCACAGACTCCATTCCTTTTTTTTTTTTAGAGAGGAGTTTCTTCATTTACCTTTTGCAACTTCTTTTACAATTGGCCAATTCTATTTTTGAAAGAGCTTTCCATTTGACCAGTTGAGGTTTTGAGAGAATTATGTTCTTTTTGAATTTGCCCAATTGAGGATCTGAGAGAATTATTCTCATTTTGTATTTGTCCAATTGTCTTTTGCAATGGTTTGTTTTCTTGCTGCATGTTAATCTTCTCTTGGGTTTCTTTTCCCATATTTTCCAATTGATTTTTAAACTCCTTCCTTATTTCTTCAAGGAAGTCTTTCTGTGCTGGAGATCATATCATATTCTCCTCAGACTTTCTAGGTCTCTCTGAGTTAAGGTCATTTCCTTCCAAGAATTTTTCTATGGATCCACCTTTCAGTAGACCTTTCTTCATTTTTATAAGAACTAGAGTTGAAGAGGGGCTGGTTTACAGAGATTTGGTGTTGAGATCCCTTGATGCTTTCCTCACTGAGTGCAATATCTCCAGCTGGCCAATAGGGAGTGCTAGAGGATTTGCTCACTTTTATGTAATTTCTCCTGCTGGCCAGTAGGGGGTGTTGGTTACTTTCTCTGGAGTGTCTGTGACCTTGATTGAGGCCTTCTCCCTTGGTCTGGAGGGAGTGATTGAAGCTGTTAAAAACTTTTGTCTTCAATCAATGGTGGGTTTTACTCTGGGATGAGGTCATCCCTCTCCCTGTCATCAGCTGAGTTGGTCCTTCTGCTCACACAAAGTAGTCTGTAATTGGTTTGTTCTGGGAAGAGACCTCAGTCATAATGGAGGCCTGGCCTTAGAGTTCCTCCTGACCAGAGGAACCCAGTGATTATGTCTGTAGCTCCCCTGCACTGGAACTCTCCTCCCAGCCCTGTCGGCAAGCTCCAGATGGTCAGAACCAACATCAATGCCTCTGCTCCCTAGTAGACCCAAGCCCCTGCAGTGTAGCCCTGCTGCTGATCAAGAAGGTCCAGTTCTCAGGCCCTCAGGCTCCCCAAGATGTGGAAGACAAATCCTGAGGTAGATGTTCTTTCTCCTGCCTTTTCTTTCTGGGTTTTGTGGATAGGATTTCTGTTAAGACGTTTGTTTCAAATCATAGATGGGGAAAGAATAGGAGACTTTAGAACTATGCCTATCTTCTCTCCACCAACTTGCCTGGAAGAAAAAAATGAACTTATTTTAATAAGAATTTTTAGATGAAAGAAATTTTCTGTTGCATGAAAAAATATGCATTAAATTATCTTTAATTTTAAGGATACTTTTTTCATATATATTTCAAGTACAACTCAGTGAGCCATATTATACTATACTTGTGCCAACACTTTTCCAGGTGTCAGAGTACTGCCTGGTAGAGTCCTTTTAATGTCTTAATAGCTGTCTCTAAATTTTCAGTGTGTTCTGCCTTAAAGTTCTTGCAACAGCAAGGTAGCAATAGTTTAAATAACTTTTGAGAAGAGATACTGAATTTTCCATCCAAACATATCAGTCCATAATACTTTTGCCAATTTGCTGTTCTCCTTTTTTACCAAATAAATGTCACTATTAAACATGGTTATTGAACTGAGACCATTTAATAAAAAGAAAGGGATATTAAAATAAAAAGAATGCTTAATCCCTACATTTTCCTGAAATGGGCAGTGTCACGAAAAAGGATGTGGTAAAACAGAAAAGTAAATAGAAACATGGGAAAAAAGAAAGCCAGATTAAGAGGTCCCACAGACAATTAAAACAATGAACAAAGCTAGCAGGTGCCATCTGCCACACAGGACAAGTAAGTCAAAGGAATGTATAAGAAAGGACAAAGGCAATGTAAATTAAATCAGGATTGGAAAGAGTGAGAATTGAAGTGAAAATCTTACTAGAACACATGCTGGGGACATCACTGTGAGATGTTCATTTGCCAACTGGACTCAGCAGGCAGAAAAGGAATAAATGCTGAACAATGTTGAAAACCTAGGCTTATACAGGAGTCATAAGCCTTGTAAAAGAATAAGATGAATCAAGTAAAAAGTAGATACTTTGGGACTTTGGGGACCCAAAAACAAAATCATTTCAAATCAGCATTCTGCTCTGGAAAGTATCTTTGAAAATACAGCAATATGATAGAAACAATATAGAGTTTAAAGCACAAGAACTTTTCCATTTTTATAATATAGACTCCTCAAAAAGGGATCATTGACCTTTGTCTTTGACTAATCAGCAGCTTGACCAATAGCTAGTACAAAATAGTTATCAATACATATGTGTTGCATCAATAACAAAATGGAAGGGGGAAGAAAGAAATAGAGGAAGGAAGGAAGAATGAAAGGGAGAAAGAAAAAAGAAAAAGAGAAAAAGAAAAGAAGACATAAAATGAAGGAAGACAGGGAGGGAACAAGGTAGGGGACAAGAAGAAAAATGAAAAGAAAAGAAAAGAAAGGAAAGATCAGAATTAAAAAAAACAAGTTCCTGGATCACTTAGGTAGTACAGTGGGCAGAGTGCTGGCCCTGGAGTCCAGAAAACCTGGGTTGAAATTCAACCTCAGATACTTAGTAATACTTGCCTAGCTATGTGACCTTGGGAAAGTCACTTAACCCATTGCCTTAAATAAATAAAAAAATAATAGTTCCTAAATGGACTCTGCCATGAAATCCTTCAGAAATCACTTAACTACTTTAACCTCAATTTTCTCCTCTATTAAATGGTAATAATTATAGTGACATCAATCTATTTCAGATGATTATTTAGGGAAATATCCTTTGTAAAACTAAGTGTTCTTTTAATAAGAACAGAAATGTAGTATTGAATCCATCTTAAAAGAAAGACTTTTAAAATTTGCTTCAAAAACAGATTCTATTAACATCAGGGTTGCCCTTAGGCAAAATGGGAAATCAGAGTTAGTCTCATGTTGTTATTTCTCCCCAAATTTCCTATAATAAGGTTAATGAATTATTTTACATAAATTAACAAAAACACCTGAGAGGTATGTCCTATAATACTTCCATTCTTATTTTTTTGATGAGTACACTGAAAAGTAGAACTCTTATCTTATATTCAATGCAGCAAGTGGAAAATTGTTCTTTTTTCCTTTTATCTCCAGATCCACATCCTTTGTATTATAGCTCATTGACTGCCTTTTGAAGACTTTAAATTGATAGAAAAAATATTATAAGCAGCACTCATCAAAACCATTTGCTAATGACTAGGAAATAAAGTGTTGGGTCAGTGTAATAGATTGGGTACCAAAGACACAGTAGTAAAAGTTTATTGCAATCTACTATTTGATAAATCTAAAGACTGCAGCTTCCTGGATGACTCATCATTTGACAAAAAATCTACTGGAAAAAACTGGAAAATAGTATGGAAAAAATTAGGCATAGACCAACAACTCACACCCTATATACCCAGATATCCTTGAAATGGGTATATTATTTTGACATAAAGAATGATACCATAAGCCAATTAAGAGAACAAGGAAGATTTTATCTGTTCTATAGTGAGGGGAAGAATTTCTGATCAAACAAGAGCTAGAGAACATTTGTAAAATGAAAAATGGATTATTTTGATTGCATTAAATTTAAAAGTGTGTTGCATAAATAAAACCAATGTAACCTGGATTAGAAGGAAAGATGACAAATAATTTTACAGCTAATACTTCTGATAAAAATTTTATTTCTAAAATATAGTGTGAACTAAGCCAAATGTGTAAGAATTCATATCATTCCCCAAATGATAAATAGCCAGAGGATACAAACAGGTAATTTTCAAATGAAAAAATTAAAGCTATCTCAAGTCATATTTGAAAAAATGAAACAATATTGATAGGGAAATGGAAATTAAAACAATTCTGAAATAGCATCTCACACCTATCAGACTGACTAATTTGACAGAAAAGCAAAGTGATCAATGTTGGAGAGGATGTGGAAAATCTGGCCATCAATGCCCTATTGGTGGTGTTGTGATACAACCATTCTGGAGAGTAATTTGGAGCTAAACCCAAAGGGATATAAAGCTGACATATTCTTTGATTTACCAATATCACTTCTAAGTCTGTATCCCAAAAAGATCATAAAAAAGAAGAAAAGATTCACACATATTTATAGCAATTCTTTTTGTGAAAAGTTGCAAATAATTGGAAATTAATGAGGTGCCCATCAATTTGGGAGTGACCAGTGGGGAAGTTAGGTGGTGCTGTGGATAGAGAACTGACTCGAGTCAGGAGGAACTCAGTTCAAATATGGCCTCAGACATTAAAAGGGCCTAGCTGTGTAACCTTGGGTAAGTCACTCTTAACCTCATTACCTTAAATAAAAATAAAGTAATATAAATTCAAAAATTGTGAAATGACTGAACAAGTTATATTATGTGAATGTGATGGAGGACTACAATAAATCATGAGCCAAGGCTATCAGAGAAATTTGACAAGTCATATTTGAAAAGATGCTGATTAAAATGAGCAGAACTAGGAAATATCGTACACATAAACAGCAACATTTTTGACCATCAATTTTGATAGACAAAGCTCCTCTCAAGCAAAGACATTTCTAAACACTGGCCCTGGAGACAGGTGGGCTTGAGTTCAAATCCTGACTCAGACAATTATGTAGCTGTGTGATCTTGGGCAAGTCACTTCACCCTATTGCAAAAAAAAAAAGATGATTCTAAAATACTATTCATGGAAAATACCAACTACATTCCAAAGAAGAAAAACAGAACAAAACTATGGAGCATGAACACAGATAAAAGCTTAATATTTTCATTTTTCAAACTTTAAAAAATTTTTTCTTTTTGGATGTTTTTTTCTCTTTTGTTCTGATTTTTCTTTTACAATATAATAAATATGCAATTATGTTAAACAGTATTATATATGTATAACCTTTATTAGCTTACTTATTATCATGGGGAGGAAATAGGAAAGGAAAGGAAGTAGAAAAATGTGGAACTCAGAGGAAGAAAATCAAAGCAAAAATATCCCTTCAGAATCTGAAGAACACTTTATAACACATTATCTGTCATGCATCTCATTCCCTTAATTCTAATTCCTCATACTGAAAATGAATAATCTGTTAACATGTTTCTCAAAAAATATGTATGTACCATGAATGCTAACCTGCTTGCCATTGAGGAGAGGGAGATGGGAAGGGAGGGTGGAAGGAAATTTTGAAATTAAAAATACGTATGTACATATGGATAATTAATGAGTAAATAAAAAGGAAAAAAAGAAAATGAAAAAGAAAAAGAAAAAAGAAAAATGTGGAACTCAAAATGTTACAAAAAGTGAACCTTGAAAACCATCTTTGCACGTAATTAAAAAACTAAATTAAAATTTACAAAATAAGAAAGAAGGAAATGACTCAGCTATCTTTCCAAAAATATTTATCTAAGCTTAGAATATACCAATGGGAAAAATGTCAAGAAAAACCCTGCTCTATGCTGATTTTTTAAAAGGGAAGTAGAGAAGTAAATGTTAGATCCTTCATCTTTAAGTTTTTAATCCTGTAGATAATTCAATCATATAGGACAAGTCAATGTACCTAGACAAATACTACAATCTTATTCTGAAGGCTACTCTACTTCTTTGGTAACTTTTCTCCCTTCTCCTTGCTTTTCAGATTCATTTTTCTGTTGTCTTCCCTTATTGGCTTGTGAGGACTAGGATGTTCTCTGGGTTTTCTTTTCTATTCTCAGCATTTAGAACAATGCTTTGGATAAATATTGCAGTTGATAAATGTTTATGTACCAACTGAAGAAAATGATCATTTGAAAATAGCGTCAGTTAGTTTTCTTGGTCATGGCTTTTCTCCTGGGCATTACCAAAGTTAAATATCTCTCTATTCTAGGATAGTTTTATTGAGTAAAATTATGACTGAATTATTACTCCATTTGAATCAGCAAATATTAATTGAATGTCATCTGATAATATGGGGATAACCCATCAAATACAGTTGATTTCAAATGCCTAGTTTTTGTTATACTATTTACCAGTTTTCCAACACTTTTTCTCAAATTGTGAGTTCTTATCCCAGAAGCAGATATCTTTGGGTTTGTCAAATAGGAAATTGTTATAGTCATTTACTGTACTATCAGTTGAACCTATCCTAATCCACTGATCCATTACTCTATTTCTTAAATAGTACTGGGAAGTTTTGATGCCTGTTGCTTTATAGTATAGTTTTAGATCTGATAGAGGCAACATGGGCTTTTGCCATTTAGGACTATTCAATCTAATTAGCGGAAGTAAGGAATGTAGAAGAAAAAAATAAACATTGGCAAACTAAATGGAGGATAACAAATAATAATGAGATTAACATATAGGAGGTATAATTTTTGGCTGGGAAAAAGTGTGGGAATGAAAAAGGCATTTGAACTGAGCCTCAGGATATGCTGCCTTGTTGTAGAAGTCACTCATTAATTAGAATTGCTTTGGGATAGACATCAAGCTGAACGTGGATATTCCACAAAACCCTCTGTCCCCTTCTTGCTCTAGAAACTCAAAACCAAAAAACTTGTTTCAAGCAAGGATATATCAAAGGATAGCCAAGCCTTGATCTCCTTATGAAAAGACACATATGTGTTCTTTCCCCTTGCTTTAGTATAAGATCTTCATCATCATGTATTTATATGTCCAGATACTCAACATTATGCATAGAAATTAGTAAACATTTAATTAACAGGTTTTTATTCACTCATTCATTTATCCATTCATTCAAACAAGAAAAAAAGAACAGAAATAATGCAACTAATAGGAGTATGTAACATCATAGTTTTTAAAGATTTCTACTAATAAACTACAATAATAATAGTTAATTTATTTATCCCTATATAAACTACCCCTCATCTCCAACAACATCACTCTGGTCTGATTATTTGCAGGTCTATGTTAGTCAAATTATTGTCAGTCGAGTTTAACTCTTAATGGCCCCATGTGCTATTTTTTCCATGGAATTTTCTTGGCAAAGATATTGGTGGGCTTTGCTATTTCCTTGCCAGGTGATCACTTTTGGTTTTCCTCAGACATCTCCACTGTGACTTGTTTTACTTGTAATACTCTTCACAGTCTGTCTCATAATTTCTATGTATGCAAAATCTTCTAAGACAAGGCAATGATATGTTTTAGACATATAGAGTGTGAGTTACTTGTTCAAGGACCCAAATTTTGTCTCTGAAGCTGGATTTGAACTCAGTTCTTCTGCTTCCAGGACCAGGCCTCTATGGACCTCATCATCTAACTGTCTTCATATTCAAATTGCCTTTTGGTAATTAACAACGGTTAACTATTTGCCTAATTCACAGTTCAAAAAACCCCCCTCAATTTCTGCTCTATATGTCCAATATTATTTAAAATAAAATAATTGAAATTATGATAAAGCAATGAACATTTTCTTAAAACAAAACATGCTACAATAAAAATAACCCCCAACTTTTACATATTAGGACATAATATCCGACAGATTTCCATGCTCCTACTGGTAGAGGGAATATATCTATATCTATATCTATATCTATATCTATATCTATATATCTATATATCTATCTCTATATCGATATCGATATCGATATCGATATATAGATATATAGATATATAATCTAAACAATTCTTGTTTTCAGGGTCGCATACGAGCTTGATAACATCTCTGCCTCCAAAGTTGTTATTCGTTGTGTTTCTAAAGATGAATGTTATATACTGAATTATTCTTTCCAATGATTTGTCAGCCACTATTCCACCACTGAATTGGATCTCCTGATTAATAATGACTTTTAGTGAATACAGTACCTGTCATAGTCAAAATACATAAAAGCTAATCTGAAGAATATTTCCAAACTTCCATGAGTCAGATCTGCAACTCATCTTAACCAATAGCGAAACAAAAACCATCAAGTCTGCCTTCCTTTTAGTTTGGGTTCCTTTTAGAGAAAAATCCTTAAATCCCATTTGATATTTGAGTCCAGACAGGTACATTTCTTTCAATTCTCATCATATCCTAAACCTGACTTTCAGATAAATTATACTGTAGCATCACATGGTAACAATGCAAGGTATGAGACAGAGCTGGCAACCTCTGTTCTATGTATTTGCAATTATCCTCAGGTCATGCCTCCTTAAAATATGGAGCTTACAGATCACTTGCCTCACAAAACCCAAGAGTTCTTTAGTTAAAAGTAATCCTCATTTTTACAGTGAAAAAAAGAGTATAAGGGTGTGAAATAAATGTCACTTCTTTGATTCAAATCCAAGCCTGCTAACTCTAAATGTAACTCTCTCTTTGCCATACTAGAAGGAAATATAGTTCATTTATTTCTTAGAATTGATGAGTTAAGTAGATCATTAATTTGGCATATCTCAACTGAGAGAGGTACTCTCTAGGCCTCTAATTTTGTTCTCTTTTTAAATGACTGTATTACAGCAAATGGAGATATAATAGAGTAGTAGGATCAGTATGTTGTAATAAGGGTTGAGCTCCTGTGGTTGCAATGTCTGATTAAGGCAGATAACAAGTCTGATTATAGCAATAACAATCAAAGTACTGGACCTAGCATTAGGATTAACTATTATCCAAGAGCTGATGGTCAAAAGCAGCCAGTCATTAATCCTACGAAATATTCAGTATGAGAGTTAGTTGCAATGCAGTTCATTTCACCTTTTTCAAAAATTAAATCAAAGTAGTGGTGAGCTAATACCTCGTATTCTATTAACTATGCTCTTTAATTAAGGGTAGCTATTTGCAGTACCTATTCTCAACAAACAATCTTTAAATAAATAGAGAATTATTAGAAAATAACCTATATACTTTTAAAAGAGTCTATTTGAGATTTCTAAACTGACCTCAAATAACCTTAGGCTATACACATCTGAAGGCAGTTAGATGACACAGTGGATAGAGCACTGGCCTAAAAATCAGGAAGATTTATTTTTATGACTTCTAATCTGCCCTCAGATACTTACTAGTTATGAGATCAAGGGCAAGTTGCTTAATCCTTTTTGCCTTGGTTACCTTATCTTTAAAATAAGCCAGAGAATGAAATGGCAAAACACTCTAGTATCTTTGATAAAACAAATCAACAAAAAATATACTTTTGAATTCATCCTTCAATGAGCTGAAACTCTATAAAACTGAATGACAATTTACCTCACTATCCCTTATTAGGGAAAGTAGTCTAATCTGTTCTTAAACACCTTAGAGAGACAATGTGCTATAATGTAAATAGTTGTGAATTTATACAATCAGAAGAACTTGATTTGAGCCCTGACTCTATTACATTGCATAATCATAGGTTACCTTATCTGATTCTCAGATTTCTCATCTGTAAAATGAAGGAAACAATAATCTTTCATATTCTCTCTAAATCTTATAATCCTACTTCACAAGGATATTCTAAGGCCTAGATATGCAGCTTGCATTTTCTTTTTTTATCAAAGAGAATTTCAACTCTGTCCATGGGGATAGTTTCCAGAGATTATTATAATAATGTCCCAATCTACACCAAAACAGCAGCCTCCTTTTATAGACAATATCTCTACTTGAATGACCTCTTCATTTAAATTTTGAGTTCTTCTCTGAACCTCCATTTGAATAATCACTCATACCAATCATTTTACTCTCTTTAAATGTGGATTTAGTCATGATACCCCAGAGCACATATCGCCCTGATCCCTCTTCTCTTCTATCTGCTAACCCCTTTAGCAACCTTTGATAATTTATCTTCCCTTAGTAGAATGGAGGATGGTCAGGATGATCTTTCTGCTTGTACTTGTGTTCCCAGTATATGGTGCCAAAAACATATTATATCTTCAATAAATGCTTTATCTATCATCCAGTAATGATAATTACTCTAATTTATTTTAATAATGTTATTTAATTTAATTTAAGCCTTGCCAGGCATTTTATCTCTTTAATACAAATTTATAAGAAAAGACAAATAATTATAAGAACGTCAAATATCATGCAAAACATTGGAACAATTCAACAAAAATATTAGACAAATCAGCATTTTTGTTTTTTGTACACTTGACTGTACCTTTGATTTTCCTTTCTATATTTTTCAATTAATTGTTTGATCATCAAGTAGATACAATATAAATCTATTTAGATTTCCAAACCACCATGCTATTTGCCAGCTATTTCCTTGTAACAATACAACAATGATGTGCCATAGTTTTTCTCTTTTTTCTTTTCTGTCCAACCTCACCAAAAATTAAGAAACACAAATAACATGATTTAATGACTCAAATATATGAAAAAAATCCCTAGAGAAATGCGTGTTATGCTTGTATGTTTCTCTTATTTGTTATTACAGAACTCAATCCCCTCACCAAACTCAGTAGGGCCGATAAAATTAATTATATACAGAAACATTAATTTCATTAGGAGGATTGTTGGATTTTTAGATTTTAATCAGAAGTATATAAAGAGAAGGGCTAGGTGGTATAGTGGATAGAGCACTGGCCCTGCAGTCAGGAGTTCCTGAGTTCAAATCTGGCCTCAGACACTTAAGAATTATCTAGCTGTGTGGCCTTGGGCAAGCCCCTTAACCCCATTGCCTTGCAAAAACCTAAAAAAAAAAGGTATATAAAAAACATCTAGTCCAAGTACCCTGTTTCATAAATGAGGAAACTGGAGACAAGAAAGAAGGTAGCTGGTCAAATGGCTCACAATGGCTCAGTGTTGAGTACTAGTCAGAACTAGTCTTGGAGTTTGAATTCCACTTCTGTCATTTTGCTTCCTGTGTGACCTAATAAAGTCAGACAGGAAAGGACTGAATTCAAATTGAACCTCAAGTTCTTAGAAGCTATGTGACTCTGAGGATCATTTAAATAGGGTCTGCCTCAGTTTCCTCAAACATAAAATGAGGATTATAATACTAGCACCTCCCTCCTCCCAGGGTTGTTGTGAATTTTCTAAAGTACTTAGTAATGTGCCTGGAAATTTGCAGTGGGCATAAAATAAATATTTATAATCTCTTCTCAATCCTCCCTTTTTTTCCCTGACCTTTATTTTTCTCATCTTTAAAATGCAGGATTTAGCCTGCATGACTTCTCAGGTCCCTTTAAGTTCTCAATCTACAATTCTTCAGAAATTTGAGGCATGGATTATATGGATAAATCTTAAAGGAAATGGGTTTCATTCTCTATTTCTGATCTTATGTTAGCATATAGACTTCTTGCCTCCAAGTCAGGAACAATGGATTTAAATTCTGTCTTTGATACCTATTGCCATTTGTAGTGCACTATAAGCCACCTGATTGCTTATGAGCTTAGGCAATTCCCAAATATACTAAATTGTAAATTATTGATCAATGCATTTTTGTAGAGGGAGTTTCCTACTTGAGAGTAATCTATACTAATAGAATCACTCCATTACCTTCCCAGAACATACTTATGGGATGTATCAACACACAGTATATATAGAATTGAATACACATCTAAATAACTCATGCTCCTAAACCCACCTCCATGCATTTTGATGATTCATGTAGTGCAGAAAAAGTCTCTGTGACACAGATCATGCAATTAATTACACAATTGTTCATTTTGTGTTTATAGAAGCAGATTCTCAGGGGGAGGCACTAAGATGACGGAGTGGAGGAAAGAATTCCCAGAAGCTCTCCTCCAGATCACTTCAAATGCTTTAAAATTATGATTCTAACCAAATTCTAGAGTGGCAAAACCCACAGAAAGTTTGAGTGAAACAATTTTCCAGTCCAAGACAACTTGGAGAATCCATGATAAGCGTCTGTTTCACCAGGATTGGAAAGGGTCACAGCACAGCCCATGTCATGCCAGCCACCAGAGCAAACCAGCTCCAGCCATCCAGAAAGAACCCACAAGGCACCTAGGTCCCCAGGGGCAGTTTGGGTCTGTGGCACCAGAGGTGTTTTCCAGACCTCTTAACCAGAGATCACCAAGAATAGCTTGGAAGGTCAGCAGGAAAACTCTGCCGCACCAGATTAAGAGTAGCACCTAAGCCAATAAGACCTCAGTCTGGGAACAGGTCTGTGGAATTACCTGGCAACTGCTTTAAGCGTAATGAACCCACAGAGGTAAGGGGGTGAGATGAGACTGCAGAGGTCTCTCTGCTATCCCTGGCATAGGACTCTGTTGATTTGTCCATACTCAGATCCAAATTGCAGTCTAGACCCCATCCATACTGCCATAATGGAGCAGGGATCCTCCTCACATCTCTAGGGCAGAGGAGAGTGCTTGTGGTTAGCTACAGACCAGAGCACAGGATAGGAATCAGGTGAGAGCCTCTCATAAGACCTTAAATGAATTGAGGTCTCTGGGCAGTGTACCAAATCCCCTCAAAAGTTCAGGAAAGTGCGCTGATATAAAGTGAAAGTCTAGAGAAATCAGCAAACAACAGAAAAGAAAAAGAATCTGAAGATAGGCAATTATTTGGGTCTAATGGAGGATCAAAATACATACTCAGTTGGTGACAAAAATCAAAGTTTCTATAGCCAAAGTCTCCAGAAAATAGGAACTGGTCTCAGCCAATGGAGAACTCAAACGATTTTCAAAATCAAGTAAGGGAGGTAGAGGAAAATTGGGCAGAGAAATGAGAGTGATATGGAAAAAATTGTGAAAACCAAGTTAAGAGCTTGGTGAAGGAAATACAAAAAAACCCTGAAGAAAATAACATATAAAAAGCCAGTTTAGGTCAAATGGAAAAAGCAATCCAAAAGGTCTACAAGAAGAATATCTTAAAAAACAGAATTAGTCAAATGGAAAAAAAAGAGATATTAAAGCTCTCTGAAGAAAATTACTCCTTCATATGTAGAATGGAGATAAGTAAAGCTGATGACTTAGTGAGAAATCAAGAAACAATAAAATAAAATTAAAAGGAAAATGTGCTATATCTCATTGGAAAAAAAAATGATCTGGAAAAACAGACCTACAGAGACAATTTTAAAATTATTTGGCTATCTGAAAGTCATGGTCAGTAAAAGAGATAGCCTTCATTTTTAAAGAAATTCTAGCTCTCCTCAGTTGTCTGTAAGGTGCTTGGTTCTTCTTCGGAAGCTAAGGCCATGTTGAGGCGATTCCACTTCGGCCGGCAGCTAGCACCACTACAAACAATTCTCCTCCATCTCCTGAAATGGCCATCTCCAAGCTCATCTGCATTCACTCTGCCCTCATCCTTCACTACAACAAAGTTATGGTCACGGAAGATAAAATTAAGGCCCTCATTAAAGCAGCAGGTGTGAATGTTGAACCATTCTGGCTAGGATTATTTGCAAAGGCTCTGTCTAATGTCAGTATTGGAAGTCTCATCTGCAATGTAGGAGTTGGTGGGCATGCCCAGCAGCTGGTAGTGCTGCCCCTGCTGGAGGTACTGCTCCTGCTAGTGCAGCTGACCCAGCTGAGGAGAAGAAGAAAGAAGAAGCAAAAAAGAAGAATCTGAGGAGTCTGATGATGACATGGGTTTTGGTCTGTTTGACTAAATATTTTTGTAACATTAAATATAGGGCTTAATTCAACTAAAAAAAAAGAAATTCTATTCTCTCCTTTCACCCTGTCCTTCCTGAAAAGTGTGTTGTATCTGAATACCTTCTCCCATTATCTTCCCTCTCTTCTGTCATCTACACCCCCTCCCCTTACCCTCTTTCCCCACATCCTTTTCTTCTCCTTTTTTTCCTCTAGGGTAAGATAGATTTCTATACCCCCCTGAGTGCGAATGCTTCAATAAGAATGAGGGCTTATTCATTCCCCCTCCTCACTTTCCTCCATTCCACTCCATTGTAATAATTTTTTCATGCTTCTTTTACATAACTTTCTCGACCCATTTTACCTCTTCTTTCCCTTTCTCTCAGTACATTCCTTTTTTTGCCCAGTAACTTTTTTACCTTCCATAAATTCTCCTGGAAAATTACCCAGATATCCTAGAAACAGAGTAAACTAGAAATAAAGGGAATCTACAAATCACTTCCTGTAAGAGGAGGATATAGTTAAGAAACCCTGACCATAGTCTTTATAAATTAGATTCTTCAATAAATGGGAACTACTGTAATGCAGATACCACTCTTACTACAGCCAAGCTTATAATTATATACAAATAAAGAAAACTGAAGAATGTTGAACAACACTTCAATAATTTTTCTGTCCAACAAACTGGTAGGGAACAGAAGCCTTCAGAACATGATTGTGCTATTTCTCTAGGCATATTGATTTGTCTTGTAGGATTGAATTATCTACATAATTTAAAGCCCTTAGACTAGGCAATTAGAGTTCATGAATAATTCCATTCATCTTATAATTAATTCCACCTGAAATTACCAGACTTCATTTATCATGATGTTGTAAAATATTCCCAGAAAACCAACATATTTTTCTTATACAATGAAGCTGGCAATAGTCCAGGATTTGAAACTATTTTTCCTTCTTTAATATAGCAGATTAAACTTTGTTGGTGACTTTAAGGAGAGCCAGCTATCTCTATATAGTCCTTCACTTTTATGAACTTTTTTACAATACTTTGTGATGACTTTTCTGATATCAATAGATCAAAGTTTCTTAAAATTCTTAAACTGAAATCTATGGATAGGTTTCAAGAGGGAATGGAATTTGGATAGCAAAAATGCATCTTTATTTTACCATCTTTAAATGAAATCTATCATTTCCTGCAATTAAGAATGAGGACAAAAAAATTTAATTCTGAGGAAGGATTCACCAGAAAGTCAGAGGGCCACAACAAAAAGAATATTGAAAATTCTTTTTTAGATTATTAATTTCATTGAAATCACTCCCCCCAGAGATATTGCCATAGAGAATCAATGGAGCAGCAATATTAGTTTGCAGTTATTAACTGTAATTCTCAATTTTCTAGGACTTAAACTTTGTGATGTAATTTCTTAGTTCCAATTTCTGTGTGGTCAAATCGCAGATAAATCCCATGAAGAGGTGGAAGAAAAAAAGTAATAAGAAATGTCCTGGTTAAATATGCTTCGCCCGTGAGTAGATATTTTGTCCTTCATCCTCAAAGAAGACAAGGATGTTGGGGAGGTGATGATAAGATAAATATTGTTTGAGTAAGGGGATGCTGAGCTAAGTCAAACAGCTTCATTTTCTCCTTTGGAGTTTTGTAGATCTGGTGGCCAGATATGAATCAGGAAGAAAGGAGATGGTCCTGAAGGAGAGGCAATCAGGGTTAAGTGACTTGTCCAAGGTCACAAAGCTAGTAAGAGTCAAGTGTTTGTGGTGGGATTTGAATTCCCATCCTCCTGATTCCAAGGCTGGTGCTCTATCCACTGTGCAACCTAATTGCTTTCTGAGCTGCTAGGGAAAGGAGCAACAGTTCCTTCATATACATATATTCTGAACTTGTACAAAGGAAGATGGTATAGAATCCATGGTCCCTAATGGCCCTGGCTCATTTCCAGGCCCTACCAGATGGTCTGGATTATAGTTTTATTAATCTGGACAAATTTGGAATTGGAAACTTCACAAGGAAATAGGAATACATTCTTTCCCTAAGTAATCACTGCCACCCACTGCTTTGTTGGGCATCAGTCCTTCTTTGCCTTTCACAAATCCAGCAGGGAATTTAATAAGGTTTCACTCTATTAATCACAAAGTGTAGCCAAGCTTACAATTATATACAAATAAAGAAAATTGAAGAGTGCTGAACAACACATCAACAATTTTCCTGTCCAACCAACTGGTAGGAAAATTTCCAGCATAATCTATTTTTCACCCAGTTCACTATTTGGAAATGGACTGAGGGTTCCACCAAGCATAACAGCCATATCAGATGCAAAGAAACAAAAGATTTCTCTTTGCTTTCTTCATTTTACCTTTAATTTTTTTCTTTTACTGAATTCTCTATTTGAGTTTCAACATCTATAGTTAGAGTATAACTAGCATATTTCATGTGGTACAGTAAAAAACACATGTATACAGATCCTTATGCATTTACTTTGATACTTTGTGGGATATGTGGTTTTCAGCTATACCTTTTAATGGAGACTGATAGCAACCCATTCACATCCTTTTATCATGTATCCTTCTTTCCCATATACTTGTCTAAGTCCTTCAGTGTGTTATCAACTAAATTGAAACTTACTTCTTTATGCCTTGATACTGAATGGTATTAATAGAATAAATTACTTTGCATGATGTATTACTTACTCTCATCACATTACCAGTTCATATCCTGTTCTAATCTTACTAAATGTCTGATTCAATTCTTTGATGAAAAAATATCGCGATTTATTCACTTCCAATATTTATTTCTCCATTTTCCTTAACTTGGATTCTGCAGGATCTAAGGTATACCATGACTTAAGTCAAAGCAAACTATTCAAAAGAAGGGTGATTATTTCACAGGTATACAAGACATTAAAAACACTGTACAGTTTCTCAAAGTCAATTGCGTCATTTCAATTCTGGTCTCAGCTCATGACCTCAATAGAATGCCTAGTCAAGCCATATAATTATAAGTTCTGTGACTTGCCCTACTGACGATACTCCTAATCTGAAGAATTCTTTAAACAAATAAATCTATATACATATATATGTAATTTATGTAATAATCATATAGTATATAAATGTTTATGTGCATATAAAAATATCTCCATAACTTAATATAGGTATTTATTTAGATATATTACTATATTAATATATATTTATGCTACACTAAGTAGATAAAGTTTATTCCTATCGTTACTCTGCTCATCAGTACATCTACTTCAATCAATGAATGCAACCGCAGTCAATGCTCTGGAAGGCTTGTCTCATTTCTATAAATTTAGCGTATAGAAAATAAACAACAATTGTTGATTTCCCTCTGATACATTTAGGTTTTTCTGACTATCATTGCCAAGTTTGGTTTGTCCGTCTCTTATTACCTGTCTAAAGTAGGGTATTCCTCTCTCTTCTACCTCAACTGATTTAAACACACATAGATTAGTGATCTAGTCATATATCACAAGGTAATAATCAAGTATTAAGCTAACTATAAAAGAGTGTGAGTTCAAGTTAGGGAGGATTGTTGCTTTATTATGTTCCTTGACAATACAAAATTGTTTTGCTTGCCATTGTTATATGACTAGACAACTTCCTTTACCAATCATGCATGTTCTTGATAATTTAGACATCACTTCTCATAATCAAGTCATCACTGATAATAAACTGTAATATACTCTACATGCTCCTTATTTCACTTTGTTTTGTAGATCAATAAAAATAATATTTTAATGACATATTTACAATATTTGCATTTTTGTATATTTCTAATTAATCAGCTAATGTAATGAACACCAAGGAAATAATTCATTAAAAAAGAATTCCTGTCCTCAAGAAGCTTATGATCTAATGAGTGAAATCAACACACAAAATGAGAGAGGAAGGCAACATAGAAGGTGGGATATCAGAGATTATACAATATGGGTATTGTTGGGGTAGTATATTGTCTATGGAGTAAAATACAGTTCAGGTAGTAGTTGTAATGTTTAATGATCTGAGATTCCAGTATCTTCATAAAAGAAGGCTTTGAAGAGGGTTTCATACTTGTCTTCTAATCAAAAGGGGAAAGAAGTCTAAGAGAAGGAATATCCATGAAGGTTTATGTTGATTAGATTAAAATTGATGAACTTATTCTGTAGGGGGAAGAAATTGAACAACTTTTTTCATGCAGTCAAAACTAAGATGAGTAGTAGATAACAAATTTGAGTGCATTTATATGCAAACATACAGGTTTATATATGTAGATATTTCTATATAGACAGAGAGAGATAGACAGCTATATATCTATCTCCATATCTATGGATATGTATGCTTAAATGTATATATCTACACATGTATCTGTAATTACATAGAAAGAGATCTATTCAAGCTCACATGTTCAAAAGTATTTGTAGCAGCTCTTTTCATAGAAGCAAAAAATTGGAAATTGAGGGAATACCCATCAATTGGGAAATAGCTGAAAAATTGTGTTATTTGAATATGATGGAACAGTATTGTTCTATAAGAAATGAAAAGGGATGAGGTTTCAGATAATTCTTGCATGAAAAAAAGACTTGCATGAAATGATACTGAGTGAAATGAGCAGAACCAGAAGAACCTTGTACACACTAAGAGCAACAATGGGGAATGATGAACTATAATGTACTCATTCATTTCAACAGTACCATAATGAAAGACAATTCTAAAATGTGATAGAAAATAACATTTATATACAGAGAAGGAATTATGGAGTTTAAATTTAGACCAAACTTGACTGTTTTCAATTTTTAAAAGCTGTCTTATATATTATTATGTCATTTTTTTCTCTAATTTTTTTCTTGATTCTTGATTCTTCTTTCACAACATGATTAATAGGGATTTATATTTAACATAGTTAAATCTATTTAAGATTGTGTTTTTTAGGTTTCTGGAAGGCAAATGGAGTTAAGTGGCATGCCCACAGCCACACAGCTAGGCAATTATTAAGTGTCTGAGGCCAGATTTGAACTCAGGTACTCCTGACTCCAGGGCCAATGCTCTATTCACTGTGCCACCTAGCCGCCCCCTAAGATTGCTTTGTTCTGGGAAAGAGGGAAAGGAGGGAAAGAGAAAAATGCTTTGCAAAAATTATTGTTGAAAACTATCTTTGCTTGTAGACAGAAAAATAAATGAGAGTTTTGCATATTCACATGGAATCTACAAGCATGGTAGAGCATATTATCAGTGAGAAGTAGCCAGAAAGAAATAGGCATGGACATCTGTGATGGATATAACCAGATATATAGTGTAAAAATAGCCATTATTAACATATTGGTAATTCAATTCTTGCCTAGGCAATTGATAAATCCTAACAGAATCATAGGTAGAGTCTAAGACTTGGTTAAATTGAATCTGTTAGGTTTTGCAAGAATTCTGACAAAAAAGCATACATGGAAATGGTTATTGACTCATTATAATACATGTTAATTAATGAATTGTATTAAGATGCTCACTTGTTATAGTATGAGAACAGTATGAAAATACTGTAGCTAGTAATATGTAAATTTATACAATATAAATGGGAAGTTTAGAATCAATATGTTATATTCACATGTGGACATGTATATTCTCTGCAAAATAATGGAAGAAATGTTGGTTAAATCAGAAAAAAACTTATATATAATATAAAAACTTATTATAATTCTGGTTCAGAGTTTAATAAACTTTGTCACAGTGTCACATTATTTATCTTCTTCAGTGCTTACTTTCCTTATATAATAAATTAAAGGATTGGATTAATCATTCTTAGGATCCTTTTATATTTCATGATTATTGATGTAAGTACATTATGAGGTGGATCAAATCTAAAATTATTATACCATTATTTAACATTTATACAGCAATTTATGTTCACAATAACATTGAGATCTGGACAGTATGAGTATTCCAAGCAGTGGGGAAAAAAACAGCTCAGAAATTGTAAGTGATTTGCTTGATGTCACATCAATAAGTCATGGAGTTAGGACTCACACCCAGATTTTCTCATTCAGTACAAGGCAGAGCATTTGTTTCTGTTAACTATAACAGAAATGCATGTTTGTTCAATTGTGTTCTGTATTTGGGCAGGCACATACAGTTTCAAGACCATCATTTGGGACAATACCAAATTTGCAAAATCTTTTCTATTAGGATCAAGAAATATGGTCAAATCCTGTTCAAAAACAATATAGTCAGATACATTTTGAGAAAACTATTAGTCATTTTCCACTTTGAGGGGAAACACAGAATAATTATTTTCAAAATTTCCTTGTGCTTGAACAAGTTTTACAAATTTAAGAGAATTAAATATATTGTACTTGTTGGTTTCAGGATTTGATTCATTACATTTTTGACAGGTTTTGCTACCTTTTCTAGTCTCTGTCACCTGACTACAGTCAGCCAGAACTAGGGTGCCAGCTGTCTTAACTTTCCAGTCTTTTTTTTGAGTTGATTTTATTGTTTTTAAAACAGAATAAGTATTTGGGAGGATGGGGATTTTAGTAGGAAAAGTTCACATACATTCATCTCAGGAAAGTAAAATATCAAATGGTTATAGCAAGAAGATTTTCTTCGTTTAAAGAAAGTTACTTGTTCCAGCTACAATAAATGGCCATGATCAATCTAGCTTAACAAATAAGCTCTCTCTTGTTCTTCTACGCACCATTTAGCAACTCTTTGCTTTCAATTAAGGATTTGTTGGTTTAAATATATACAAAATCTATTCCCAAATGTCTGGTTCAGTAACATTTATTTTTCAAAAGCAAAATAAAACCAACTAACAAACAAAAGCCCTTTAAATTGACAAGAGCTAGCTGAAGTGCTCTGGTAAAGCAAACAAAAAGTAGTTGCAATCAGGAAATTTGGGTTTGAGTCTTGGTTTTATTATTTGCTATTCATGTGATATTGAGCACATGACTAAAATTCTCTGAACATAAGTATCTTTAATTGTGAAAGGTAAGAATTAATTGTATTAATCAATCAAGTTGTACTTATTCATTGTCTAACCTGTGTCAAGAGCTGTGCTAAGGGATGGGTATACAAAAACAAAATGGAAAGGGTTTTTGACCTCAAGGAGTAGGCATTCTACTATATATGAAGTTTTAGAGGAGAAGACAATAAATATAAAACATTCTATTATAGTGGACTAAATGTTTTCTAATATTAGTATTATTTTCTAGGCAACATGAAGTCATTGTATACCAAGTATCTTAGATTGCTTGAATGGATTAAAAGTCTCCTATGGATTTGTTATTGAGGCATAGGAACCGATACAGGTTAATTTGATGGTTTCCTATATTTCTAGTTTATCTTTTCTCAGATAGATGGTTAAAAGGAATCTAAAAGAATGTTAACTTGTCCTACAGTAGCATTGCTCACTAGTAGATTTATGGCAGAAAGTTAAATTTTGTAATTAGCAGAATTAACCTCAGATTCAGAAACTCCTTGGTTCAAATCTGCTTCTGTGACACTCAGCAATTGACTTACTAAGTTCCCTATCAATTAAACTACCAAAAATTATTTTATAGAGCTAGAAAAAACAATAACTACATTTATCTTGAAGAAAATGTCAAGAATAACAAGGAAATTATAATAAAAAAGTCAAATGAAGGCTGCAGTGCCAAACCAGATCTAAAATTATAAAGCAGTAGTTCTCTGAACTGGTATTGGCTAAGAAACAAAATGGTGGATGAGTAGATTATATTCGACTTAGAAGACATGGTTATATATGACTATAGTAATCTACTATTTGATAAACCAAAGGACTCCAGCTTCTGAGATAAGAAATCAGTATTTGACAAAAACTGCTGGGAAAACTTGAAAATAGTATGGCAGAAACTAGGCATAGGCCACTGTCTCATATTCTATACCAAGAAATGGGTACAAGATTTAGTCATAAAAGATGATTCTCTGAGTCAAATAGAAGAGCACTAAATTGTGTATATATCAGACCTATGGAAAGAAGAATTCTTGACCAAAGAGATCAAAAACATTACAAAATGCAAAATAGATCATTTTGATTGAATTAAATTGATAAGTTTTTGCACAAACAAAACTAATGCAATCAAAATTAGAAGAATACAGAACATTGGAATTAAATTTTGTCTGATCAGTGTTTCTTATAAAGGTCGCATTTTTAAAATATTATATAGAACTGAGTCAAATTTATAAGAATGCCTATCATTCCCAACAGATAAATGGTAAAAGAATATGAAGACAGTTTTCAGAGGAAGACATTAATGCTATCTACAGTCACATGAAAATTAGAGTAACGCAAATTAAAAGAACTCTGGGGCACCAACTCACACCTGTCAGATTGACGAATGTGACAAAAAAGAGAAATGATGAATGTTGGAGGAGTTGTGAGAAAACTGAATACTAAGGCACTATTGGTAGTTTAGAACGGATTCAACTATGTTGGAGAGCAATTTGATTCAGCAATACCACTACTAGCTCTATATCCTAAAGAAATCAAAGAATAGCTAGAAAAGAAACAAATATATATATATATATATATATATATATATATATATACATATATAATTTTTATGGCAATTATTTTGTGGTAACAAAATTGGAAACTGAGGAATTTCTCATCAATTGGAGAATGGCTAACTAAATTGTGGTATGTGAATGTAATATAATATTATTTCTCTATAAGAAATTATGAGCAGGAAGATTTCAGTGAAACCTGGAAATAATTATATCCCATCCAAAGTAAGAGAAAGAACTATGGAATCTGGATTCAGAAAAAAAGCATTCTATTTTTACTTAAAAATATAATGTTAGAATAAGAAGTCTTGGGTTGCTATCTGTGCTAACTGTGGGACTCACCACCTCAATAAGAACTCAAAATCTTTTTTGTATTATATTTTCAAGTTGTTTTCTTGTCTCAATCAATGTGCATCACATGGTTTACATGTAGTCATGGGATCGAACTTATCACTAAAAATATTCAAAACTCGCATTTTTATGCTGCTTTAACACTTTCAAAATTTTACATACCTAATAATATATGAGGCTCAGAATATTTGTGTGAAGTATGAAAGATGCTGTCAAATATCACTGAGATAAGAAAACATAGGTTGATACACCTAGTGAGTGACAGAGGAAAAATTTCAACTCATATTTCTTCTGACTCAAGGTTCATTTCATATTTTTCTAGGCTGTACCACAATGAGAAAAAAACAAAAACAAAACCACATTATTTGGTACAGAAAACAAAGCACTATATCTGGAGGGAGAAAACCTGGATCACTCTTTTATGACGTAAATCTTTTGGCCCCTACGTTTTCCTTAAAAATATATAGGAATTGGTCTAAGAAACAACAAAACTCTTACACTTCTGTAATCTGTCATGTAGGCAGAGATGTGCTAGTAAATATTTAATAATTGGCTGCTCCATCTCTCCACTAAAAAAATGACAAATTTTTAAGTTTAATCTCCATATTTAAAATTTTCTGTCATTTTCTTAAGCCTAGACAATCTACAAAACAATCAAGCAATCAAAATGATCTACAAATCAATCTGACAACTAGAATTTGTCTATTTTTGAGGTATAAATTCACATATTATAAATTTAATAAGCAGCCAAATGAAAGGTTTCAACACAGCCCTGGTTCTATGTATTTCTAACAGGTCTACAAAAAGAATTTGAAAAGTGAATTTTCAAATTCTATTTATAAATATTTGTCTCAAAGTCATATAAACCATAGCAAGAAAGCTATTTGGTAGATATTACAAATATATAGATTAAAAGATAATAATTAGGGTAGTTAGGTGGTGCAGTGGATAGAGCACCAGCCCTGGAGTCAGGAGTACTTGAGTTCAAATCCAACCTCAAACACTTAATAATTACAGAGCTATGTGGCCTTGGGCAAGCCACTTAACCCCACTGACTTTAAAAAGTACCTAAAAAAATAAAATAAAAAAAACAAAAAAAGGTAAAAATTGTAGTATATTTCATGTTTAGAATATGCTTTATATATTTGCTTTAAAGTGAATGTCTGAAATTCTATTTTGCTATTCAAGGCCCTCATAAAATTAGACTTGGCTTTGTTATTATAGTTTTGTTCATGAGACTAATTGACCCCTCAACAAGAAGTAATACACTTAAGTTGAGAATATCATAAACTTTTAAATATTTAAATGGCAAAATCACAAGTTTAGGTAAATTAATAGTAATACATATTACCACAAGCATCAATTTCTCTCAAACACATTATTTGAAGAACTAATAAACATAAATATAGCATTCTACATTTCTATTCTTTCTTCTAGGTTACTTATTGAATACAAAGTATAATCTACAAGTGTCTAGAAGTACAAAATAACCTAAGTAACCTGATCAGAAAACATATGATCTAACACAAAGTAGATGAAAACTGGGCTTTTTTCAATTGGTTGATTCTCTATATTGATAAAATTTGATTTAGTTTCTTTGTTCTAATGCTCAAAAAAAAGTTCAAATTATAGGTTGTTTAATGTATGATTTTTTTTTATTTGCTTGATATGGAATTTTCATAATTCTTCAGAAAATCCCTTCCTCTAATTTTTAACTAAGAAAGAAAAATAACAAAAAGTTCTTACTTAAATCATTCAATTTTGCTGGCAAAACTCCTGTGAGATAAGGAACATCATATAGTAATGCCCAGATTTACAGCTGAGAAAACTTGTTCATGAAGGTTAATTGATTGTCCAACATGACAGGATTAGTAGATAACAAAGCTGAAATATTTTACCTTAATTCTCCAACTCCAAAAGCAATGTCTTTTTCATAACAATAACAACAATAAAATACCATTTATGAAGTGTCACTATATATCAGACATTGTTTTAAGTGCTTTTCAATTATTTCTAATATCTATATCCCAATAAGGTAAGAAACAAAAAAGAAAAGAAAATATTTATATGCACAAAATTCTTAGCAGCTCTTTTTTTGGTGGCAAAGAACTGGAAATTGTGAGGAAAGACTGAACAAATTATGGCATATGATTGTAATGGAATAGTATTGTGCTATATGAAATAATGAGCAGGATCATTTCAGAAAAACCTGGGAAGACTTACATGTACTGATCCAAAGTGAAATGAGCAGAACCAGGAGTATATCCTTAATAATAACAGCAATAATGTGTGATAATCAACTATAAATAACTATTATCATCAATACAATGAAACAAAATTTAAGCTGGAAAATGCTATGTCTAGAAAAATAAAAGATAGAGTCTAAATGCAGATTAAAGCACATTTTTAAAAACATTTTTCTTACTTTGCTTTTTAGTTGGTGTTTTCTTTTAGAACATGGCAAACATAGAAATTCTTTGGATAAATAAACTTTTATAACATCAAATTTTTTGCCTTCTCAATGAAGAAAAGGAAAGTGATAAAAATATTAAACTCAAAATTTTAAAAATATTTATTATGGGGGCAACTAGGTGGCACAGTGGATAAAGCACTGGCCTTGGAGTCAGGAGTACCTGGGTTCAAAGCCGGGCTCAGACACTTAATAATTACCTAGCTGTGTGGCCTTGGGCAAGCTGCTTAACCCCATTTGCCTTGCAAAATCTTAAAAAAATAAAATAAAATATCATATATATATATATATATATATATATATATATATATAATTTGCTTTCACATTTGATTGGGGAAAATAAAATGCTAAATAAATATTAAATTCATTTTCTCATTTAATTCAACTAACATGTACATTGTATTTTCATTGTAACTTGAAGAAAGGTACCTATATAACTAAGAGAACGATGTATACATTAAAAATACCATTGTGAGATGCTCAAAGTTAGTGAAAGTAGCTCCTCAGCAGTTCAGAGAGCTAGGACAACCATATTAAACCAATTATGGATAATGTTATATCCATCTAGAGGGAAAAAAATGGAAACAGAAAGAAAAAACCCATACTTCAGAATCTGGTGAATGCTTGATAAACATTATCTATTATGTATCTCTGTCCCTTCCTCTCTAATTCCTCATACCAAAAGTGACTAATATGTAAACATGTTTATTCAAAATATGTATATCTTTGGCTATCCCCCCTCTCCTTTTTCTTTCTCCCATTACATTTCCCTTTTTTCTATTGACTCCATTTTACACCATATTTTATCTTCAAATTCAGCTTTCTCCTGTGCTTCAACTACAAAAGCTCCCTCTACATGCTCTATTAACTGAGAAGGTTCATATGTGTATTATCAGTGTCATTTTTCTATACAGAAATACATGCATTTCATCATCATTAAGTCCCTCATATTTTCTCCCTCTCCTCCAATCTCCATGCTTCACCTGAGTCTTATATCTGAAGATCAAACTTTCTGCTCAGGTCTGGCCATTCCAACAGGAACATTTGAAATTCCCCTGGTTCATTGAAAGTCCATCTTTTTCCCTGGAAGAAGACATTCAATCTTGCTGGGTAGTTGATTCTTGGCTGCATTCTAAGATCTTTTGCCTTCTGGTATATTATATTCCAAGCCCTACGAGCTTCCATTGTAGTTGCTGCTAAGTCCTGTGTGATCCTGACTGCAGCTCCATGATATTTGAATTGTGTCCTTCTGGCTGTTTGTAATATTTTCTGTTTGACTTGGGAGTTCTGGAACTTGGCTATAATATTCCTGGGTATTGTTTGTTTTTGGATCTCTTTCCAGGGGAGATCAGTGGATTCTCTCCATTTCTATTTTGCCCTCTGCTTCTAGAATATCAGGGCAATTTTCCTGTAGTAATTCTTCGAAAATGATGTCAAGGCTCTTTTCCTGATCATCACTTTCAGGTATTCCAGTAATTTTTAAATTATCTTTCCTAAGGCTGTTTTCCATATCAGTTGTTTTTTCAATGAGATGTTTCACATTTTCTTCTAATTTTTCATTCTTTTGGTTTTGAAGTATTTATTCCTGGTTTCTCATAAGCTCATCAATCTCCCTGAATTCTATTCTTTGTCTGAAGGATTTGTTCTCCTCAGAGAGTTTTCTTATCTCCTTTTCCATCTGGCCAGTTTTTTTTTAAAGCATTCTTGTCCTCAATAACTTTTTGAACTGTTGTATCCATTTGACGTAAGCTGGTTTTTAGCATGCTATTTTCTTCAGATTTTTTTTGGATTTTCTTGACTAGGCTGCTGACTTCATTTTCATGTTTTTCCTGCATCTCTCACATTTCTTTTCCCAGTTTTTCTTCTAACTCCCTCATTTGATTTTCATTCTTTTTTGAGCTCTGTCATAAACTGAGTCCAATTTCTGTTTTTCTTGGAGTCTTTAGATGCAGGAGTTTGTGCTTCCTCATTTTCAGACTGAGTATTTTGATCCTTCTTGGGCTCATATGCAAACTATTTCTCAATGGTGTTCCTCTTGTTTCTCTGCTTGCTCATTTTCCCAGCCTTAGCCTGTTTTTGGGGTGCTTCCTGAGCTTTTGGGCCAATCCCACAAGGGTCTCAGTGTATAAGTCTCCTGGTCTGTGAATGACCATATGTGCCATGGGGCTGAAGTGGAGGGGTCCCCTGCTGTTCTATTGTGGGGGGGGCCTAGACTGGGATCATGATTTGAATGTGTTCAGATCCCCAGAGTCCTGTTCCAGAGGACAGCACTCGCAATCTCTCTCTTCAGTCCCCTCCCTAGGTTCAAGCAAGTCCACATTTTTTAACTGAGCTCTGTCATGTTTTTCCTATTTTCTTTGATTTTTCTTCTTCAGCTTACTTAGTGTTCTCCACTGTAATATTTATGATCCCACTCAGCTGTTACCTATATACTATAGACCTTTCTTAATTTCCACTTTCACATATTATGCACCCTGAAATTAATTCATATTTGGGG
Organism: Macrotis lagotis; assembly: GCF_037893015.1. Taxonomy (NCBI): domain Eukaryota; kingdom Metazoa; phylum Chordata; class Mammalia; order Peramelemorphia; family Peramelidae; genus Macrotis; species Macrotis lagotis. The sequence continues at coordinate 94,055,093 of NC_133665.1, forward strand.
TGTGAAAAACAGATAGTGGCTCAATATTTTTTCTCTCTCACTGGAATTTTTTTAAAAGAGCATTTAAATTCTCTCACAAACTGAACCCATTCTATCTATCCTAAATATTATTTCCCTTCAGACACTATATGATACAAATTGGACTCATGTTATTCCTTATAAATATACTCTAAAACTGGCTACAGGTGCTTATTAGCTGTGACCACCCCAGTCAATGTAATAATGAGCATGTAGTCACTTCATATTTGAAAGCTTCAATTTATTGCTTATCTATTAATTAGTGATACTAATGATTCCAGAACCTAATTCACTATGTTATTGTGATGAAAGCTCTTTGTAAAATTTAATACAATTATAACCATTTAACTTTACTTGTTACTTTTTTATATCTCCTCTACTGACAAAATCAGTGCTCTCAAAATAGTAGATATAAACAATCATTTATTAAGTTCCTACTATGTACAAGGTACTAAACTAAATGTAGGGGAGAGAAGAACATAGCAAAAATAGAACAAATTCCCCAAATAAATTTGATTACATTTTGTCAGGAGAGACAATATGCAAACATCTAAGTATATTCACAATGAATGCAATTTGGGGGCATTGGCAGAATCAGGGATTAAGAGATTAGGAAAAATCCTTATGATTAATATGTGTCCCTCCACTCACATGAGAAAGTCTATGGAAAGACACTAAAACTAGAATAAAGGAAGGAAATAAGCATTTAATAATCACCTACTAAGTGTCAGACACTGTCTAAGCACTTAATAAATATTAGTTCATTTGATCAGTTCAATAGCCATAACACATACTGCTTGTATGACCCTGAGCAGCTCATTAAATCTTTACCTCACAGGTAAATCTTTAAGACTGGAAGTTGCCAATTTACACTGATATATGAAATTTTTTCCCTAGGAATTTCTTACCCCAAGGTAAACACAGGTCTAGATTCAAATTTATTAAACTTTTAATTTTTAAAATGTGGATTGTAGTAGGAAGTGTCTAAGACTATTTTTTGCCTATGCCCTGGAAATGTCATAATATTTATATACTTTCATATGTAATTTGTAAATAAATTAATTTCCAACATTTACTTCTCTGCTGCAATTTTTTTTCTGATTTAAAAACATGTTTCCTTTCATTGAAATCCAGGATGCAGAAAGTATCATTTAAATTAGGCTGACCATACATGGTCCCATGGCCCAAACGTAAAAGAGAACATATGTAAATAGAAACAGATAGAATGAATTTCTTAAGAGTTGGGATGATATACTGGAAAGACTGATAGACTTGAAGTCAAGAACCTCTGGGTTCAAATTCCAACTTTGTGAAGAGTTACCTTTCCCTTGTAGTATTGGTCTCTTTCATTTGTTCTTTGAAATTTAGGTAGAGGCAGTAGAGTGCTGAACTGGAGATTTCAAGCCATGGTTACCTTGCAGTCTTGATTCCAGAAAGAGTACTCCCAGCTTAGTAGGAAAATCCTGAAAATCCAAAGTTTCGAGGTATAAGTGCAGGAAGCCTTTGGACTTGGAACTGTGATATTTTATAGGAACTGAGTTAAGCCAAGAACTTAAATCCCCATCTTTTTTCAATATACTTAATATTTTAGTATGTGTGTGGATTATGGTCCTGAATTATTGGAGAGAATGGATTCATATTTGTTTTATTATACTTTTAAAGTAAATATTCTTTCTTTTGTAAAAGTTAATCTTATTATTAAGTGGTTAACTGAAATTGGGATTTGAACCCAAAAAATGAGGAAGAATAGAGGCTTGAGTCAGTAGCAGAGATGAGACACAGTCAAAACCCTGAGGAGTTCCAGAACCCTAGTGGGAGAATTGAAAGGTATCAAAACTAACATTCAATCTATAGGAATTATATAATATCTTTTACACTATCAATAAAATCTGTAGTTATATTTGAGGTAGGTCTGAAATCTAGAACTAGACTAGTAGCATTTGTAACAAGGATATAAATTCAGAGGAGAAAATTCTATATTATAAAGCTCTCAGGAGCTATATTGTGACATGTATTATCTTCAACCAATAATATAAATCCCATGTTCAAAAAACAAAATAAAATATACCCAACTTTTATACTTGCTCTTCATGATGGATTAAATAAAGATTATTCCTTTTGAAGATGTTGTGGAAGCCAGAGCTAAAAAACATACATTTCAGTGGATGGAATTATCTCAGAATACCTTACAAGTGTTGGGAAAAAATACAAAACTTTTAAGATACAAGATGGAGCATAACGCAATAGTATAATCTTTCTTCAAGAAACACTATTGGATATCAGATCAAGATCTAATTCAAGGTCTGGAAAAGACACTTGCTGACCTTAAAAGGTAATTAAAACTGAAAACGTTTGATTAGGCTTTAGGCAGTAAAGCAGAAGGGAGAACATTTTGAAGATAGTGTTCTTGCACCTTCCTCTATGAATATTAGACTGGAAGTTAGAGTGAAGGAAAGACATTTTGGTCAGCAAATTTTGCCCATGGAAATTTAGCTCAATTACAGTTTTATTTGTATGGTGTCAGAAGAAATTATCCAGGAAGCAAATAAGGATAATACAAGTTTTTAGGTGAGGTGTTGAATCCATTCATAGTCATTAATTTCTAGATATGTGAGAGTTTATGTGTAGGATTATTATCTCTGTATCTATCTAGGTAAATCTGGCCTGAGGAATGTGTCTTCTTAGTTGTGAAGTGAAAATGTTTTACTCTTTGATTTTATGTGTAGAAAAGGACAAATTAAAATTTATAAAAACCCATCAGTCCATTAATAAACATTTATTAAACATCTACTCTATGCTAGAAAGAAGACTGAATTTAAATGGAGGAGCATGATTAATCAATTTCTGAATTGAATATTTAACATTTATCAACTTCATGTTGAAAAAATAAAAAGTTACTTTTAGTGAAAGAAAAAATTCACAATAGTCATATGAAATTAGCTAAATAATTAATAGAGAAATGCAAATTAAAACAACTATATAAGACTATATCTATTGAATTGACTAACATGATGAAAAATTATAAAGTCTGGAATGCGTGTAAAAAGTATATTAATATATTCTTGGTGGAATTATAAACTAGTCTATCCATTCTTGAAAAGAATTTGGAATCATACCTATAAAACTATTTAAAGTATCTAAGTCCTTTTGATCCAGCAATAGGTCTACTAGGTCTACATATTTCAGAGACCAAAGAAACACATGTACAAAAATATTTATGACAACTCATTTCTGGTGGCAAAGAATTGGGGACTGATATTATACCAATCTATTGGTGAATGGATGGAAAATTATGTGATAAGAATATGATGAAATTCTATTATGCTGTAAGAAAGAATAAAGGGGAAGATTTCAGAAAAATCTGGAAAAATTATATGAACTGATGCAAATTGAGTAAGCAGAAACAGTGAAAGCCTTTGTAACTCTGATCAGCACAATGACCCTCCACAATTCTATAAGACTCATGCTGAAAAATTCTACCTTCAAAGCAAGAATTGAGAGACACAAAGTGCAAACTGTATATTTTTTATTTTTTTTTAGTATTTGAATACGGCTACAGCAGAAATTTGTTTTGTACAACTTCAAATATTTAATGGGCTTTGTGGAATGGTATTTAGAAGTGAAAATTAAACAATATTGAAAGTAAAAAATAATAAAAATTTGTAAAGCTTTGATTATTTATATGGCTATCATGATCAATTAGGATTCTTACTTCTAAATTCCTTATAATGCAGGAAGAATATATTTGAAAAAGAGAAAGATTTTTTTGATGTAAGGCATATTTCATTATAGCAAATAAAACAATGACTTTATCCTATCTTCTAATACTCATCTTTGGCCATTATTTATATTTTTGTTCTATTAAAATGATTTTATTGGCATTGCTTGTTAATGATGAGTTTACTACATTACACATAATAATAAAATAAAAAGTTGTAACTTCTCAAGTGGGAAAATGTAATTATATTTTATTATAGTGAAAATGTTTAATGGAGATGTTTGTGGGACTTATCTCAACTTTAAGCCAGTGTTTCATTCGTGACCAAAAAAAATATCCCTAACAGGTCTCTGGATAGACTAGTTTTGGAGGATCTGTGAATTCAGATGAGAAATACATAGATAAACATAAACACACAAATATATTTCTATATATGTATATATACAGATATATATATATATATATATATATATATATATATATATATGCACACAGAGTATGGATTTATTTTTATTAGTCTCAAATTTAGAAAAACTATTATTTTGAGATGTATCCTTAAAATCTCACCAGATTGACAAAGAATTTCAAAACATATAACTGATTATGAATATTTAACTTAAGGAACTGATTTGAATATTAAATATTTGATTTTCCTTTACCCTTTCAGTGAAGGACTCAATTATTTTTGAAGATTAGGAGATATATCAAGTAAGTCAAAATGGTATGTGGAACTTAAAGGAACACATTTAAGATTAAGAATATTGCTAAGTGGAAACTCAGATGAGCAGCTCAGACCATGATAGGGAAATAAGTCAAGTGTTGCTTAGCCAGTTTACACTGTTTTGGGTCTCTTATCTTGGCCAAATCAAAGAGTGATTCATAGTTTATGAGTGCAGTTACTTGTTAGAAAGTATATTGTTAGCAGTAGCTTGTTAGAACTGCTATTATTATTTTAAATTTTAGCATTTTTGCCTTTGATATTAAGAATAACAAAAACTCTTAATAATTTGTATTTGATGCTAAACCATGAAACCTTGCCTTTATCCCTATTCCCACCCCAGTTTGGATGTTCTAATTCCCAGAACATTTAACAAGATTCTTAACAATATCATTGCTAGGTTATATGGATGCCTATATAAGTTGAAAAGAGCATGGTCTTGGGTATAGAGTCAAGATGGTGGAGTAGAGGCAGGAAATCCCAAAAGCTCTCCCTCAGACCACTCCAAATACCTTTAAATAATGACTAACCAAATTCTAGAGTGGTAGAATCCAGAAAAAGACGGAGTGAAACAATTTTCCATTCCAAGACAACTTGGAAGATCCTTGAGAAAAATCAGTTATTCTGGGTTAGAAAGGGCCCACAACATAACCCAGGATGCCCTGGAATGAACCAGCCCCAGCCATCCAGGAACAGCCCATAGGTTGCTTAGGTACATGGAAGCAGTGGTGGTTTCCAGACCTCTTAGCCCTGTGATTGACATGGGCAATTGGGAAGCTCAACAGGAAAACTCTACCACACCAGAGTGAGGGATGCCCAGTCCATTGCAGGCCTCAGTGCAGATCCAGCCTAGGAACTAGGAGCAGTCCAGGGGAGTCACCCAACAGGGAAGCTCTTGACAGTTGCTTCCAGAGTGCTCAGCCCATGGATGGTAAGAACAAAGGTGATTGCTGAGGTTTCTTTGTTTTCCTAGAGACAGGATTTTATTGCTTTGCCCATACTCAGATACAGGTAGCAGTCTGGGGCCCCAACTCAAGAAGAGGAGCTTTACTGTTGTAGCAGAGCAGAGACACTCTTCATGATTCCATGGTAGAAAGAAAATGCTTGTGATCACTCACAGACCAGGTCACAAGCCAGAAGAACAGTCAGAGCCTCTCATAAGACCTTGGAAGAATTGAAGTCCCTGGGGGGAGGGTCCCTGAAAACTGCTACAGGTGTGTCCTCCACCCTGGAAGCAGGGCCTCACCTCAACAAAGAGTTAAAATCAACTCATAGGCTGGGAAATGAGCAAACAATAGAAGAAAAAAATCTGGCCATAGACAATTACTTTTCTCCTATGGAGGATCAAAATACACACTCAGAAGATAACAAAGTCAAAGCTTCTGTATCCAAAGCCTCTAAGAAAAATATATAAGAGCTCAAAAAAGATTTTGAAAATCAAGTAAGGGAGGTAGAGGAAAAGTGGGGAAGAGAAATGAGATTGATGCAGGAAAATCATTAAACTAATTCAGCAGCTTGATGATAGTGGAATTACCAAAAAATAATTATAAAATAGCATCTTAAAAATCAGTTTGGATCAATTAGAAAAAAAATTCAATGAGAAGAAAAATGACTTAAAAGTAGAATTGGGGGGCAGCTAGGTGGCACAGTGAATAGAGCACTGTTCCTGGAGTCAGGAGGGCCTGAGTTCAAATCAGACCTCAAACATTTAATAATTGCCTAACTCTTTGATCTTGGGCAAGTCTCTTAACCCCGTTGGCTCAAATAAAATTCAAAAAAATAGAATAAAAAAAGTAGAATTGGTCAGATGGAAAAGGAGATACAAAAATTGACTTTGTGAAAAATCAAGGAACAGTGAAACAAAACCAAAAGAATGTAAAACTAGAAAAAAATGTGAACAATCTCATTGGAGAAACAACTGATCAAATCCAGGAGAGACAATTTAAAAATTATTATGTAAACCTGAAAATCATGACAAAATAAGTCTAGACCTCATTTTTCAAGAAAAAGTCCAGGAAATTTGTTCTGCTATCCTAGAAGCAGAGAGCAAAAGAGAAATCAGAAGAATCCACTGATCACCTCCTGAAATAGGTACCAAAATGAAAACTCCCAGGGATATTATAGCCAAATTTCAGAACTCCCAAGTAAATGAGAAAATATTACAAGCATCCAGAAAGAAAAAAAAATCAAATATTGTGGAGCTACAGTCAGAATAAGACAAAATTTAGCAGTTTCTACATTAAGGCTCACAAAAGAGGTTGGATTACAACGATGAATCAACTATTAAGCAAAACTGAACATCCTCTTTCAGAGGAAAAGACTATTCAATTAAATAGGGGACTTTCAAACTTTTCTGTTGAAATAACCCGAGTTGAACAGAAAGTTTGATCTTCAAGTATAATACTCAGAAAAAATAGAGAATGAACAGGAACAGCACATTATGATGGACTTAATTCTGCTGAACAATTTTTTGTTGCTGAATGGGAAGATAATATTGATAATTCATATGGTCCTTATTTATTAGGGCACTTAGAAGGTACATATATATACACAAGGCACAGGAGGGATTTGACTTTGAAGATATCATAGATAAAAAGGTACAATTAATGGATTAGAAAATAAATGTCCCGGGAGATAGGGAAAGGAGTGGAGTGGTAGAATGAGGTAAGTTATTTCACATAAAAGAAATGAGAAAAAAAACTTTTGCAATGGAGAGGAAGAGGGAGAAGGTGAAGAGTGAGTGAGCCTTTATTCTCATTGGAAGTAGTTCAGAAGGGAAATAACATTCAATTGGGTATAGAAATTTATCTTACCCCAAAGGAAAATAGGAGAGCAAATGAATGGGAGAAAGGAGCCAAGGGAAAGCAAGGGTGATAGAAGGGTGCAGGTGATAGAAGAGAAGGAAGATCATGGGAGAGAGTAGTCAGATAAAAGCATGAGGAGAGAAAGGGTGAAAGGAGAGAGAAAATAGAATACATGGGGAAACAGGATTCAGAGAAGTATAATGAGCAATAGTAATTGTCGGAAAAATTGTTGAATCATTTTCTCTTATGGACTTATAAAGAATGCTATCCATGGGGGCAGAGCCAAGATAGCAGTTGAGTACCCTTTCTTAAAAATTCTGTCAAAAATATTTTAAAAACCTTAAAATTATGACTAACTAAATTTTCTAGAGACAGAACCAAAGAAAGATCCAATAAGAAAATTTTACAGTCCAAGATAACCTAAAAAAGAGTGGAAACATTCTACTCCATGGGATTGGAGGGGGCAGCACCTCACTGGAGTGAAGGAGCTTCAGCCTTCTAGGAATAGCCCCAGGGTGCCTGGGACCCTGGGAACTGTGGCTCCTGGCAGCAGAAGCAGTTTCCTGACATGCCACCCCAGGGAGGACCAAGCACAACTTAGAATATCAGCAGGGAGACCACTGCCAGAGTGAGCATGAAGCCAAGGTATGTGTGGTCCTTCTCAACATGGCCACAGCCATCAGCACAGCCCAGATCCCAAGAAACAGAAGCAGACTCACAGAGCCACTCTGTATGGAGCCACTATGCAACAAAAATATGCTCCCTGAGGGTTCAGTTAATGGATGATAAGGAGGTGGGAGGAGACTGCTGAGGTCTGTCCTCTCTCCCTGGGACAGGACTTTGACCATATTCAGACCCTGGTTGCAGTCTAGGGCCCTCATAGAGCAGAACCTCCATAGAACCCCGGGGCAGAGCGGTGAGTCTGTGGTCGTTCACATAGCCAAGAGAACAGACAGAGCCTCCCATAAGTCTTTGAAGGAACTGAGGGGTTGTGGGCATATCCCAATAATACCTAAAATCTCAAGAAGTAGCCCAAAACCAGGCACAGGCTGGGTAAATGAGAAAACAACCAAAAAAAGAAAACTGACTATAGACAATTATTTTGGTCCCATGGAAGACTAAAACATACACTCTGAAGATGAGAAAGTCCAAGCTCCTGTATCTAAAGACTCCAGGAAATATAGAAGTTGGGCTCAGGCTATGACAGAGCTCAAAAAAGATTTTGAAACTCAACTGAAGGAGATAGAAGAAAAATTGGGAAAAGAAATGAGAGAGATGCAGGAAAAACCAGAAAATGAAGTCAGCAGCTTAGTCAAGGAGATCCAAAAAAATGCTGTAGAAAATGATATATAAATAACCAGGAAAACAACTTCAAATGTAGAATGAAGATAAAGGAAGCTGATGACTTTGTGAGAAATCAAGACAAAATAATTCAACAACATAAGGATGAAAAACTAGAAGAAAATGTGAAATTTCTCATTAAAAAAAACAACTGATCTGGAAAACAGATCTAGAAAAGATAATTTAAAAATTATTGGTCTACCTAAGACTCATGATCAGGAAAATAGCCTTGGCCTCATTTTTAGAGAATTTCTACAGGAAAATTGTCCTTATATCCCTAGAAGCAGAAAGTTAAGTAGAAATTGAGAGAATGCACCAATCTCCCCAGGAAAGAGATCCAAAAACAATCAACCTCCAGGAATATGATAAACAAGTTCCAGAACACCCAAGTCAAAGAGACAATATTACAACCAGTCAGAAGGACACAATTCAAATATTGTGGAGCTGTAGTCAGGATCACACAGGACTTAGGAACAACTACCTTAAGGGCTTGTAGGGCTTGGAATATAATATTCCAGAAGGCAAAAGAGTTTGGAATGCAATAGAGAATCAACTACCTAGCAAAATTGAACATCCTCTTCCACAGGAAAAGATGAATTTTTCAATGAAACAGGGGCATTTCAAAATGATCCTGTTGAAATGCCCAAAGCTGAACAGAAATTTGATCTTCAGGTATAGGACTCAGGTGAAGCATAAAAAGAGTAGACGAGAAGAGTAAATTATTAGGGATTTAATGATGATGTGTGTGTATTCCTCCATTAGAAGATGATACTGATAATACTCATATGAACCCTCTCATTTAATAGAGCAAGGAGAAGGAGCCTTTATAGATGCGGCACAGGAGAGAGCTGAATTTGAAGATATAATATATTGTAAAATGAGTCAGGGGCTGAAAGGGAAATGTACTGGGAGTAAGAGAAAGGAGAGATAGAATAAGCTAAGATATTTCATGTAAAAGAGTCAATAAATAGCTTTTGCAATGGTACGGAAGGAGGAAAGATGAGGGGGAACAAGGGAACCTTCATTCTCATTGGAAATGGCTCAGAGAGGAAAAAAGACACACTCAATACGGTACAGAAATCTTGAAGAAGTAGGAGAGAAGGGGGCCAGAGGGAGGGAAGGGGTGATGTAAGTGATAGAGAAGATGGTAGATCATGGAAGATGATAGTCAGTTATAATACATTTTCTTTTTTTTTTTTACTTTTTGCAAGCTGGTAGAATCGGGTGACTTTTCTAGGACCATGGGGCCGGGTGGTTGTTGGATCTCTGAGGTGGAATGTAGGCTTGGGGCCTCTTGGCCCTAGGACCAGTACTCTGTCCATTGTGCCACTCAGTTTCCCCACAGCACATTTTTGAAGAGGGACATAGCAAAAGGAGAAAGAATATATAAAAGATGGTAGTAGGAAGGAATGGATGGAGGGAATTACAATCAACAACAGGAAACTGTGGAAAAATATGGAAGTAACTTCTCTGATGGACTTATGATACAGAATGTGATCCACATTAGATAGAGCTGATGGTATAAGAATACAGACTGAAACACATTTTTTTCTCTTCCTTTCACTTTATTTCTCATAAGGTTTTATATTTTTGTGGTGGAAGAGGGTGTTATGTTTACTCTTACAACAAGGATATTTTAGTAATGTAAAAATAAATTGGAGAAACATTTTTTAAAATGTTATATAAAAATACTAGAGAAAAATAAAATAATGTTATGTACCTCAAAGAAAGAGTGGATGTTATCTTAATATGGACTGAAGCACACTTTTTCTTCTCCCACTTTATTTTTCTTGAAGTTTCTCTTTCTTTCTTGGGGGCTTGGAGGGATTATGTTTACTTTTTCAAGTTTACTATTGTAGTACTGTGTTTCATGATCATACATTTTAAACTATATCAAGTAACTGCTTTGCTCAATGGTGGGAGTGGTGTGAGAGGAAGGGAGAGAATTTGGAACTCAAATTTGCTTTTGCATGTAACTGGGCTAAAAAATAAAATAAAATAAAAAGAGTATTGTATTAACATAAAATGTAAGTTATTGACCTCATGCTTTTACATTTGATTGACTGGGGAATAAAAAAATGCAAACAGCATTTGGACTCTTTTGTGAACATACATCTTTCAGCATCGATCAATTTTCTCCAATAGCTTTATCTAGTACATGGTGACAGGAGACTCTCCTGAGGCAGAAAAATTTAGGGTACAAAAATTTTATTGATACCATCTTTCAGCAATATAGAAACATGTGAGGAAAGGACATCACTCCAGTGGCAGCTGAAGAGCAGGGAAGTAGAGATTGTGGTGGTGGTGGTCTTGGGTTTACATTTATGTTTATCTTACAGTTTCTTCATTCCTTTCATTTTCTAATCTGTTTTACAAAGTTCTTCTCAACTTATATGATTGCATCTAATCTCAATACTTGCACCTTCCTTTCCTTGTATATCAACCTATATCCCTCCTACTATTGCCAGCAACTTTGAATAATAGTATTTTCATTACTTTGTTTCCAGAAAGTATTATAGGAAGAAGCCTGTCCAAAGATGTTAAAGTAAGATATAAAGAATATGGGAGCCCAAAATGTATGTATTAGATTAAATGAACTCTGATGTTTCTCAGATCCCTGAGACTGTTGCTAAAGTCATTATACTAGCTTGTTATCATTGCAATCAATTGAATATATCTTACTTTTGTGTAAATTTTGCATCAATCATTTCAAAATTTGTTTGACCAAAGATTTCATGTTACTTGCAGTGAGCAGCCAATACACCTTGCTATTAACAATTGTCCCTGGAGACCAAATTAACTGGTTACAGCTCTAATTTGACATGTTACTAATAACAACCAGAAATATAGCTGGTACTGACACATTGTAGACTCTTTTATATCCAATCTTTAGTATTGTGTTTGTTGCATATTATGAATCTGGTATGTTTTCTGACTGATTGATGGACTGGGATCCCGTTTTTTGTATATTTTTCAGAGACAAAACATCTTGGTTGCTATGTGACATGAACAAGTAATTTAACTCTACTGAGACTCTCTGTCATCTTTTATGAAATGGGTATAACAATATTTATAATATCTACTTTGAATGATATTTGTAAGATCCAATGCAAGCCAAAAAAGCTCTATGTAAATGTGATACCTTCATTTCATTTTCTTCTTAGAACATTTTTGATCATTGTTTTTCTTCATATATTTTACTCTTTCCCTGTCTATCATAGATATTTGCACAATTATATCCACATCAATGACACTGAGAGATAAAGTTTGCTAACACTTGTTATGTCCCTGTGACTTTAAGCCTATATATTATGCAGTTTTGTTGTTCCAAATGGAAGTAGATATTTTCAGGAAATGTGAGGCATTCTCATTTTGCTCAAAAGAATATGCTGTCAAATCATACTACATATTTTGAGAATAAGTACAAGTAAACCTTTGAAACTTTGGTGTATAGACATCTTTTTTAATCCCTGAAAATGGAAAGGATATGAGCGAAATCCAGGTATTAGTTTCTCATTTCACCCAAGCACATGCAATTTCCTTTTATAATTACTACTTAAGGAGATTCTGACCTTGGCAGGAATAATGAAATCTAAAATCATACCTTACTAACCCCAGGTAATCTCTGAAGGTTGGAAACATGGAACATCTGTAGTTCAAATCTTTATTCTACTATTTTTGTAGTTGTGCAAGTGACTTTATCTTTCTATGACTCAAATTACAAATATATAAAACAAGGGAGTTGATGGCCTTAAAGTTTCCTTGATACTCAAAGTCTATAAACCTGTGATGTTTCTCAATACTGCTTTGAAGCAATATCATTAACTGGAACCTTTGATAGTGTAAAAATAATTAACACAATATCATCTGAGACAAATTTTTTCCATAAATTTGGCACTATTTCTTTCATTATGCATTTACATAATGTGTCTTCTGTTCCCTTCAGAGTTTACCTCCATGTACCAATGAGAAGAAGCTGGCAGAAGAGAGTGTCTTGGTATTTTTATTATATTCCCTCTCTGAAAAGAACTAGTTTATTTTACTTGTTTGTGCAATGTATTGAATACATTGATAAATATAAATGTTCTTTTGTTAGCATTCATGTGAAGAGAAGACTTTACTTAGAAGAAAAAAAATTCTTTTCATGCATTGTTCTGGGAAAAAAAATGCTTTGTATTAATGAAAAGTTTCTTAGACCCATATGTTGTCCCCAGTGAAACTTTGATTAAGTACACAATTTGAGACCTCGTTTTACTTTAATTGTACAGCAGTATTTCCTAATCACAGTTGAAGGCAGAAGTTGAAATATCCCAAAATAAAGATTATTCTAGTCATGTCTGCAAACTGTTCCAAGGCAATAAAGTGAAAGGAACTTGCAGAAAAGCTCGCTTTTTGTGAGATTTCAACAGCTTTGCTGAGCAAAGAAGTTCAGATATGATGAGCCGTGAGTCTTGTTGGAAATTTTCCCATAACAGATTGATAGAGTGTTGAGAAAGAGCTTTTCTCTATGAACAATGGGCTAAATTCTGCTGTGTGACTCATAAACTAATCTAGAACTGCACTGACTCTCAAACAGGCAAATGCTTTCTGCATATATCTCCATTTATTTCAGTGGATGTCATGCTTGACTTGCTGGAAAGTAGAATTCAGCTCATATGGTTAATTCAAAACCAATCAAAATAAGCTACTCAGAATCATACCTGGATCAAAAATGTTGACTTAATTGAGAGTTACTGGGACAAGCCATGTATAAATCAAAATACTGAGACAGAGACACAGAATCTCAGAGTTGGAATGGATCAGAAAAATCAGTCTTTCAATTTATAAACTTTTAAAGTAAAAGAGTACCTGCCTTCAAAGAGCTGACAACAATTTCCTCCTAGGCCATTTCCCCTACACTAGTCACTCTCTCTCTCTTCTTTTTTCCAACCTAAACCATTGCTAAACCAATTAAACTCCACATCATCTTCCTTCTTATGCTCCCTAGCCCCTTTACCATTATTCCATTTACATCCTGCCTAGTCTCCATCTTAGATCATTCCCATCATTCATTGCCTCTGCACATGTGCTATCTTTTTAATTTTTTTAAGCAAAGGGGTTAAGTGACTTGCCCAAGGCCACACATTTAGGCAATTAGTAAGTGACTGAGGCCGGATTTGAACTCAGAGACTCCTGACTCCAAGGCTGTTGCACTATTCACTGTGCCACCTAGCTGCCCCTGAACATGTGCTATTGAACAAGGGTGGAGAGAATCATGCATTCTGATTGAGTTGACTACAAATTTATACTATACATCCTCAACTGGGTTCTCACTCCTGCTAGTCAATCCTATTAGATTTCTTTTATAAACTCACTATCCTTCTCTCCTTAGTGAATCTTTCTAAATCTTTTCCTCCTTCCCTAAATTTTTCATGTTTTCCTTTATCTCAAGCTCTTTAACAGAACTCCTTGCCTAATATTTTACAAATAAAAAGTTTCCTTTTTGTCTCCTATCACTCTGATTCCTTTTGTAATTATATTTTCATTCAGTGTTTCATAACATGATGTCACCTTGCTCCTTACTGAAGTTAACTTTTCTACCTTTCAAGCATTCTGATACATACATGTTTTCTTCAAAAGATCATTCCCTTTCCTCATTCTTTATCTTATCAATCTCTCCTTTACTGATTCATTTCCTACTGTCTATAAACGTGTTCTTATCTTCATCAACCTGAAAAAAATTCCCTTTGATTCTTCCATGACTGTTAGCAGGAAATAACCTCATAGGCATAATTTGTGTTGCATATTAAATATTGGATGAGAATTCAATGGGTAAGGAAACTAATGGAGAGAGGTCATTCAAAGCATAGAAAAATATGGGGGAAATGTATGGAAAAACCAAAGCTTTAGAAAATTCAAAAATGAAAATACACTTGAGGTATAGTGTCCTCACATTTCTTTGGATTGTACTGAGTAACGAGTTTGAAAGAGGATAGTAGAAGATAAGACTGTTAAACTTAAGAACCAGGTCTGAAGTTCGAAATTTTTATTAAACCAGTTTGCTCTTGGGTGTTTCTTTGTCTCTTGTTATTCTCCCACTTACAGTTTCTTCAAGTAATATACTGTGCATTTATGGCTCTACAATGGAAAGGAAAAGAATCCTCACTTCCATACAAGCATTATTCAAAGAAAACATCAGATATAGGTCAGGTTTTGTTTAATTATCATAAACTTCATAGATTACATGTATCCAAATTTACAATCAGTTTCCTTCCCTTTCTATTGAGCTTCACGTCTCCCCCTTCCTAGAGACTTGCATATCCTTGATTATTAAAACATTACACTATGATCACCTCCAATCAACCAATGGAGAAAGTAACTATAAAGTCAATCACCTCTAGGAAACACTACCTTCCAAGTACATATATAATCCTTTAGACTTATACTACTACTATATATTCCCTTTCCACTCAGAGAAAGAAACAAAGAGGTTGGTAGATATAATTCCTTTTCTCCTATCTATTCACATAATTCACATTTAATAGTGAAGGTATGGGCTTCATTATCATTCCTTGCTCTCAGCTTCTCTTTAATCCATGAACCATTATTCCTTTTTTCTGGATATCCCTCTTGTTGCTGCTTCATATCAGAGCAGCTTTCAACTTGACTCTACAACTCTTTTACATTTGGAAACTGATTCCATCTACTGCCAATACTGGATTTTGGTTTTCAGGAGGAAATGAAAATAGTGAATGAAAGTATAGATTTTTAAATCAATTAAAGTGAGTGTTTAGGTCATGTAGTCCAAAGTCTCATTTACATATGAGGAAACTGAGTACCAGAGACATGAATTTGCCTCACAATGGAAGCAAAGTTCAAACCTGGGATTTGAATCCATGTCTTCTGTATCCAGATTCAGCATCCTTTCTACTACAGCATCCTTGGTTCATGTGGGAATTCAGTCTATGTAAATATGATTCAGGACAGTATATAATCCTTCTTTACAAAAGTGGGATAGAATAACGTTAGAAGATTATGAAACTATACTTTTAAAAATGCGTAACAGGTATTAAAAGCACAAACAAAAGTTTCCTTTTCCTATGGAATAGGAAAGATGAAATTTCTCACTAAGGAATTAGAGTATCTATTCTTTAAATATATAAAACTGTCTTCATACTTCCTTCAGAGGGGGAAGGAAAGAGCATTTATATGCAGTTTTTAAACCTTCCCTTGGTCACATGTATATCATTTCTGCTAGGTAGATTTTACATAAGAGGGATGCCTGGTAACAATTTTGATTCAGAGAGTTAGACAACTAGTTGTAGTTCCAGATAACAAGCTTAATATTTATGGAACTGAGGCTAGCAATCATTACACTAGAACATTTGGTGACACCTGGGCTTCGACTAGAAGTCTTCCCTCCCACACTCATTTAGAAAGTAGGAAGGAGAGAGACAGTTTCAGAATTTGTTTTGTCTGCTATTCTTTCTGTATCTAGAGCAGTAAGAGGGTTTTTTCAACCTCCCACTGATGCCTGGGAAAGCCTTCTTATGTTGAATAGGTGGAGGAGGACAGTCTGACACTTTCTAACATTGCTATATGCACTCTCTGTTCTTGGCCAACTGAGATGTTTAATTAGGCAAATCTGGATCATTTAAACTTAGCAACTAAGGAACATTCTGATATCCAGATCATATAAAACACATCTCACAGATCAGATCATCAGAAAATCAGGAAAAAAGCCAGGAGGATCCAAACATGACAGGTAGAATTTAAAAAAGAAGAAATAAAATTTCTTGCAATGGTAAGACTATTACTGATAGACCATTCTTCTAATGGTTGACAGCTTTTGAATTATCCTTGATTCTTCACTCTTGCTCCATCCCATAGATTTAATCAGCTGCTGAAATTTGTATTTTTTACCTCTATAATACTTTCCACATAAATTTAATTCTTTGCTTATATGGTTTATATAGTACAGACTCTGATCATTGTTTTTCAAAGCCAATGCAATAGCTTTCTCTTAAATAGATCTAATTATTTCTCATATCTCCCCCTACAATCTGTCCTCTACATTGCTACTAATTTCCCTAAAGTAAAGTCCTTTCTTTACTTAGCAAACTCCAATAGGTCCCTATTGACTTTAAGATAAAATATAAATTTCTCTTTTTGACTTTTAAAGCCTTTTATAGCTTAACCCCAATATATATTTCAATCTTTTTTTCACTCAGGCTTTTAAAGTCACTTATTTCCTTCAAAATTCAATGCAAAGTCTATCTTACATGTTGTGTGTTTTACTAATTACCTTAAATCACTATTCTCTACTTCACAAATGCCTTGCCTAATCTTGAAGGCATTAAATATGAAGATACTGTATGTCTAATGCAATTTAAACACTTCAGGGTCATGTATTATTTCATTTAGTCTTTCTTATTCCAGAGTCTAGAACAATTCTAGAACCGAACACAGGGGATAGGAACTAGAAATTTCATTTCCCTGGTTTTGTTGAAGGAGGAAACTCCCTCTAAGAATGAAAGTTATCACCTTTCCTGAATTTTATGTTCTTAGAGGAATTTCAGATGACTTAACCAATATGAATCTAAAAAGGACATTGAATCCAGTTCTTCATGAATTTGTGACCAACTCAATGACCATTATACTTTGCTATCATTCACATAGTATGTCCATAATAAGTAGTTGTTTATTAATTGATTGATGAAGAATTTAGATTCTCCCCATTGTACTGGTATTTGGTAGCAAAATCTCTAAAACCCATAAAAAGTGACACATGAAACCAGATAAGAAAAATGGAAAATGTAGTGTCTGGTCCCTTAGGCTACTCTCCATAGTAGCTAACCAGTTTTAAAAGTAAATAACCTGTCACTAATACATCAGGAAGATCCCAGACATGGGGCTTATTGGTGAAAGGAAGGTATGGATTCACGAAGTGCTATGGTCTTAAAATGTTGATGTTATCTAATTCTAAGCTAAGTTCAGAAAAGATTAACAATTTAGATTCTCATATTAAAACCTACATATATCAGTATATATTAAAATTTTCATTAAAGATAATAAAACTGTTAGAAATACACTAAAAGTTAGCATCAATCAGGCCTAATATACAGGCAACATTAATAAAAAAATAAATAAAAATATTCAACTAGCTACATAAAAACATTTATTTATATTTGCGTAAACTTAGAATTCCATTTGGTCTGAGCTCATTTTTCACTTTGTATAACTCCTATTTAGCAGTTTTAGGCAAAATATTTATAAATGTATATTCCACTGCATTATTAATTTTTTGTCAAATATCAGAATATCTGTTCTGGTGGCAAGATTCTGTTTAATCTGTTGTAATGGCTCTGAACACATTTTATGGTAGTTATTTCCAAAAATATTCCTATTTTTAAAATATTCAATAATTATTAATTTTATCACAATTTATTTGTGATTGCTGAAATAAAATTTTGCTTTTTACTAATATTGCGATTGTTCTCATTCCAATTTGATAAGGTCCTTTTTGTTGTTTTCAAACAATTTCTTTTTTAAAGAATAGATTGAAATATCAGGTTCATTAATAGTTTATAGTAAACAATGAAATCATTGAATGGCAATATTTTAGAGTTAAAAGCAACTTTAGTGATCATCTGCCCAAACTCCATAAAAGAAGAATCTTTACTATAACATACTGTTTGCTAGAAGACAACACGTGAGGGAAATGTATTCCCTCTTCAGCCAGTCTATTCTGTTTTGGGGTAGAAATGGTTGAGTGGTCAATAAATAAACAAATCAGAGATATGATCATTGACATTCAAAATATACTGAATATGTATTTTATTTAAGAAGTAGTATAGCTTAGTGAATGAGGAGGTAAACTTTAAAGAAATATTAGCTTTATATCCATCTCCACTACACACTGACTCTGTAACCCTAAGTAGATTAATTTTACTCTATACTTAGTAAGGATTATAGGTTAGATAGAAAATGTCAAACTGCATATAGAGAAAGCTTCTCTTTGGAAGCTCTCTATATATGAATGACACAAGATGATGTATTCTTCTCCATTTTCTATTTTGTATAAAACATTATGTAAAGTGCTATGGGCATTACAATATCAAAATAAATTAAATTTATTGGACTTTTTCCTTTTCCCCATAGTTTATGTTCTATCTGTGTAGAGTTATGGGGAAGGAATATGGATATACTAAGTCAGGTTTAGTCATTTAATTAAATAGGTCTAAAAAACCAAAATCAGACAAGAACAAAGTAAAGCAATGTACAGCAAATTCTTCCCTACTATTGAAGGAACAGTGTTCATGTAAAATGGAGATGTCAAACAAATGACCTGTGGACTGAAATACTCCTGAGTGCAAATCAGATTTAAATGTAATTGATAAATATTTTTCAAAATGTATAAATTAAAATATTACAAACAAGAAAGCTGAGTTCTAGTCATATCTCTAAAATGAGGAGCTGCAATGTAATGTGTAATGTCAGTCAAATTATTTCATCTCTTGAGTTTTGGTTGCTCTATATGCCAAATGATTTTTAATGTGACAACTTCTGGTATCCTTTCCAATTTGTTATCCTTTGACATTGAAAAGACTTGTTTCCTAGTAATAAGAATAAGATACAGAAGAGTATTATCATATTTGATACTATTTGGAAAAGTAATATTTGATATGCAAGGGTAAGGAAGAAGAAACAATCAGTCTTTCAACAAGGATCAATAAAATACTTAATTAGCACCAGTATTTAATATGTGCCAAATAGTGATGATAAATAGAAAGTTAAAAAAATTAATCCTGCCTTCAAAGGCATCCTATTGTAATTGGTAAGACAACAAATAAATAACTATGTACATAAAATGCATATATATATACATAAATATATATATATATGTATACTTATATATACATATATATATATATATATATATATATATATATATATATATATAATTAAAGGAAATCACTGGTGGAAAGTATTAGGAAAGTAGCGGAAAATTTTTGGCAGAAGTTGAGATCTGAGTTATTTGTCCTGAAGGAATCTAAAGAAGCCAAGATATAGTGTGAGGAGAAGGAGCATTTTAGGCAAAGTGAACAGTCAATGAAAAGTCACAGACTCTTGAAAAGGAGCATCAAGTATGAACAGCAGCAAGTAGGTATACTTGGCATGATCTGGTAAATGATACAGCAAAGGAAACTTTAAAAGGATTGGTTAAGCATGTTTGAAGTGAACCAGGAGAAGTAAGTGTTACAAAAATCTGGAGAGAAGAGAATACACAGAAGAAGACTGTGAGTGTCAAAGACTCTAGAGTTTATAAGGAAAGAAAGGGGCAATACAAGATCACAGTGATTTCCACATGGTCAAATATTGTTATTGTTCAACGTTCATTCTTGATGACCAATAGCATCACAAGGGTGATATTTTGACTTTTGTATGAGTTTAAAGCAGATTTGTATAAAGCCATCAATAGAAATCATAGAAATCTGATGGAAAGACAAAGATGAAAACAGTCAAACAAACAGGAAGTGTCCAAGGTCAGATTTGAACTCTGGAAGATGAGATCATGTTCTCTGTTCACTGCATCATGCCATCATGGAAGGGATACATGAAACAGAAAAGTATAAATTGGAGAGGAATGTTTGGAACAGATTGTCAAGAAATCTTAGTGTCACTTTGCAGAGTTTAAACATTCTACTGCAAGCCGAGGGGAGTTATGGAAGGTTATTCAGTAGAAGATAGGTATTATACTATTGGAAGATGACTTCAAGAGTCAGAGATGAAATTTGAGTCCAGTGATTCCAAGACAAGCATTAGACCACCATATGACCCAGTGTTAAAGATAATTTCAAGAATTAAGCTCCCTTGATAGACTTCTCAAACTGACTTTAAAAAAGCTAATCTCACATAAGCAATCATTATTCTAGGCAGAGCCAGAACCAAATTTTTCTGTAAGTATAGACAAGTAAAAAAATTGCTCCTTTCCATTTTACCATCCATTGGAGGTTTAATGTCATCATTTTAAGCCATATGATTTATACAATAAATACCTGTGGGTAGAGAGAGAGCGGGTGTATCTTTTGTTTTTTGTCATTTAAGATACATGCATTTATAAGAAGCAATATTTTTCAAATGTCCCTCGTTAAATCCTTCTTTGCATAGTATGCTGAATGTCAGTCTATCTTGAACACTCCTAGGCATGGATCTTAGCCTAAGTGAAAATAAAATGGAAAGGAAATTTTAATGAGGAATACACACACACACACACACACACACACACACACACACACACAACACACACACAAACACACAGAAAATGCAAGCAAAATGTTAAAATCTTTAAATCTGATCTAAAATATCAAATAATTATTTTATACTGTTTTAAAGTATTGATATATATGTATGTGTGTGTGTGTGTGTGTGTGTGTGTGTGTGTATGTATGTATACCAAGAAAGCCTTTGGCCTATAAGTAGCAATTTTTTTTTCTGAATTTCACATTGGTGTCATTTCTATCTTCTATATTTCATACAATGATGTACATTACTGTTTACTTTTGTTCTCATTTAATTCTAACTCTTTTATTCATAGAGGCATATATAGAAGTTTCTGGGACATTGAATTGCTCCTTCAATGAAATTTCATTCTTTCATTTCCCCTAGAAAATAAATAATGCAATCGGAAATGCATTTTAAGGATTGCTAGTTTGTTTTCCATTCCATAGCCTTGTATAATCTGTTCTTTTATCTCTAAATTTCCTATCCCTTTTCAATGTATTATTTTATTGAAGTTGGATAGATGCTGATTTATAAGCCCATTATAGTTTGAATCTAGAGGGAATTATATTACTATGCATTCAAAGGCTGAAAAGGAGTGAGAAAGTCATCCCAGTACCATGGCAACAAGTATATTAAAGGCCAAAAATTCTCACCTGTTAATGAACAAGAGGAAACTGGAATGATAACGATTGATTTTAAATTCTCAGGGAAATCCAACACAGAACTTCAACAGTTATCTAAAGCATTGTTTAAAAACTTAATATCAAATTCCTTCTCAAAACTTCAGATTTTGAAATCTGTGGTACTCACAAAATCAGTTCATTTTCAAAACCTATCTTAAATATGTGTATTTTTATGCAAGTTCATGGAAATAGTGAAACAATTTTAAATAGCAGATTGTCAAAAATACACAATCCCAGAGTTAATTTTTAGAAAAGGGGAAGAGAGGGCATGAAGATACAGACAACAATGGAAAGTTTATGATGTGGAGGACAATTCATATGGAGGTAGTGTTATATTTGGGGGAAAATAGCATGTTGTACATAATCTGAAAGATAGGTTGATCTCTGTGCCCCTAGAAGACTTTGCTGTGATACATTGTACAAGATTTTCAAAGGAAGAAGCCTGAAGGAACACTGAAGACGTCACTTCAATAGATTTATAAAGTTCTATTCTCCAAATGTTAATTTTGACTTTGCAACAACAAGCTTCATTACTTCTTGCCAGTTCATCCATCTTATCACATTGAGGAAAACATTTTACTGAAAGAATTGTTCATTTAGAGAGATCAAGTGAATAAATAGGTAAGATTTTAGGATCATCAATTGTATTTATCATGGTAATTTCTCATTCATTTCCAGCCTTTAAATGTATTGTAATAGAATTCACTCTGGTTTGTAATAAACTTTTAAATCTGCATTTATTCTACTATCAATAAAATGATATAGTGAAAAGTTACATGATCTGTAAGATGATAATATAGCATTTTCACATATTTTTATAGCTTAAAATTTTTTAAAAGATAAATATTCACCAAATTTGGAACAATTAAAGTTCGATTCACAAGACAGAAACTAAGAGAGATAAAAACCTCACAAAAATATTAAGGATTTTAAATGCTTAAAGTTTTCACTCAGTTAATAAAATAATTTGTTAAATACCAGCTATATACCAGGCTCTGTTTTAAATGCTAGGGACACAGAAACAAAAAAAACAAACAAACAAAAAACTCAATTCTTGTCCTCACAGAGCTCACTATCTAGTGAAGGAATACAACACAGAGAACAAGACCAGAGTGGGATGAGAGAGAGAAAAAGAGAGGGAAATAGATACCCTGTGTTAGGTATAATAGAAATGTCCAGAGATTGTAGCAAGTGAAAAATGGAAATACCTTGTCTCAAAGAGAAAAATTGAGCCCAAGATCCTACCCTCTAATCAGAGAGCTTACATTGTCCCAACCCAGACTACCAGTAGACTTCTAGAATAAAACAAAAATAACAGTCATATATTCAAAGGTCTGAATGTGGAAGTACCTGCTCATTCTTCCTGTGATTCAGTCTTAACTGCCCTTTACTTCCAAAAGAAGAAGGGGTTGATTTTGCCCTGCCATGGAAGAAAAGAAGTCTATATACTATATAAATAGAAGAGTGGATGCAACATCAAGAAATGAAGAGCCAGACAAAAGGTAAGGGGTTTCAGTGCCTTAGGGAAAGAGGATTGGAATCCCAGGAGTGTTCTTTCTAAGAAATAATCTCTGGACAGGTGACCCACCCACCACCATCCTGAGGTATCATTGATGAAATAGTTTTCCTGGAGTCAGTAAGACCTGAATTCTAATGTCAGTTCAGATACTTAGCATCTGTGTGACCCTGAAAAAAAATCTTTTAATTATGGCTTGTTTCACTTCCATCACCTGTAAAATGCAACTAAGAATAACATCAATCTCCTAGATTTCTAATGATAAAGCAGTTTTTATAGTGTCTGACACAGACTAGATATTTCAAAAATACTTTTTTCCTTTCTTCTTTTCTTGCAGTCCAAGGTTCTGGGTATAGGCAATCTCCAGACTCTAAGAAACTAAGTATAAGGAATCCAAAAAGTAAAATAGAATCTTTGTGGCAAGCTGATAAAATTACTCTCCCTTCCCTAACTAAAAGTAGGAGAACAAGCTTAAAAGATAGATTATCCAAGAGAAATAAAGTAGGTTCTGGTATATTTTGAAAGAAGGTAAACCAATTATATGCTCAATAAAGACAAAAGGAAAAAATGAGTAAAAATTCAGAAGTCAATAATATTGATAGAAAATTAACAAAATAAAAAATAAAATTATATGTACTTTCAAAAAAGCAAATGTAAAATTTATTGTTTGTAATAGAAAAAATCTGAGGCATACACTTCTGAGTAAAATGATTTAACACTAATGGTCAACATGTTATTATTAAGTCAAACAAACTAATCCTACGGTAATTAGTAACATATGAGTGCTTTACAGAGCTTATTTTTATCACAGAAAAATGAATTAAACATTACAGCAATCTTAGAAAACTTGTTTTGAACGAATTTCAATTACACAAAACAGGTCATGTGACTAGTTCAATTCTGGACTTTCCTAACCAAAATTCATAATGGTGACATTTGGAATGCAGGCCTGTTAGGAGCTTAACAGAGAGCTTCTAGGGTAGGAAAAATATTAAAACTGATATTTTGTTGGATTAGGGCCTGTATCAATCTGTCAGTCAAAGTGAAATTGTCTTCACCCTGCAGTTGTTAGGAAAAGAGTAACTTAAGACTGAGAAATAGGAACTTGACTTTTACTTATCTGCTAAGAAAGGAACTTGTGGCTTATAGTTGTGAACCTAGCTGCCAATAAAGGAAACAAACTAAGATTATTTTATTTAACTTATAATTTTTCTCTTTCTATAAAGATATATTTCTTATTCTATTAAATGATTAAGTCTTATGAATCTATTTATTCCCTGAAAGAAATGTCTGTATTGGCTTAACTTATCTATTAGGGCTAGCTTTTCCTAAAGAATGGAGCTTAGTACTACAATCAAAATAAAAATAAATCAAAGTATACACTACCTTATTAAAGCTTATTTGTTTTCACCTCGAGCAACAGTAAAGAACTTAAAAATGAAAGAAAGATTTCAGATTGAAAGAAAGATTTCAAAATACCATGTGTATTAGGAATAAAATTAGACTGGAAATTAGATCTCTCAAAGCAGAACATATGAAGAGAAGCAACAAGATATAAATTTTAGAATGCATTAAGGAAAATAGCTCCAATGATATATAAAGATTCTAAAAAACAGAATGAAAGATTTGAGATTAGAAAATTAGTCCTAAAAACATTGGACGAAGATAAATAATGGATAAAGATTTTGAAAGAACACTGAATTCTAAACAAGCAATTGTGGAAAGGTTAGGCAAATATAATTCAATGATCATGTCTCCCAAGAAAACACAAAACAATAAAATTAACTAAATATCACACAGCAGAAGAAACAATTTACTCAGAGAGCATCTGATCCATATATTACCACAAAAGGACACACACACACACAGACACACACACAAACGCACACACAAACATGTACACATATATACACACATACAAATTCATCTATAAAAAAATTCCAAGGAGTGGATTTGTTAAATATCAAAGTTGCAATTTAAAAAGCGAAGAATAAATTCCTTAGCTATGAAGAAAAACTAATTGAAATGATTAAGGGTTATTCTACAAAGAAAAAGCAAATAAAGAAAGGAATAAGGTATTTACAAAAAAACCAAAGAAATTAGAGTAGAAATAAACAAATAAACAAAAAATAGCAATATTTCACTACATCTATATACCACAATTTATTTTATTGCCCAATTGACGGCCCCCCTACTTTGTTTCTGATTAATTACAATTGAAAATATGTCACTAAATATAGGAACAGGATTCTGGTCTTTGGAGTGTAAGTCTGGTAATGGAATAATTCAGTCACCTTTTAAGTGTGTTTCTAACTCCAATTCTGTTTTCTTATATATTCTATTAGCTTCTTCCACTTCATTAGCGATTTCATCCTATTCCCCATTCATATTTACAGTTATGAGAACTCATTATTTTCTTCTCTATCTCCTGCCTTTATTATTTGAAGTTGAATGTTTTTTCTTCTTTTAACATTTTCTTCAATATCCCTTTCTCAAGTTCAGTGTTTGTTTTGCTTGTGACAATCCCAAAATGTATCTAAATTATTTTTATTCATCTTTCCCTTCTTCCTGTTCCTAATTGCATCCTAATTGAATTGAATGTGTTTCTAAACCAAACTCTGTATGAATGTGTATATGTGAGTGAGCAAATAAGGAATTATTCTACCCTATTTTGACCAGTTTAGATTAATGTGAATTTCAAGTGATACACACTTCCTATTTTCCTTCCATTTCCCTTTAGTTTGGTATATACAACCTGATAATTTGAGTTAAATCTGTATCTTATCTCTCATTTTCCTTAATGTATTCTCTCAAAACATTAATTTTTTCCCTCCCAATAAACCTCTTTAAAACATTAAAAATATCTTCTGTTTCTTTGGCTATCTCTATAACCATTTATGACCATAGAACTCCAAATAATCCCTTTATCTATTCCCCTCTTGATTAGGATAAATAATTTTCACTTATAAAGTTCTTTCTGATTTTTTCTTTTTAATTATTTTTTATTAAACTCATTGTTTATATTTTAACTTTCTTTCCAGTTCTCACCCCCAAACAAGAACATTTAAAATTTCTCCATTTCATTGACTATCCATTTTCCACTATGACAACATTGTGCCAGCTTAAATCACCCCTTAGGTAATTCTTAAAATGGTAGTGTAAAAATTTACTCATTGGAAATAGATAAATATTGTAAATCGGTCCTTTATAATTTTGGCAAGTATATAGGATTTTAAAACTGATGATGAAATGTTAATAATATATATCAAAAGTACCTCATGTGTACTTTTTCAAGTTGTTACACACCAACAAAACCTTCTTTGTAGAAATACACTCAGTTTTCCTTAGCAAGGTGCTTTTGGTTTGAGATTTTTATCATTTTGTATTTTAGAATATGATATTTCATGTTATCATTTCCTTAAATTGATAGTTGCTAAATCTTATGTTTTTCATTGTGGTTTTTCAGTGTTTGAATTCTTTATTTCTGGATGCTTGAAGCATTTTGTCTTTCATTTAGAAACTCTTAATACTACAAAAATTGTTGCAGGGAGTTTTCTTTTCAGGATTTCTCTCAGGCAGTGATCAGTAGAGTTTTCCTTTCTAATTTTGTATTGTTTTCATTGTTTGAGATATCAGTTCAATTTAATTAACTATTTCTTAAAATATCATTTCCAGGGGCAGCTAGGTGGTGCAGTGGATAGAGCACCAGTCCTGGAGTCAGGAATACATGAGTTCAAATCCAGTCTCAGACACTTAATAATTACCTAGCTGTGTGGCCTTGGGTAAGCCACTTAACCCCATTGCCTTGCAAAAAAAAATAGCATGTCCAAATTATTTTAGGTGAGGGATGGATTTCAACAATCTTCTGATTATTGTATCTTTTTAAAACAATTATTATTTATATATTTTTTCAGTTATGAGAGCCCCTTGAGCAGCAAGGAGAAAAAATTAGTCAATATTTAAAGAAATGAATTCAGGCCATTCACCAGACTTGAAGTTTAAATACTTTGGTCATATAATGAGAGACAGAATTGATTGAAAAAGACTGATTTTGGGAAAGATTGAAGTCACAAGGAAAAGAGGACAACAGAGAACAAGATGGATATATGTTGTTATAGAAACATTGAACATGAACTTGGACAAACTTTGAGAAATAGTGTATAACAGAAGGTATGCTATTGTAAATGAGGTCATGAAAAGTCAGACAACTGAAAAACTGAGCAAGTGGACAAGAAAACAACAAAATTTTTATTTTTTAAATTTTGAGTTCTAATTTTTCTTCCTTCTTCCTTTTCCTACCCCATCCACTGAAAAAGCAAACAATACATCAATAATGCATATGACATCATGAAAAACACATTTCTATATTAAACATGTTTAGAAGGAAGAGAAAAGAAAACCAAGGAGCAGAAAATGGTACTTGAATTTGCACTCAAAATTCATCAGTTCTCTCTGGAGGTATATAGCATCTTTTTATCATAAATCTGAATCGTAAATTATGCAACCTTGAACTATTTTAAAAATAAATTCATTTTATTACATATTAAACTTTTCTTTATTTCTCATTCTTTTAGTTTAGTTTTATTTTTTTTTATTTTCTGGAGTCTGTAATTTGGGTTATTCTGCTTTTAGGGACTTTTTTTAATGAGGGTAAGATTTTGGACCTCTTCTTTTATAGGGTGCTAATTTCATCCTCCATTTCTCTAATTTCACTAATATATGTTTTTAAAACTTACATCATCTCTTCAAATAGTTCTAATTGTTTTGCAGGCAAGGTTTTGATTATCAGCATATTTTTCTCTACTCATTTGGTGACACTGTGATAAAGTCATTTGCTTATTTTTCTTTGTCTTTACTCATTTTTATTTGTAGAAGCTGAAAGACTTGATTTTTACATTCTCCTCAGCTTCTGGGTGTCATATCAAGTTGAGGGATTTCCCATTATCTTTCTTTAGTCTATTTCCTTCTCCATATGATCCAAAATTCTTTTTCTAGTGATTAACATTAACTGGAGTTCTTTCTTTTCAATAAGGAGAAAGTAAAAGAAGAAACTCTGCCATGAATCCTATTTTACAAAGACCATTCCTCGGACAGCTAGGTGGCACATGTGCCCTGGAGTCAGGAAAACCTATGTTCAAATCCTACTCAGACATTTAATAATTGACTAGCTGGGTGACCTTGGGCAAGTCACTTATCCCCATTGCCTTAAATATACAAATTTTTTAAAAAGACTGTTCCCCTTTTGTGGTAGTATGCAACTGCTTGAAGTCCTTTACTTGAGGGTCTGAAAAGATAGTTTATGGTCCTTTTTTTTTCAGGTTGTTTTTAATTGACTGTTAGCCAAAACAAAATGTTGTCCTTTATTCTTCACACTACTTTTCCTATTAAAGAAATAGTATATATATATACATATATGTATATATATATATATAATTTATGTATATTTATATGTATAATATATATATATATATATATATATAATACTTATGCAATTTTGCTAAATAATTTTAGCATTTCTAATTCATTGATTTGAGTTTAAAGGACTTTTATACCTAAGAGAATCTACGTCAGATTTACTTTATGTCAAAGGGATCAATTGTTTCGTAATAAAGTTATCTGACAAAGTGATAGAGTTAAGTTATACCATTTCCTTCTGTTTATCTAACTTGGTTACCTATTATAAGATCATTTAATTGAAAAGGAAAAATTATTAAAAAAACAAATTGAAAATTCAAATTTAATGGAAAATTAGAAATTAATAAAATTGAGAACAAATTTTTAAAAATTAGAAATATTTTGTTATGAAATGAAATAGGAAATACCCTAACAAATCTAATTTAAAAGGAAGAAAATTAAATTATCACTAATAAAGATAAAAAAGAATTTGCAACAAGGAAGATGATATAATGAAATTATTAAAAATAATTTGGCTGGATTATATGCCCATAAATCCAACTAAAACAAAATAAATACTTTTTAATATTAAAACCAACAGAACAAGGCACAATTAAACAACCCAATTTCAGAAATAGGAATTAAACAGATAATAAAAGAAGTTTAAAAAATTCCTTTTCCCTGAAGGATTTATAAGTATATTCTTTCAAAACCAAGGAACAAATAATTCTCATGACATATATCATTTTTTAAAATGACTAAAAATGTTATTCCACCCTTTTTCATATGTCATAAATATGATCTTTATATATAAGGAAGGAAATATCATCGGAAAAGAAAACTATAGACTGATATCTTTAATGGAATAAAATATTGCAAAAAACAACAAAACAACTTAGGAAATTTAAAAATATAAATAATAACTAATAAATTATAATCAAATCCCCTGAACTGAATAATCAAGTCATATCCCCCATCCTTATCTGCTATTTAACTTACATTTTTTTCATTTTTAAAATTCATGGCTATAGCATTTTTTTCTAAAAAGTTTTTCCCTTCATTTTCTTTATTCTTTGTGTTCCCCTTCCTGTGCATTCTAAACTTTTTTTTCCCTTGAAAATTATTCTTTTATTTTTTCTCTCATGAAAATTAAAACCCACTGATGGACTTCATAAAATCTCTTTGTGGGTTGCATACAGCCCCATAGGATGCATTTTGGACAGCCAGATCTAAACCAACCAATATATTTTAAAAAACTCTCTATTACTTACTTAACAAGTAGCCATCTAGGATCTGCTCAAAGACCTTTAAGGAGGAAGCAAATCATTTTACTTTTGAATAGCTCTATTTTTTAGCTAGCAACATGGTAGGCATTAGCACAGGAGCACCAAGCTTGAGATGCCTTCACTAGAGAGGATGCTGTGCTCTATGAGCCAGGCAGAATTGAAGCAGCTCAAAGGAAAATGTGAGATATGTAACTTTAGAGTTAGAATCCCAGGTATTTTCTTGGCCTATTTATGCCCGACCTCTGGTAGAGCATTTGGAAATAGTATTGGTGTGATCAGTTACAATTACAATTGGACACTGTAAATTCTCTCTATAATGATGTCATTTGGATCTTCTTCAATAATAAAGGACAAGAACCAATTGTTTGCTAGGAATTTTTTACTGATAACAAATCTAAATGTGCCCCTTTGCAATTTCTACCCACAACTCCTAAGTGAAAAACACATTACTTTCAAATTTTTAACCAGTTACAGAATAAAATTTAACCAGTTTGACAATTGACTTAAAAACATGTTCAATGAAACATTAAATAACTTATCTTTGCAACTTTTCTGAATCTGATGTGGTTAAAAAGTAGTCAGCCATCACATGTATCTCTGAAATCTTTTACCCCTTGGCATCCAATGAGAATTTCAAATCTACTAAAGACCATCTGTTACAAATTATATAGGTGATTAAAAGGTTGCATGACAGAAGTGAGGAGGCCCTGAATGATAAGATTCAAAATATTTAGCTCTACTCTGAGTCTTCCTGCTAATCCAGTGATTCCAAATATGATATAATTACAGGCTTTGCTGCCTGTGCCCTGGCCAACTCCGCATTATCAGTGCCCTCTGCCACAGATTCATTTAAGACCTGGCCTTTTTTTCCTGTTAATTTATTTACTCATTACTAAGACATTCTTGTTTAAGTGTAAACATAATACCCCTCCACCACAAAAATATAAAAGCTCATGAGAAATATAGTAAAAGAAAGAAAAAAAAAATGTGTTTCACTCTGTGTTCTGATATCATCAACTCTGTCTCAGATGAATCACATTCTTTATCATAAGTCCATCAGAAGTTACTCCCATATTTTTCCACAATTGCTGTTATTGATTTTAATTCCCTCCATCTATTCCTCCCCACTACCATTTATTACATTTTCTCTCTTCTTAAACTCAATCCCTTTCCAAAAATGTCCTGTGGGGCAGCCGAGTGCGGCAGCAGACAGAGCACTGGCCCTGGGGCCAGGAGGCCCACAACCTACATCCCTCCCCAGAGATTCAACAACCACTGAGCACCATGGTCCCAGAAAGGGGATCCAATCCAACCACCTTTTAAAAATTAAAAAAGAAAATGTGTTTTATCTCTCTATCACCGACATGCCCCCTCCCCTCCCCATCCCCCTTCTCTCCTTTTTCTTCTAGAAGTCTATACCCTATTGAATATATATATATATATATATATATATATATAAATGTATATATGCTATTTCCTTTCTGAGTCATTTCTGATGAGAATGAAGGCTCCCTCATTCCCCCTTCCACCTCACCTTTCCCCCTTCCCTACCTTAGCAAAAGCTACATGAAATATCTTTTATATGAAATATCTTACCCTATTCTATCTCTCCTTTCTCTTACTCCCAGTACATTTTTTCTTTCACTCATTGACCCCATTTTACCATATATTAAATCTTTAAATTCAGTTCTCTCCTGTACCTCATCTATAAAATCTCCTTCTACCTGTTCTATTAAATGAGGTTTATATGAATATTACCAGTATCACCATTCCATGCAGGAATACACACAGTTGATCATAATTTAGTCCTTCATAATTTACCCTTCTCATCCTCCCTCTCTATACTTCAACCAAGTCCAGTACTTGAAGATAATACTTTCTGTTCAGCTCTACTTGTTTCAGGAGGAAGATTTGAAATTCCCTTGTTTCATTGAAAGTCTATCTTTTCCACTGGAAGTAAATGTTCATTTTTCCTGGGTAGGTGATTCTCGATTGCATTTCAAGCTCTTTTGCCTTCCAAAATATTATATCCCAAGCCCTACGAGCTCTTAATGTAGTTGCTGCTAAGTCCTGTGTAATCCTGCCTGCAGCTTCACGATATTTGAATTG
Organism: Macrotis lagotis; assembly: GCF_037893015.1. Taxonomy (NCBI): domain Eukaryota; kingdom Metazoa; phylum Chordata; class Mammalia; order Peramelemorphia; family Peramelidae; genus Macrotis; species Macrotis lagotis. The sequence continues at coordinate 94,086,944 of NC_133665.1, forward strand.
TGCCCTTCTGGTTGCTTGTAATATTGTCTCTTTGACTTGGAAGTTCTGGAATTTGGCTATAATATATCTGGGAGTTGGTTTTTTTGGATCCCTTTTCAGGGGAGATCCGTGGATTCTCTCAATTTCTATGCCCCCCCCCCCCCCCCCCCGCTTCTGGGATATCAAGGCAATTTTCCTGTACAGATTCTTTAAAAATGAGGTCAAGGCTTTTTTCCTGATCATGATTTTCAGGGAGCCCAATAATTTTTAAATTGTCTTTCCTGGATCTTTTTTTTCTAGATCAGTTATTTTTTCAATGAGATATTTCCCATTTTCTTCTAGTTTTTCATTCTTTTGGTGTTGAATTATAGTGTCTTGATTTCTTGCAGTCATCAACTTCTTTTAACTCCATTCTACATCTGAAGGATTTGCTTTCCTCGGAGAACTTTCATATCTTCTTTTCCATCTGACCAGTTCTGCTTTTTAAATCATTCTTCTCTTCAATAACTTTTTGAACTGTTTTGTCTTTTTGACCTAAGCTGGTTTTTAACATGTTATTTTCTTCAGCACTTTTTTGGATCTCCTTGACCAAGTTGCTGAATTCATTTTCATGGTTTTCCTGCATCTCTCATTTCTTTTCCCAATTTTTCTTCTATCTTCCTTAGTTGATTTTGAAAATCTTTTTTTGAGATGTCATAGCCTGAGACCAACTTCTATATTTCTTGATGTCTTTATTTTTCAATTCAAAATTCTTATTTTTTATTTTATTTTATTTTTAATATTTAATATTTATTCTCATTTTGTACAAATAATGGTTTTTTATACATTACTAAAATATTCTTATTTAAGAGTAAACAAAATACCCCCTCCCCCTAAACAATATATACGTGCTTGAGCGATAAAGTAAAGGGGACAGAAAAAAAAATTCAAATTAAAAAAAACAATAATAGTAATAATTGTAGGTATGGCCAGTTGGCTCAATGAATGGAGCACCAGCCCTGGAGCCAGGAGCACCTGAGCTCATATCTGGCCCCACACACCCAACAATCACCCAGCCATGTGGCATGCAAGCCACCCCAACCCTACTGTCTTTCCAAAATCAAAAAAAAAAAGAGGGAAAAAGACCCCAAATAAAATAAAATAGTAATAATAGTAGGGGGGGCTGGGTGGCGAACAGAGCATTGGCCCTTGAGCCAGGAGCACCCAGGTCCAAATCCGGCCTCAGACACCCAACCATCACCCTGCTATGCAGCCCCAGGCAGAACACCCATCCCCATTGGCCCTGCACCCCCCCCAAAAATAATAATAATTAAAAAATGTTCTTCATTCTTTTTTCCAACACCAACAACTCTGTAATGGGTGGATCATATTCTCTATGATAAGTCCATCACAAAAGTTACTTCCATATTTTTCCACCATTGCCATTGCTGATTGCAACTCCCTCCTTTTGTATTTCTCCACTACCATTTACTATATTCTCTCTCTGCTTTCACTCTGACTCTGCTGTAGGGTAGCTGAGGGCCGAAGCAGAGAGATCCCTGGTCCTGGGGCCAAGAGGCCCTGATCCCCCTACCACCCCTTAGGCCCAGCATCTACCTGGCCCTATGGTCCCAGACAGGCCATCCAATCCCAGCCCCTTGCAAGAAGTAAAAAATAAAATGTGTTATATCTGACCACTCCCCCTGCCATGATCCATCCTCTCCTCCATCACTCACATCCCCCCCCTTTCATCTGTCCCCCCCTTCTTACTCCAGATGACTATACCCCATTGATTATATATGCTGTTTCCTCAACTAGACACCTCTGATGAGAGCAAAGATTCCCTCATTCCCCCTTGTCTTCCCCTCCTCCATATCATTACAATAGCTCATTGTAATAAAGAAAAATGTTATTATATGAAATATCTTGGCCTATTCTCCCCTCTCCTTTTTCTTTCTCCCATTACATTTCCCTTTTTTCTATTGACTCCATTTTTACACCATATTTTATCTTCAAATTCAGCTTTCTCCTGTGCTTCAACTATAAAACCTCCTTTTACCTGCTCTCTTAATTGAGAAGGTTCATATGAGTATTATCAGTGTCATTTTAATATGCAGGAATAGATGCAGTTCATCATCATTAAGTCTCTCATATTTTCCCCTTCTCCTCCAATCTCTATGCTTTTCCTGAGTCCTGTATTTGAAGATCAAACGTTCTGGTCAGTTCTGGCCCTTCCAACAGGAACATTTGAAATTCACCTTGTTCATTGAAAGTCCATCTTTTTTTTCCCTGGAAGAGGACATTCAGCCTTGCTGGGTAGTTGATTCTTGGCTGCAAAGTCCTGTGTGATCCTGACTACAGCTCCACGATATTTGAATTGTGTCCTTCTGGCTACTTGTAATATTTTCTGTTTGACTTGTGAGCTCTGGAACTTTGCTATAATATTCATAGGGGTTGGTTTTTTGGGATCTCTTTCTCGGGGGATCAGTGGATTCTCTCCATTTCTATTTTGCCCTCTGCTTCTAGGATATCAGGGCAATTTTCTGGTAGTAATTCTTTGAAAATGATGTCAAGGCTCTTTTCCTGATCATTATTTTCAGGTATTCCAATAATTTTTAAATTATCTTTCCTAAGTCTGTTTTCCATATCAGTTGTTTTTTTCATTGGGATGTTTCACATTTTCTTCTAATTTTCCTTTTTTTTTTTGGTTTTGAAGTAATGGGTCCTGATTTCCCATAAATTCATCAATTTCCCTGAGTTCTACTCTTTGTCTGAAGGATTTGTTTTCCTCAGAGAGTTTTCTTATCTCTTTTTCCATCTGGCCAATTTTTCTTTTTTAAAGCATTCTTCTCCTCAATAACTTTTTGAACTGCTTTATCCATTTGACCTAAGCTAGTTTTTAGCATGCTATTTGGTTCAGCATTTTTTTTGGATTTCCTTGATAGGTTGCTGACTTCATTTTCATGTTTTTACTGCATCTCTCTCCTTTCTTTTCCCAGTTTTTCTTCTAAGTCCCTTATTTGATTTTCAAAGTCTTTGAGCTCAGTCATAGCCTGATCCCAATTTCTGTTTTTCTTGTAGTCTTTAGATGCAGGAGCTTGT